>NC_073351.2:33785000-34100000 GCF_027580225.2 Misgurnus anguillicaudatus | reverse complement strand
GATATAGACAGACAAATATACACTATAAAACTCAGAATTACAACTCAACCAAACTTTAATAAATTCTATCTGAGAACTCCATTAAGTCTCTTGAACTTCTAAGCAATAGCAGTGGAAATTCTCCTGAGGTTGTGTTTTGCTTAAAGCTTAAACCAGCAACCTTTCACTTTATTTGGCCCCAGGGCCCATCCACTACACACAACCAATCAATGGAATAAATTTAAATGTCCTCAAGTTAAATAACAGCTGTCAATCAAATGACTTGAACTGCTGCTGAACCGTATATTCATTCCAGCACCGACAAAACAATACACCCCATAAAGCTCAGGCAATCTCTCGCACCTCCGCAGCCTCTCTTTGGATTATTCTGTCAGGGACCTGACTAACACTCATATTTTACATTTAAAGGTTGAGAAAATGACCAGCCGCAATATGTGACCTGTTCTCAGCTTGCTTATGTTTTTCTTTTTAAGTGTGACACCGGCATTCTGCGGATGACGGGGCTCTGATTTATCGTATCCATAAATGAACTCTTTAAAGCAAGACGCAGAGCTTCGTGTCCATAAAAATGTATCCCTTGTAAACGCAAGTCAGTGAGGGGCGTTTTAGGAAATGAAATTGGGTTGTTGAGATGATAGACAGCTGCCAGGGCGCTGCTTCTGTGAACCGCTCTAAGTGTCCACTCTAAAAGGAATACTCAATTTTTATAAAAAACAAATCCTGATAATTTACTCACCCTCGTGTCATGTGTATGTGATGCATATACATTTACATATTCAATTTACATTTAGCAGATGCTTTTTTCCAAAGCGACTTACAAAGATTAGGAAACAATCAAACGATTTGTCATAGGGAGGCATTAATACAAGAAGTGAATATACCAAGTTAGAAGTTTTCACTATTCCTGAAACGACCTGTTGAGAGAGAAAGAGAGTTAGTTATGTTTTGTTAGGTATGCTATTTTGTGTATTTGATATAATACAATGTGTTTGCGTGGTTTATAACACATTATTTTCCACATACCGTACATTTTTGTATATCTCCCAGATTTCACTGTCTTCCTGAAATGCACAGATTTGAAAAGCTCTGTGTCTCTGATTGGCCAGCTAATCTGTACGTTGTGATTGGCCTGATTACCTCTGATGTCAGCAGGAAAACTGATGCTCCTTACCCTGTTTGAAAGATTTACGTTGGAGACGATAACTCGCGTCATTCTTTACTTTGGAGTTTGTACCTTTTGCATATATCCTTAACATGTACTAATACACACTTACACAACAAAGGAAATGTAAAACCGTGAATCGGTGTATCAGTATCAGTAAGTATCAATTTGTCAAAAGTATTTTTGGAAAAGTTTTTAGGTTGTTTTGCTAGATAAGACCCTTATGGTTGGGATCATTTAGAGCCCTTTGAAGCTGCGTTGAAACTGTAAACTGTTGAGGTTCACTAAAGTCCACTATATGGAGAAGAGTCCTGGAATGTTTTCCTCAAAAAACTTAATGTCTTTTTAACTGAACAAAGAAAGACATAAAACATCTTGGATGACATGGGGGTGAGTAAATTATCTGGATTTTTCCCTTGAGTGAAATATTCCTTTAAAAGCACAGTGGTCTTATTTTATTTTGGCACAAATATAATGCGGCAATGCATGCTGACGTGGACATGTGGTGATTTACACCCTGACCATTTACATGTCTATCTGATATAAGTCAAACCTGAGGGATGTGGACACATGGCATCTATCATGACAGGGAACCACAAAAAAACAAGATTGCAAGATTAAACTTTAATGAACAGAGAGATGCTGAACATATGCCACGGTTTTGCAAAATTTAATAATTGGCTATAGTTCAATTCATGAGTCGAAACCTCTGTTTAAAGTTAAATTTAGATTTTTATTTTTTAAGATCTCATTTACAACTGTGACCTGGCCAAGATAAGGCAGAAACAGAGTGACAACACAAAGTTACACATAGAAATAAATATACTGTATATCCAATCAATAAGCTGATCCATATAGACGGTTTCATCAGATGCATGTGCAGTGACGCGATACGCATCTGGTTCAAACTTTTCTTCCGGTTTGAAGTTTTTTATTGGTCTGACTAGTTGCTAAACTGAACTCTTGAACAAAAACCTTGTCGAAAATAACAAATGTTTTGGTCTCCTATGTAATCTACGTGTTGTTTATTTAGCTTGTTATATAAATACTACGTTTAAAGTACTTTGTTGTTATTTATTCTTAGCGGAGTTTACCGGAAGTTACGTGTTGACCACGAAAGCCTTTTTTATGTTGTTACTGCTGAAACCGTCTACAACATACAAGTGCAATGCTACGTACAATATAATTATTACAATTAAATATAATTAAACATTATAAAACGGGCAGTTCTGGTTCTTCATTCTGATTGGTTGAAACGCGTTCTAAGCCATGATAAAATACACCAGTAACCTCACGGTTCATAACACGTTACATAAGTATCATTGCGCCACTGTTGCTGCGTACTGATTTATGAAAATAAACACCACAGTCTTTAATCATATTTTTAATTTGTCTACAATTGCACAATTAATGGTGATATCCAGATAAATGTCAATAAATATTGTTGAGTCATCTCGTCGATAAAGAGGAAACGTTGTCTGAGGAGTTTCTAACTCAAGTTCATACGTCGGCTATTATCCACTGGGTGGCGATCTTACTCAACTTAAACACTGACGCATTCACTCAACACTGAAAACACAGCGTGTAAGTTTTAATGGCTCTGAATCTGATCTCTTACAAAAGTTCTTCACAAAAATTGAATTATCTCCAGTTTTAGCTAAAAAATTTGAGAGGTGATAAGAGAACAAATGAAGGTAGGATAAAATGTTTTTTTGTTTGTTTTTGTTTAAAAGCGGATGGTCTGTTCTTTCATTTTATATTTTATGTTTATTTAAAGAAGATATTTTTTCTGCAAGGCATTAAACTAAAACTGGGTGGCAACTTAACTCATTCACCGCCAGCCTTTTTGAGAAAAGTTGCCCACCTGCATTTTTGTGATTTTAACAAAAGTTTTACAAAATTCCTTGCAGGAAAAATTATCTTCTATAAATATATAAACATACAAATTATATCAAATTAAAGAACACACCCTTTGCTTTCAAACAAACAATAAACAAACAAACAAACAAACAAAATGGGGAAAAAACGTTTCATTATATATTTACTTTTTCCACTTAATTTAACCACTGAAATATGGATATTTCTCTTCAAAAATACAACATTTTGAGCAAAAAGCTTAAAAAATTGCGTTTTTATAAAGGAATTTATGTTAGATATCAGACTCAGAATGACTATCAAACATAAAGGCAGTTAAAATAAATCATTAAATCTTTTTTTTAACTTCCGTTTTTGATAAATTCGGTTTTGGCACCATCCAGTGGATAAAAGCGGTATTACACTTTCACTTTAAAATTCGTCCAGAAAGGCATATTTATTAGTTAAATATTAACTCATAATTGACGAGATAACTCGTCAATGGCGGGGAATGAGTTAAAAAAAACACTGAATGGCAAAGAGTTAAGAATGCTTCCAAGCATATTTGATCATCACTTCAACAGTTGCACAATATAAATGTTAATGTATAAATTAGATGAATGGTGATTTATAAAATAAACACCACAGTCTTAAATGATATTTTCATTGTGTCTTTGCTGCATCTGTGTTGGTTGGGAACTGCGCTCTGTTTCATACACACTTGATTCTGAGGAACTACTTTGTTTGGCGGAAGAGTAATATTTGTTCTAATATAATTACAACTTATTTGTATTTTATTTTATAAAATCCCATTAACGTTATGCATATGAAGTAATCATTTTATAAACGCAATAAACCCCTCGAAGCAGTGGGGTTACAGTGCATTTTAAAACGGCTAAGGGGGTTAGGGTGCCTAACAACGCCCCTTAGTTGTTATAAATGCACTAGTAACCCACTGCTTCTTGGGGTTTATTGCTTTAATAAAATAGGCGATAAAGGCTAATAAATTATACATTTACACTAAATAGACCTTGAGAAATATTAAAACGTATAATAAAAACACAATATAAAAATACTATAGTGCATCATAACATGACTGGTAACAAGTGCAGGAATCGGAAAACAACTTTAAGCTGATGAGATCGGTACCTCTAGTTTTAAAGATTTTTGCAATTCATTGCAGTCATTTGCAGCAGAGAACTGGAAAAAAAGGTGGCCAAAAGAAGATTGAGATATGGAAGTGATAAGCCTAATAAAGACTTATAGATGACCAGTTAGCAATGAATTAGATGCAGTGGCGTAGCAAGTCAGTCGGGGGCCCATATGCAGAAAAAATTACGGGCCCCCTTAAACCAAAGCCCCCCCAACCTTGCCCGTTGGCACTGTTAACTGTGGCGCGCAGGTCTGTTAACAAAATATACTTTTAATAAGGTAGTCAAATATTTTTACTTTACTTTTTTACTTTAAAGGGTAGATTTAAATAAAGAAAAACTAAATGTTTTGGGTAGTTTTTGACTCGTGACTAACTTCTCCGCCTTCTCTTTTCTCTTTAAGGCCCCACTTTTATGTCTATATTTGTCCATCCTTAATGTTCATGTAGATAGCTGCTATAGTAACCTCTCACACTGTGTTTTCTTTTTTTTTGGTGCGGCAATGCGTCATGTAAAAAATGATGGCGTATTAGTCTACGGCGGAAGCGGAGTGCAAAAAAAATAAAATAATCGCAAACAAGAAATGACGGAGAAATTAGTCATTATGGAGAAATAAGAAATCACTACACATGATATGCATACAAAAGTATATTTATTGCGGCCACAAATAAAAATTAAATAGATTTTTTTTTTATTAAAAGCTGGGACGGGCCCAGAGCCGGGCCCCCTATTCGCCTGGGCCCATTTGCACGTGCATACCCTGCATGCCCAGACGCTACGCCACTGATTAGATGCTCCAGGATGCTAAACAGAAATTTAAATGGTAATGATCGGAAGAGGAAAGTACTAAAATTAATTTTTATTCTGTCACACAACAGGGATTATATCAATATTCCAACACTAGTTTCATTTACAAATATGTGACCTTGGACCAAAAAACAGCCAAAAATAGTATATATTTGTAGCAACAGCCAACAATACATTGTATAGGTTAATTTTTTATGCCAAAAATCATTAGGATATTAGGTAGAGCTCATGTTCCATGAAGATATTTTGTGATGCGAACTGTTCGTTTTTTAATCCGGCACACCCCTGATTATTAGTAAATAAAACTTTGTCTAAAAGCAATTTTTGTAATTGTTTGTACTTTTGTGCACTGTATGAGAACTTAATGTAAGTGATGATCTTCATTACTTGTGTTTGTTTACAGACATGATAACTTAATGGTAATGATGAAGTTTTATATTTGTGCTACGTACAAAACTTTCAACATCTGTAGCACTATGTGCAAAAAAAGCTAATGTACAGCCCTGCGTCTATTGATGTTGTTATTCCAGACTAACAGTGCTTAGATCAGGCCAGCATCCCTTTCTCATTCATCCTCTGGCTGTGATAGATGACAAAAAACCAAAGCCAAGCGAAGTCGTCTGCTGTCGCTGTGTCAACAGGAGAGGGAAATCTATAAGTCAAACCAAGGAAAGAGAAGAGAGCAAACATTTATAAAAGTCTCACCTGTCCACTATATTAATCACACCTACTGTTTGCTAACAACACAAGCAACACAACAATGGCTCAGGAAAGAGTAAAGATGATGCAGACAATTTACCTTCATCTTCATTCAAAGGATCTCTAGGGAAATTATCTATGAATCTTAAATGCAAGGATAAAACAGATCTGAAATGTAGAAACATTAAAAAGTGTTGACGTAATAATGCAGTTGCCTTTAAGGATATTGGTGACCCTGTCTGGGTATAAAATCTCAATTTAATAAGAATATTTGGAACATCAAAGTTTGATTTCCATTTAAAGTTTTGACTCAGTCAATATTAACGATATCAAGCATATATTTTCATGCAGAAAACTGTAAATCACAAAAATGCATAGCTGAGTTTTTCCTGACTGGGACACATTTTCATTTTAATCAATGATCTAAAGCAAAGTCTATTGCTTTGTCACACCGCATCTCCCCCCAAAGCAATACCAACATGGATCGTCCTCAAACAAAGAATCAGTTTGACCATCCTCTCCAGATAACATCACACAGCGATTATTTACTCAACACCCTCGACACGAAAGCCCCCTGAAGACCCTCCTCTTTGATAAGCAGTAATCAATACTGTTATTAGCTTATATGCTAGATATCTCCTGTGTATAAAGCTCTTAAATAGCCACCCGCGGGGCATCATTGAGTTTTATCTGGTGCTGTTCGAGTAACTGCTCAGTGTTTGTCTTGCAGGGTGTTGGAATAGCATGTCACTGTATTACGCTGTGACCAAGGGACCTTAAAATCAATAAGCATCCGCTGATATTTGCCTCATTTAACAAGCTGTGTCGCATCATCTTGATCCAGCTACCAAAAAACATGAAAACAGAGGCTGAGAAATCTCTGGCTATAGTTAATGGATGATGGACATATTGGACTAAAAGTAATGTGGGTGCACTGTAAAATGTAATTCAGGGCATCTGTTACCCCTACTTAATTTATAATGCGTTGGTGCAATGTAATTAGCTTAATAACTTAACTGAGTTCAAGTTTCAATGTAATTAGCTTGATATCTTCAACAGAGTTTAAGTTTTAAGTTCCCAGCATGCTTTGCGTGGGACTTTATAGTGAGAGGAAACATAAAAATAAAGTCTTATTATATGTTTTTTTATAAGAAAATGAAAATATTTACCAATGTTTTTTTTTTTTATTTAAGTATTTCTGTTAAGTTTGTGGTTTTACGAAGGTTGCATTGTGCTAAAGAGTTGAGCTTACTGAACATTAGCTTACATGTTGTTTCAATCAGAACGCATTTTGTTTAAAATGCTGGAGAATTGATCGTCTCTCAATTCAACCTTAAAACATTAAAGGAACAGTGTGTAAGAAATGTAAGAAATCATTTTTATTTCAAATACTTCATTTCATTTCAAATATCACTCACAACAGTGGTGGTCTGGCCAGGATATTTTCATTTAAAAAGTGAAGTTGCAGCCCTCAACTGATGTTTATATTGTATTGTCATGTTGGGTGTTGGCCACCAGTTGTGTGATTGCAGTACCAGCTTTAGCCACAAGTTTTGTGATTGCAATATCAGTTTTGGCCACAATTCTACATACTGTTCCTTTAAGGTATGTTTAATAAGGTGTTTGTTAGTTAAGTTTAAGAAGTGTCAACTGAATCTTATTGAAATATTGTAAAAAAAAAGCTAGAACAACTTGAGTATTCAACCTGAAATTAAGAGAGAAGTTGTCTTAGCAAAAAATAAAGTAGCAGTTTGCATTAATATTTTTAGTTGAGTCCAAACAATATTTTTATAGTGTATGAAAAAGTCTCTATAAAATAAAAATGGTATTTTCAAATCTTATAAAACATGGTGGTTTTTTTTTTAATTCTCTAAGAAAATGTAAATTTATTTTTAACTCTTTCCCCGAGATACCTCGTCAATTAAGAGACAACGTTTTGCTGCCAATGACGCATCCCTGATGGGTTTTTACGGTAATCTGTAATTCCACTGTTATCCAGTAGGTGGCTAACTTATAAAAAACTGAAGCATCAACTAATTGGAAAACATAAAAAACTCTGTATATGTTTTGATCATCATTCTGAATCAAAAGGACAAAAGTCCTTTACAAAAATGCTATTTTTTTACTTTTTGCTCAAAAATTTTATTTTTGAAGAAACCTACCCATATTTAAAAGGGGATAAAAGAGAACAAATGAAGATAGGATGAAACTATTCAATTTCTTATTTGTTTGTTTGTTTGAAAGCAGAGGGTCTGTTGTTTTATTTGATATATTGCATGTTTATATATTTATAGAAGAAAACTTTCAGGAAGACATTTCGTAAAACTTTTGGTGGGGAAAGCGTGAAAAACTAACAGCAGGTAAACTTGTCTCATATCTCAGGAATGATTGATATCATATCAATGCAAAAAACAGCTGGAACATTCCTCTGCTGAGCATCTCGAGCATCTTCTGTATATACATTGATATATCTCAATTAAAAGCTCATCATTTTTCACAATTCTATGCTTTCCCCCCTGACTGTTCATCATTATTACACTGTTGTTGTGTTGGGATCTTGAGTACAATTTGTTTGTTTTTTAATTTTTCATATGGGTTTAAATCTGTCCTATTGTGATTCAGAACATTGTGATCTGTCCGTATTTCTGTCTGTGTGATTATTTATCTTTCCAACTCTCTCGATCTATGTCCCAGTTTACACCTGTAATTAAGATGTGTTTTGTTCAATTTTATCACAAGTGGACATCACTAAATACAAGTGTTAACGGGGTCTAAACTGTTTTGAGATCGTCCACTTTTGGCCATTTTCGACATTTAGGCCTGTGTGTCCCATTTAGTCCTTTTCACACAGAGATTACGGAAAATACACAGAAATGCATCTGGGATTTGTCCGGGATCGTTTGATTTTTGGGTCATTCACACTGCCAATTATTTTCTGGAATCTGTGCATTCTTTCATACACATACCTTAAAAGTCCCGTAAAGATGTGTGACGTATTTAAAGTCCTGCACTTTTTTTTCACAGCAATTATCTGTTAATTCCTTTCTCGAGAAACAATGCTCGTGCATTTGAAGAGCTCTTTTCCAAAACACGATAAAAGCCATTAAAAAATTATTTGTCAATCAATAATATTGTTGTTTGATTTAATAAAGCAATAAGATGAAGCAGTGGGTTACCAGTGCATTTTATAACAGCTAAGGGGCGTTGTTAGGCACGACACGAAGCAAAGTGCCTAAAAACCCTTAGCTGTTATAAAATGCACTGTAACACCACTGCTTCGTGGGGCTTATTGCTTTTATAAAACGGTTACTTCATATGCATAGCAGGATTTCATATAATAAAACACAAATAAGTTGTCATTACATGGTAAATGGACTGGGTGGCTGCAACAGAGCGCAGTTCTCAACCAACACAGACGCAGCAAAGACACAATGAAAATATGATTAAAAACTGTGGTGTTTATTTTCATAAATCAACATTCATCTAATTTATACATTAACATTTATATTGTGCAACTATTGAAGTGATGATCAAATATTCTGGGAAGTACGCTTAACTCTTTCCCATTCAGCGTTTTTTTTTTTAAGTTGCCACCCAGTTTAAGTTTAATGCCTTAAAGAAAAATTGTCTTCTTTAAATAAACATAAAAAATATCAATTGAAAGAACAGCCTTCGCTGCAAAACAAACAAACAAACAAACAAAAAAAAAACGTTTCATCTTAATTTCATTTGTTTTCTTATCACCTCTCGAAACTTTTAGCTAAAAGCGGATATAATTCCATTTTTGTGAAGAACTTTTGTAAGAGATCAGATTCAGAGCCATCAAAACATACACTGTTTTTAGTGTTGAGTGAATGCGTCAGTGTTTAAGTTGGGTAAGATCGCCACCCAGTGGATAGCGGAAATATGAATTTGAAATTCGGGGAATGTTTTCTCTTTATTGACGAGATGACTGAACAATATTTATTGACATTTATCTGGATATCGCCATTATTTGTGCAATTGTATAAAATTAAAAATATGATTAAAGACTGTGGTGTTTATTTTCATAAATCAGTACGCAGCAACAGTGGCGCAGTGATACTTATGTGGGTTTACCGAGGTATTTTATCACGGCTTAGAACACGTTTCAACCAACCAGAATGAAGATCCAGAATGGGCCGTTTTAATCATTATTCAACAGACTGAGCAAATAAAAAAAAACACATTTTAACAGAATAAATTGAATATTCACAAAATGCGTGGGTCTAGGTAAAACAATTTACTTTTTCTGAAAACTATTTAAATGGATTTATAGTGTTTTGGAAAAGAGCTTCTCATTTTTGTTTATTACAAGACCATAAGCAGCATGTGATGCTTTTACGGGGCATTTACGGGATGTGTTTGTGTTCACACAGAAGCCTGTCTGCCAATTTTACGGAAATTTTCTGGGACCAAAGCTAGTGCTGTGTGAATAGGGTTTCTCTCAGTCTGCCCATCTGTTTATCTTCTCGCTCTGCATTTTAAATGTTGTATTTAAAGAGGCATTTCCCATCTATCCTCCTAATAAATGGAGAAAAGATTGCCATGAGCAATGTGACAGTTCTTGTAAAGAACCATCTATGGCATAGAAATAATTGAGTAAACCTTGTTCATGTTTCTGTTGACATTAGCATCTGTAAATGACAACTGGATGCCAAACCCCTGGTGCTATAGCATTAACGTTCTCTCTTTCTTTCCCATGATATCAGCCAGAGGGAGGTAATTCATTATCTCAGAGTATATTGTCATTGCACACTTCTTCAACATCTCTCTTCCCTCGTCTTTCTTACACCCAAACACAATACAGCGGCACGAGGCATCAAAGAACTAAATGTTTGCGTTGCATTGAAATCTCAGACTTTATCTTGGCAAATCTGAGCACAGTTTGCGGCATTAATGAGATCTCTTCAGAAAATCTGGAGGAGATACGAGTGAAGCTTCTTTCACTATTAATCTCATTCGTGTCTGGGAGAAAGAATTGAAATATTCACAGTGAAGCGTATGAATTTTGCACCAATAGCCTCTTCAAACAGAATTGCAAATATGACAAACCTGTGATTTTTCAGGAAAGAAAGCGAAAAAGAGTTCGAAAGATAGAAAGATCTGACAATTTTTCCTTTGTATAACCACATATTGACTGGTCATCTTAGAGAAAGTTGAGAAACTCCTTCAAACATGTGACCTATACACAAGGTTTTCACCCTACAGGGCTCCAATGGCCAGGGACGCACATGCCGGTCAGGGTGTGATCAATAAAAGGAAGGCATACAGAGAATGACCTGTAGTGGTCAGGGCGGCATTGAACGCCCTCCTGCCAGTCTGCTTTTTGGTGCATGTAAAAAGCCCAGGACACAGGAATGGTCAAGACCCCGGCAGTCAGACTTCCTTTTCATCCTATTCAGCAGTGTAATGTCACAATCAATCGTGCAGGTCTATACAAACCCACGGACAGAGAGGAAGCAGGGCTGTGAAAGAACTATAATGTGATTTTGAGTGTGTATGTGTTGAGGTTGTCTGTTTGAGATGCTATAGAAAATATGAGAACATCCACAATGGTTTTTTCGATTCAGAACCCGAGTGTCCGTCCAAGGTGAGGTTTTTTGCATACTGATGGCATGCGATTGTGCACACATTATTACCTCCAAATCTGCTGTGTGCAATTCCTGCGCCAGCAGCAGAACCAAATGGAATTGCGAAAATAATCATCATTTTCCCAGCAGGCTTTCCAAACCCATCCACAGCCTATTCTTCTACTGACGCGGCGGTCCAGCCTTAAAATCATACCACTGGATCAGATAGAAGTTGAATGACATGTCACAGCCTCACATTTACATGTGTTACTGTAAAGTTAACCTAGTTTTAACACAGGAAATTAACAGTTTGATTTTATAAAAATGGGGTTGTCTAGATCTACAAGACAGAAAATCCCTAAAGCGGTCAACCAAACATAATAAAGGCCATTTACAAATGAAGAGTTTGATTCCAAAACGCGATGAACGCCATTTTTTGGAATAGTTACCACCAAAATCAGTATTGTATCTGGTCAGTATTAAAAAGTAAATTCTTAATTTTACGCAAAATCTGATATAAAATTCTGTCATTTGATATCATCTGATATCAAATTCTGCCATTTTTTCAAAACCGCGGCAAACGCCAGTTGTCCTTCTCTGCAGAATGCAATAAATCTGCTGAACCAATCACAGTGCACCATTTCACCCTTTGTAAATAATAATGTTGGTTCTTTGAATACACACAGAATCCTAGTTTTCCTCATCTACTTTGTACTTCGTGATCAACAAACAAACAAAATAAATATTTTGATGTTATTGATAAACCTGTGGTGGTTTTCTGAGACGGGGAAGAAACGTAAGCCATCAAAATCAAATAATTTACGTGAGAGGCACTCAGGCGAAGGAAAAATGCAGACTGTTGCTTGTTCTCCCGACAGCATTAAGCTTCTGTCATGCTAACACATTGACCCCAGGGATTTTATTTAAAAACATTTCATTATTTTACTCGAAGTCAACGAAAATCAAACAGGACGAAAATTTTACAGCTGATTGCTGACAAAAAAGTTCAGCAACGACACTCAGGGATGACAGCAGCAATGACAGTGTTCTTAATAAAGTGTTTTGATTAATGCCATTAATGTTTATTTTTAATCAGTGTACCACTAATCAACTGAATGAATATAACATGGCAAAGATAAATGCACATTTTTATATTAATTCAATATATTTATTGCATTTTAGAGAAAAATATTGTCATGGATTTATTGCATTTTGCAGAAAATGTTTTATAATAAATCTTTGAAAATCAAATTATGGATTTTATTTTTTTTATGTTTTTATAACCTAAAGATGCTATGTGAAAGTTTGTAACAGAAAATTGTGGTTTTCATCTTGTCACTTTCTTGGTATAGAAACACATTTTTATTCAAATTAGTCAAAATTGATTTCTTTCGTTTTGGAACCAAACTCTTCAAATATAACCTACATCACATCTGCAAATCTGCAAATCTGCAAATCTTAATCCTTAAGAGTGTGAATCAAATAAGCAAGTTCATCCAAATAACTTAAATAAATAAATAAATAAATAACACATGCGCAACAGCTCATTTCCATTATGACCAATGCAATCTACTACAAGAACTGGGCCTCATTTATCAACATTGCGTAGAAAATTTTGTATATTTTAACCTACGAATGAATTATTGATGATAAATCCCACATGTTCTTAAACACCATGCTCGTGCACGTTCATGGTCATTTGCATTCCGAAACGCATTTCAAAAAAACTGTTATGTGTGGAAAAAATCCTCGTCCATGTACCATGAGTCTTTGATCTCTGTTATGCCTCCTCCTATCAGCAACAATTGCAGCCATTTGAAGCACAAAATGGTTTAATACACGCAAATACCAGTAATATCACACACGCAAACATTAGTAAATCACGTGAATCATTTAATAATCTCCTACTTAAATTTTGCATCTGAAAGAGAAACTCTAGAAATGCATATGCAATAAGGTCAGTCACAAAAATAACTAGACCAAACAATCTTAGCACTAATTATCCACTGCATGTCATTAGTAAATCCCGACAGTCGTTACTTAATGCCAAAATGATGGTTTGCACTGGCGCAAGCTGTTAGTAAATCTGGCCCTATGTCTCTAAAGGTGTAAACATGTTTACTGCATTCAAGTTACTCTTTTAAAGCGATACTCCAGCAAAATATCAAAACTGATGATTTACTCACCCACAAGCAATCCGAGATACATATGTCCGTCATCTTTTATACAAAAACATTTGGTTATTTTAGTGAATGACTTTGCTTTTCCAAGCTTATAATGGTAGAAAACGGGGATCAGAGAACAAATTCTGACGTTGAACCCCAAAAAGTGCATCCATCCTTCACAGAAGTAATGTACTCCACACGACTCCAAAGAGTTAATAAAGGTCTTTTCTGAAAATATGGATCTTTTTCTCACATAATCACATCAATTACCTGCAGAAGACTTTTATTAATCCATTGGAGCCGTATGAATTACCTCTGTGAAGGATGAATGCACTTTTTGGGGTTTAAAGTCAGAAGTTTTTTCCTGATTCCTGTTTTTTACCATTAGCTTGGAAGAGGAGGGAAATTTACTAAAATAACTCCAAATGTGCTCGTCTGAAAGATGATGGACATTTGTATCTCAGATGGCTTGAGGATGAATAAATTATGTGGAGTAATTTTGATATTTTGCTGGAGTATCGCTTTAAACTTAATGATGTATTTAAGAGACAAACGCTAACATCCCCTCACATTTTCACATCAGGTATCCACAAAAAAGATCAAAACATCATTGAAATGTGGTTTTTGAAGTTTCTCTGTGAAGGCCATGTAAAGACCCATGGGATACATGTGGCAATGTTTTTCCCATGGCTTTATGGCTTTATACATACATTCACACAAAAACTTTTACACTTTACATGTGATCTCATTTTTGCACATAAACAATATGTGGCTTTTCTGTAAGGGTCAAAAAAATGTCATACTGTAATCGGTACCATTTTACATGATCTATTACCTAAATTTCAAATTATGATGAAATAGCTGTTTTATAGCATCAATAAAATCTCTTTAACACAAACCAGAGACAATTTGGCCAGCAACCTTCCACCAAACTAATGTTTTTCTATTTATAACCAAACCAATTCACATTTTTCATCTTTCAACTTTCAATTCATATTTAGCACCTTTTTAAAATACTTACTTATTGTTTCATAGCAGGGCCAGCTTTACCGAAAATGTTCCTACATTACAATTCCAATAGTAATCTTATCAGGTAACAGGTGTGAAAGTGATGCACAAAGTACTCATTATGTATACATTTAAGCAGAAACAATAAGCATATTAAACCAATGATAACATCATCATAACAATTACAATATATAGATATTTGGCATTTTCTCAATTTGGCATCCACTGAAGTCCTTGCAGGGATTGGCATCATCTTATAGCATCATTAAGGTGGTGATTCCTTTAACAATCACACTGTCATCTGATCTGATGGGTGGGCTTTCACTGCTACTCCATGTAAATTGAATTGTGCCCTGGAGTGAATAATTAAAATGGCTTTATGTCTAATTATTCACGCTAATTAAACCTCTGTGTTCAAGACACTGAAGAAATTCTTGCTGCGTAACCCAAAAATCGATTTACACTGTGACCGTGTGTTTGTGTAAGTGTACTTAGCTCATTTTTAGGTATACATTTGTCATTAAATCTCACTGAAACTCCCTCTTATGATATACAGGAACAAAATCAATTGAATTTTTTTCTAATACTGAAAATTATTTGGGGTTCCTACTAAGGTTAGGGTTTGGATTAATTAGCTTTAGAGAGAAACAACTGAATAATTGATTTAGATGGTTAACTGTGTATGTGTGAATGAAAAGGACAGTGGTTCAGCTATACATTGTTACAGAGCAAAAATATGAGCAAAAAAAATTGCGTAAAGCCACCAAGGATGAACAATTTCACTGACAGCAGCTGGGTGATTCTCACGAAACCATTGAAACACCACGGCACTAATGATTTTAGCTTTAAAATGTGTAATATAGTAACATTAAAAAGCATCAGAATTAACACAATACTGTGTTCTACCTTGCACAATGTGTGATTTCAACATAATAATTTATAATTGGAAATTTTATCTAATTTTCTGCTGAAATGTTCATTACCGCAATGTGTCCGGCTGTGTTTGAACATGCGTTATGTTGTAATTTAATCAAATTAACACAAAAATATAAAGAAAAAAAATAAATGGATGTTTTGCTAGACTACTTTAGATGACAGAAAAAATATTTACTGAATATTCATGTATAATAATAATGAAGAAAAATTAGGAAAATTATGTGTCCATGCCTGATGTTCTCATCCTCCGCAACACTTTTTGAGAACAGTTTAAGAACACATACAGAATTTTAATAAAGTTTGATTTTGAGTGACCAAGCACATGGACCAGTTACTTTAAGATGGCTACCAGGTAAGATCATTTTTTTACAGTTAATTTGAAATATTGTCTTGTCAGAATGCTTACACGACATTTTGATTATCATTACCGCAACAGATGCTTATTAAATGTTAATTTAATTAATAGAAGCATAATACTTTGATTTTAAATGCATGTGCAGAATCTCCAAATTATGTTCTTTCAGGTTTGTCATGTCATTTTGAAAATATGTCAGTGTTGATGTTTTCTGACTGTTGCGGTAATGAGATTTTTTAGGACTAATTTTTTAAATTATGTTACAAAAAGTGATAATGATAAGTAAAAGTTTTTAAATTAATGTTCCCATTTACTCCAGACTTTGTTTTTCACTGTCTGGTGGGAAAAAAGTACATTTAAGCAATTTTTACATTTTCATGCTTGACATTTTTTAAACCAAGTTTTCGTGAGAATCACCCAGCTAGTGATCAGAAATGATCTGCAATGTTTTCTGTCAAAATGTTGAGAGATTCTCATTTACATTCAATGGAAAGCCTTTGGAATGAAACATAAATTAAGAAAACAATAAAGTTTTGCCTGTTTCTCAATTACAAAAACATAAATAATGGACTTGTGCTCTCATGAAGACCAGTCATGGCAAGAACAAACTCTGAAGGACGCAAGGACAGGGAACAGATTTTTGTGAGAATTTAGATGTGCTATAATCATCCTGTTGGATATCCGACCTTCTCAGCATATTTTAACTTTGCAATTAATTCAATATTGCAACATTCATAATATTATAAACATACCTTTACTTACATTAATTTATCAACAATGTTTTATTGCATGTTGTTACATTTTTAAATGCATAAATGAAAATAAAAATATAATGTTGGAAATGAAATAAGCTCTGACCCTAAAGGGGCTTATTTCACAATAACAACCACATGGCAATTTACCTCATAAGTATGGTAAGAAACATTAAATATTGATTTGAAGTATTTTGTTTGCTCATTTGTAACGAATGCAGAACTTCTGCAAGGAAAACCAGTTTATTTTTTGTTGTTTTAAGACAAGAAAAGACAAGAAAATGTCAAAAACACTATTTGGTTTAATAATTTGTAAATATTATGTCATATATGTTATTAAAGACATTTATATTTGATTTTTGTGTAATATTAAACTGAACCTTTCTGGGAATAACAAACCTGTAAATGTCGTGACTGGCCAATCAGAATCAAGCATTCCAAGGAGACATGTAATAACAAATTACAGACTTAATGTGAATAATAGACACAAAAATTAGATTCACGAGACCAAAAATTGCTCATTATATATATACCCAAAATAAATTATATTTCATGTTTGACCATCAGAAATGACTACATTTTCTGACACATTTTACAGTAATATTTTGAATAATTTTTTAAAGGTTTTCTGCTATATTGCCTTTTACACAAAATGCATTCTGGGTAACTTGCTATCATACAGTAAATCCACACCAAGGAGCAACATTCTGGTCTCTCTTGGAATACAACACTGAAGTGACTTAAACTGCAATTCATTTACTGGCCGCTAGGGACCAAAAGGCAGTCAATCCCATAGACCCCACATGTTATAATGTACTCATTATAACTTACTCAACTTTTTTAGAAATAAATATGTTTACAGCCTGGTACAAAAAGGGGTTTTGGTCTTTATAGCTAATTTTACCCTCCATGACAACTGTGAGTCGGTGTGACTTTTTTGTAACTCATCTGTTTGAATGATATTAAACTTTAAAGTGCTGCATAATTAAGGGCGTGGCCACTTGAGTGACAGGTGAATTGCCGCAGCTGTGCTTTAAGCAACCAGGCAGCTCAGCTCCACCCACTTCCCGCCTCTTTGCCCATCTTTGGTTATCTGGCAGTAATAGGCTGCCAAGATGCGACGGCTGGCCCTGCCCACTTTAGGCTTAAGAAATGATCTTCAGAAACCTAGGGTGACTTCACGGGCACTATGTCCATGTTTTAGACAGCTTATGGTCCACACAAGTCACCTCCAGATCATCGATAAAAGGGATGAGGCAAGAACATGTGAACTTGGATTTGGAACAATACTTGGGCAGCAACTAATGGCGCAAGCAGAGACAAGAACGCATATTGATATTGATAACCTATGTGTGTCTGTGCTATTCATTTACATTAAGTACTGTATAATATTGACCCCAGCGAATAATCATCCATCCACTAATCCAACATTTAAAACTAATGACCTCCTTTCTGCCACAGTTCAGCCAACCGGGTCCCAACACAAACTGAAACATTGACACTGATGAAATAACACATTTCTTTAAGAGATTCATAATTCACAGTAAACTCAAGTGACACTGGGAGAAGTCCATTTTCAAAAAGTAAAAGTGTGCTTTTACCACTCGTATCTGAAGCGAAGCTATTACTTTGACTTGAGGTTGACTTCAGGACAGACGCCTACATGAGTGACATCACAGCACTTTGGGGATTAAGGGAGAGCGAGAAAGAGGTCAACATTTTCCCTCCCTCTCAAGACATTCTGTGTCTTTCATCGTCAGAAGAAAGATCAAAGAAAATAAAGTTCATTTCAATATCACGTATTTTCATATCAAAGAGTTCAGCTTTTGTTCATTCTGGTGAGACGGTTCCGTACGTAACCTTTCTTCAACAGGTGCTTTAGCTGGACAAGTAAAGGATCTTACAATTTCAATCCCTGCTTCCTCAAAGCACTTAACTCTAGTCGAGCACTTTTTCTTTTCTGCATAATCCAAAGCGTGATCATTTGGGACCAGTAAATATCAAAAGACGGTCATTGCTTCAATTTGCAAAACTTATAAGACGATGAATTTACATTTTACGGTAAAATTGTTCATAAATGGGCCTAATAGAACTTCAATAGATGAAATGAACTAAAATAAGTAATTTTGAAGTCGCTTGGATCAGTTTAGACTTTAGGGTTGGATTTTACTGCAAATCCCAACCTATTCTCCAACCAATACCATTGCTTTGGTCGTTTGTTCATTTCACCAAATACGACCAATAGATGCATTTTCTAAATTAGCGCCTCTACCGACAGCAGGTGAAACTTAAAGGAATAGTTTACTCATTTTCAATATAAAATATGTTATTACCTTAACTAAGAATTGTTGATACATCCCTCTATCATCTGTGTGCGTGCACGTAAGCGCTGGAGCGCGCTGCGACGCTTCGATAGCATCTAGCTTAGCCCCATTCATTCAATGGTACCATTTAGAGATAAAGTTAGAAGTGACCAAACACATCAACGTTTTTCCTATTTAAGACGAGTAGTTATACGAGCAAGTTTGGTGGTACAAAATAAAACGTAGCGCTTTTCTAAGCGGATTTAAAAGAGAAGCTACATTTTATGGCGTAATAGCACTTTTGGTAGTACTTTGACTCGCCTGAAGAGTCCGCTCTCCTTCTCACTCTCATAATGGGAGAGGGAGGGTGTTACTGCGCCGAGTCGAAGTACTCCCAAAAGTGCTATTACGCCATAAAATATAGTTCCTCTTTTAAATCCGCTTAGAAAAGCGCTACGTTTTATTTTGTACCACCAAACTTGCTCGTATAACTACTCGTCTTAAATAGGAAAAACGTTGATGTGTTTGGTCACTTCTAACTTTATCTCTAAATGGTACCATTGAATGAATGGGGCTAAGCTAGATGCTATCGAAGCGTCGCAGCGCGCTCCAGCGCTTACGTGCACGCACACAGATGATAGAGGGATGTATCAACAATTCTAAGTTAAGGTAATAACATATTTTAATATTGAAAATGAGTAGACTATTCCTTTAATATATTAGGGTATAAAATGATTTTTTGGGGTATATTTTTTCTATGATTACATGTACAGGATAAGATTTTTAATTTAAACCGCCAGGATTAATTGTATTTTATTACACATTAAACAATTTAGGCATTTAGGGCAAATAACGTACCCATACATTTATTATATGATATAAACAAAACAACTTCACAACTTTTTAAAAATGTACTTAAAATATTCCAAGTGTACAGAGGTCAAACGATCGATTTATTTAAAGAAAAGGTGCAAAAGTGATGACTATCTGCTGTAAATGTCAGATCCGGTGTACACTGATTCAAAACTGCCATCAGAAGAAGCGATGAAACGTCATCTATGATTGTAAAAAGGCATTGGCTTGCGTGTGTCTCATGACCGATGGCATCATTACGTTAGCTAAGAATGTGAAGCGCTATTGGCTCTTGTGACCGATATCATCATGCTGGTTTATGTTTGAATGAGATCTGACTGTGCATTTTGATCACAGAGTTCTTCGTATGAAGTAATCTTATGGCTTCAGTTCGCAGTGTTTGCAACGCGAATGGTTTGTAATACTTTTATACTGTTTCATGAAATACCTGTGACTGTACTTTTACTTGTGTGTTGTGTTTGATATGGTTGAGAAGTGGTTGGGTTTAGGGTAAGGGTGAGTGTGGGGTTAGATGCTCCAAAATATCTTTTAAAACCATAAATGTTTATTTCTACATTTACAAATTCATAAAATTAAATGTGTCTAAAAGGCAAAAATCTTAAAACGTAACAACAGATTGTATAAGCTACTTATGAGGTCGTTATTTTTGGAGGACAGTCTCGCAAATCCTCATGCCCCATTCCGATTTGTTGCCTGTATCCAATTTCTTTGATGACCCGCTAACATCAGCTTTT
Source organism: Misgurnus anguillicaudatus (assembly GCF_027580225.2). NCBI lineage: Eukaryota > Metazoa > Chordata > Actinopteri > Cypriniformes > Cobitidae > Misgurnus > Misgurnus anguillicaudatus. Next base: position 34,079,610 of record NC_073351.2, on the reverse strand, counting down.
AAAAGCGACTCATATCCAATATCAGCATTTACACTAAACACTTGGCAAAACATTTCAAGGTAGACATACTGACCCGGAACAGCATAAACCACAGAGGAAGTAAAATGTCATGATATGCAATGGACACAAACAAAACGATTGTACAAGTTCAAAGAGCATTATTTATGTAAGCAAAACTTCAACATTACTTCATTACTTCAATTGCGCTGCTAAGAAGAGTCATGTGATCGCGCAGGCTGTGTCCACCTGAGTTGACATCATTAGCCAGCGTCGCATTTTCAATGAGGTGCGACATGTCTTGAAATGGTAATACCTGATTCATGTATTCGATTCATATTCGATTTATTTCCACATATGAGTGAGTCCTGAACATTGAACAGTTACTTTTAAAAATAATGCATTACAATTTTAAGTTACTCCCAAAAAAGTAACTAGTTGCGTTACTATACTTTTCATGGAAAGTAATACTTAAGTTACTTTTTAGTTATTTTTGCGCTACTTTTTCTTGGCTGAGGCTTGATCTCTTTCAGGCCTTGTAGGTGTTTTTATGACTGAAAAGTTCTGCATTCAGAAATTGCATATTTCATCACAAAAATGTGGAGCTCTGGCCTCCCATCTCAGTTTTTAACTGTTCCCACAAAGACGTGTATGCATAGACTGCATAATGTGACTGTTTAGTTTAATTCAGTACATAATTTTTTATCGAATTAATTAAATAAATGTACTTCCATTACTTTTTTTAAAAAGTAACTAAAATATAGAAAAGTAATATTATTACATAATGCACGTTACTTGTAATTGAGTCATTTCAAAGAGGCAATGTAAATGCGGCCTAATAAAGTCAGCTAATTACTGAAAGGTCTCTCTCAACAAGCAAAACACTTCAAACTTTTCCAGATTTTTAATGCTTAAATCTAAGCTGACTCATCAGAACAGCAAATCTGTTGTAATGAGTTTGTGACTCAATCAGATGTGACTCATTTGAATACTATTGATTTACATGTGACTGTCAGCAATATTAAAGTTTGGTACACAATCCAAACTAGAGTCAGGGCATCACCTAACTTCACAGCTTTACTTGCATTTATTTATTACTTCATTTGCATTCCTTTTATACACCTCAAATAATTATACTTTTATACTTTTGATGTTCAATGCCATATTATTACCAAATAGTTACTGTATATTGTTAAGCACTCGAACCCAAGTCTGATATAACCAAAACCAAACTATTAAAGAAGCATAACTCAATAAATATATAAATGTGGTTTTAAGCTATAATTTTAATAAAGCAGGCTTTACTCTCTAAAATTCAACACATGTATATATAAATATTGTGTATTAGCTGAACTGATATGATTTCTTTTATTTATTCCTTTGGCAGTGATATGTATCTACAGTATCTCTCCATCTCTCAGAGATTTGCATAAATGCAGAGCAAGAAAACTGATTCTCCTCTGCCGGCTGGTTATTAAATTTGTTTGCAAATCTCTAACCTATTTTTATCCTTACTGTATCTCTCATTTGATTTTCCATTTCGTTTTCCTCCCTCATTTGTCGAGGCTCTGAAACGACTTTTCTGCTGACGTCAAGGAGGCCGTACAAGCTTTTAGTGTCTGTTAACTGACACCCAAATAACTATTCAGGGTAACCGTTAATGCAGTAATTTAATGAAGCAAGTTAATGTTAATGGATTGAATAACAGATCAGAAAAAGACTGAATTTTACTTGTGGCCTTTCACATCCCGGTCAAAAGTCCCCAATGAAGTTTGTACAACTTCTGACCATCCTGATGGATAAAATCAAGTCCTGTTCAATTTCGCAAAAATATGTTACTATACAGAATGCTGTTTTGTTCCCAAAACAAACAGGGTGGATAAATAAGATTTAAATAAGCATTACGTTTGCGTTTCCAAATGTGAGTTTATTTCATTAACATTATTTGTTATGTGGGGGGAATAAAGGCTCGATCATGATGAATCTTAAACAGCTAATATACTTCAACACACATTAAATATAAATGTCACATACGTAGCAGGCGACTTCCACGGGCTTTGCAACAGTCAGTAAATGAGATTCAAAGTATCATGTGGTTAAAGATAATGATTATCTATATGTCAAAGGTTACCGGACAGTTCATAGAGTACAGATGTGAGTTATTACACCAGCCATGTACAGAAAACAACATCTCCAACTAGATTGGAATAAAAAAGACATTATTTATTAATAAGAGCATTTAAATTTACAGAGTACAGTATTTAACACCATGATAAATATAGTTGGTGAAAAAGCGTAGCATTTTTTAGACCTCTATTAGACACCTTGTGTCGACCTTTGACCTGTTCAGGGGGTTGACCCTTTGACTGGATCATCCACGTCAGGTTGAACTTTTGACGGACTGCCTAATCATAGAAACATTATGCATACCACAACACAATCTCACGGCAAGTCATGTTATAGTCATGAAATATTTTATTCATTCATTCGTGTTCATGGACACAATTTTCCTCTTTTTTTCGTGCCATTGAGCACGAATGTCTTTTTCGTCTCAGTCAACACGAATTTCTATAAATAGTTTTTCGTGTTCGTGGCACGGCTTTCTTTTTCGTGTCATTTTATGTATTGTTTTCCTCATTGTTTTTCCTATTTTTAAATCATTATCGCTTGGGGGTTGAGGTTATAATTGGGGTTTGGGTTAGGATGTAATTTTAATTATACAACAGTTCTTTCTGGTTCTCGAATCTGATTGGCTAAGAGCTATGCGATATTGTGCTGATATCGGCACTGTAACCGCTTCACCTTTCGTATCATTCCGCCATCTAGTGAATGGAGGTCCTAAGCAGGCTCATCTCTGAATGGAAAAACACAGACGCGCTGTGTGAATCACTCTCCGTGTGTCTCATTAGTTTACTAGCTCATAAATCAGTCTGTGAATCCCCAATCGGAAGTTATTCTTCCGTGAAAGATTATCGCTTTTGGATGTTACGTTAAAGTTAATGGGAGAAATGTCTTGTCACATTGTGTGGACGATTAACACTTGGAAAGAGGAATATAAACACTCGTTTTTTCTGGAGAGCTTATCAGAACGCGAAAACACCGTGGAACTGCAGGTAAGCACCGCAGCTTTTAAATGTGGACATTGATCATTTACTTTATCGTGACGTGACTATTAAAACATGTTATGAGATATCGCCACTGGTATAACGTTATTTATAAGCAGCATGCAAAAACATCTCTCTGACACTTATAAAAAACCGTTTTATATAGTACTAACAAGAACAAAGTTTAATAATAATTATCGAGTGCTCGTATCACGTTAAGAATAAATGAGAAAGCAATAGTAACGTTATACAAGTAGTTTTATTAACTTTTACCTCGCGCCAAAACAATAACAACACAAAAGACACTAAATATGAATTAAAAAACAAGTACTAGTTTGATCATGACACCAAATACTGCTGATTTGATCTCATTTTGACCATCAAAAACAAACAAGGCGAATATCAGAGCCAGGGAATCTCTGTCAGAGATGTAGCCCAGAGAGGGCGGTGGTCAGCGGGGCGAGTGAACACTGACGTCCGCTCATGCTTTGGTTCTCATTCGTACCGAATCTCACTAAGCAAACGTTCAAACAGGCGCTATCTTTACTAATCGACTGCAGATTTAAATATAATACATATACATTCTCGACAGAACTAATCTTAAAACTACACTTTGTGACCAAGAAACGGTAATATAAAGAAACGGCTTTTCCGTCCATTGAGTTGTTATGAGCTTCAAAGCAGCCGAAAGTTTTACCTGTCATTCTGGCCGCCCTCAAATCCGTGGCGGAAGAAGTAGTTCTCAAACAAAGAGGCTTTTAAAATAACTCCGTTGTTGTTTTCTAGTTTTCGTTTTTCAAACGTGTGCCGTCGAACTGTTGTATAAAAGCAATATCGCTCTCGGAGTCGTGTGATATAGCTCTATATCATCACGGCTGTGATTGCCTCCGGCACTCAGCCTACGGCCTCGTGCCTCTGGCCTAATCACAGCCGTGATGATATAGAGCTATATCACACTCCTACTCGAGCGATATTGCTTAAGTATTGGTTTCTACATCTTTTTCTTCCAATTTAAAAATATTTTCTCTTGGGGTTGAGGTTAGAATTGGGGTTTGGGTTCGGATGTAATTTTAAGGTGTGTGGTGGGCGTTCTGGTGCAATATGGCTGCCGTCACATCATCCAGGTGGATGCTGCACATTGGTGGTGGTTGAGTAGAATCCCCCTTTCATATGTAAAGTGCTTTGAGTGCTGCAGAAAAGCGCTATATAAATGTAACTAATTATTAAGTATTGGTTTCTATATGTTTTTCTTCCAATAAAAAAAATTCTTAAAAAGCTTGAGGTTGAGGTTAGAGTTGGGGTTTGGGTTGGGATGTAATTTTAAAGGGGTGGTTTAATGCTATTTCATGCATTTTGACTTATTAACACAGTTTAAGAGTTGTAGTCCTCATGCTAAACATAAGCAAAGTGTCAAAAAAGCAGTTGAGCTTGTAACAGAGTATTTCTGAACCAAACTCACCCCTCCTTTTTCCTACAAGTTTCGGAAAGTTTTTTTTCAAATGGGGGTATCCGTTACGACTTATTGACCCCAAATTCCTTTTATGGGCCTTTACCTCCAGAAAAGCACGCTGGCCCTGCACGTCAAGTGAGAGCGAAAACGCGCATAAGCATTGCTCCGTCGAGTAGAAGTCACCGGTATCATTGCACAGCACACGACAACTTTGTTTTAGCAAGATAGTTCAACAAAAGAAGTGTGTTTTTGGATGTAAGGAAAAGAAAACCTTATTTGGCTTTCCTGTCTTAAGACAACAGTGGATGCAGTTCGTTTTTACCGGACAGCAACGTAATTGCGAATGAGTTTGTTTGTTCCCTGGTTGTTTTTCTGAGAGGACTGCTTTACAAACAAGGCTCAGTTTGACTCCGGATTTTCCACTTTTTTACAACTATTGGAGTGGTCAAAACTTTAAAAGACCCTGTTTAGGAGTCACAACCACAGGCGTAAGTAATTCAAAATCTTACGTGTTTTGTTTGCAATCGCGCATACGTGCATGTAATGTAAACAACAACAGCACTTTGTACTGCATTTACAACATTTACACTTTTTAAAACGGGCAAATGCAGTTTAAAAACTGGATTATGTTGCTTTTTTATTAAAATAGCGAATAAACAAGCAAGGATGAATTACCTGATAGAGACGTCCTGCTGTAATCGTTGCTGCTATTGTTCCTGTTCGTCCATTACTGACTAAGTATCCGATTCTGGATCATATGTATAATGTAAGGCTGCTTATTTAAAAAAAAAAGGTTTTTAAAGTTTGATTTCCATCTATGTCGACTGTAACTCCAAAAGTAGTATCCAAATCTGCGCATACTCGTAACTCTTCAGCTCCGCCTACCGCACGCGTTCAAGTGTTCGACCTTTTACGCCAAAAATCGGAAAGGCTGTTTTTTCTTTTATAAATCTGACAAAACAAAAGACTCTTTGGACATATGAATGATGAAATACTCTATATATAAGCAAGATTAACATTAGATTGGCAAAAACGTCTTGTGTTATGTCAGCTTTAAGTATTGGTTTCTACATGTTTTTCTCACGATTTAAAAAATATTTTCGCTGAGGTTTAAGGTTTGGGTTTGGGTTAGGATGTCTGAAATGTAACAAAAAAATAGGAACAAACAATGAAAAAACAACCCATAAAATAACAGGAAAAAGAAAATTTGTTCCATGAACACAAAAACTATTTATAGAAAAAGACATTTATGCTCAATGGCACAAAAAAAACATTTATTGACTATTTGGTGACTATAACACAACTTGGTATGGGTTGCATATCAAGACAAAATGGTGACCGGGCCGTGATGTCGTCACACATTTGTGGCCAAAATGGCGACCAGGCAGAAACCGTGATGTGGGCGGTCGGTGGTCAGGTCAAAGGGCTAACCCGCCCGCACATGTCAAGGGTCATCATCAATCATTTTTATGGGATACAAAGTGACCCATATTTAGTACGGACTATACACTCACAAGCAAGAATTATCTGGAAACTATATTTATAAGAGACCTGGACTAAAAACCAAACAGTTTTTTTATCAACGTGCAATTACTGTGTGTGTGTGTGTGTGTGTGTGTGTGTGTGTGTGTGTGAGTGAGAGAGAGAGAGAGAGAGAGAGAGAGAGAGAGAGAGAGAGAGAGAGAGAGAGAGAGAGAGAGAGAAAGAGAGCTAGCGAGAGCAATATGAAAGAGAAAATGGGCGAGCAATAGAATAAAATTGATATTCTCTATACATTGTTCCAGACAAGCGTCCTGTAGGATCAAATTGAAAAGCGAGGTGAGCAGAATATAAAACTTATCAGCTTTGCTTCTGAATATTAATTTGCTGGTGTGATGCTGATCTGTTAGTGTTGAACTGATGAGGAGGTCTATAATACCCGTCTGTCACCATTCCCACTTCTCATAGCACAAGGCTTTAAAAATGACAGAAAAGCAGATCTCCTGAAGTACACCGGGCTTCTGCGTGTGAACAGAATACTGGATGCACTGTATAGTAATGATGATAGCAATAGTCTGATGTCTTACAGCTATAAAGCACGACATATGAAACAGTTTGTTATTTCGTGTTAGCAGAAAAGGAACAGAATCAAGGTTTAAATTTTGTGCTGCATCTGATGTTAGGCTAAAATCAATTGTACTGTATATATTTGATAAGACAAGCTGTATGTTTGAAGAGTTAACAGCATATTACTGCTGACAGACTGTTGCATCTTCACCCACAGCTATACTAAAGGCTTCAGGAGTTCAAATGTCACATGAACACTGCCAGCATGAGTTATTTCATGAAGTAAATGTTTTTACACAAACCTCAGAATAAGAGAGTGAACATGGTAGTCTATACAGTCAGCATCTATAACAAAACAGTATTCTCATGCTTTTTAAAGGGGTCATATGATGCCATTGTATGATATTCTTTATCGTAATGTGTTATGTAGCTGTTTGCACATAAGTATAAGCAGTGTTGGGAAAGTTCACTTTCTACATGAACTAGTTCAGTTCACAGTTCACAAATTTTAAAATGAACTAGTTCAGTTCATAGTTCATTTTTCCAAATTTTGAACTAGTTCACAGTTCCAAAAATGAACTAATTTATAGTTCTTTTTCCCCATATTATTTAAAAAAATATATTGCCATTATAGCCCATATAGAACCACAGACAGGAATTATTTATCAGTTTTAACACTGAAGCTAAATGCATCAGATTTCATCTTCATATCCAACTTTAAACCCTTATCCAACCAGGGTTTACGAGCGTTGACTGTCTTTTAATTTTTGTATTTGCTTGCACATACCTTGAAATGCTAGCTGAGTGCTTCAAGGGGGCCGCACATCAGGCGAGAAGCGCTGCGAGGCGTTGCGTGTAGGACAAATCACAGGTATTGCACACCGCACGTGCACGTTAAATAGCGTGAGCTTAGTCAAAGTCTATTTCAAGATCCAGAATATGCGTAAGCAGCCTTTGTTAATCGTTAACGATTTAGGACAAATATTATGTTATTTAATGTTAAACTTTGCGAGTGGCGCGGCAGGGATTTGGATAGCAGCGTCCAGTCAGTGGTGTTTTGATGACGTATGCAGCCTGGTGGCAGTGTTGCCAGATTGGGTGTGTTTTTCCGCTACACATTAAGGCCTGTTTACAGTGTGTTTTAGACGGGTTTTCGCCTGGAAGACTCTATAGAAATCTGGCACCCTATTGAATGACGTTAAAGTGAGAGAGCGTGCTGTTCACAAGCCCCAGAATGAACGAGTTCACCTTGCGTTCATCAGGCAGTAATACAGTACGTTCAGTTCACGTTCGCCCAAAATATGAACTAGTTCATGAACTTTCGTTCAATGAACTCGTTCAGGCACAACACTGAGTATAAGCTCTGCAAAGTTACAAAGCTCAAAGTCTCAAACCAAACAATTTATTATATCTAAAAGAGCTCACTGATCCATACCTGCCTAAAACAGTGCCAACTCTCGTAGGACATTCACTGTAAGTGTGTATTAAGTATTTGGTATGACAGTTCAAAATGCACAGTTTTGAGAATTGTAGAGTAAAGCATGCTGTTTGTTGTTCTTATCCTGCTTAGCCCACGGTCATTTGCAGAGTCAAAAACAAGTTAAGGGTGTTATTGATGTTTGCAATGCAAATTATGATTGGGTGGGTAAAAAAGATTGACATTTCTGCCACACGCTTGAGGTTTTGGCCAATCACAATGCACTTGGTCAGCTGACCAATCAGGGCACACTGCGCTTTGCAGAACTTTAAGCATGTTAACACATGTTGTATTACACCAAAAAATGTTTTTTTTGTGACACCCAAGTTAATTAAAGCAACACCAAAGAGTTTTTTTTACCTTAAAATAACGTTTCCAAAAAAGTTTCAGTCATTCATCCACTCGAAACAGGGTGAACGGCACTTTCACATTCGCTTTGCAGCCCTCTATCGGCCAAAACCGCAGTAAAGAAGTTTCCAACCGACGGGTCGCGGTCCTGTAATTTGAGTGAAAACTACAAAAACTTGCTTTACGACAGACCTACAATCCAATCAGAGCCAGCTATGCTGCAGTATTTACGACAGTGGTAATGAACAATTACGCTTCTAACCTGTAGGGGGAGCAAAGAGCAAAAAGTCTTTAGTGTTGCTTTAAACTTACAAATTTAACTACAACAAGGATTTTTTTTTTTGAGGATGTCCTCCAAAAACATAACAAAAGACTTTAAAGTTGCATAATATGTATGACGTCAAGGTATGTGTAAGCAATTAGTGCCCTCTTAGCATTAGCAATTAGCTAATACAACATGTGGTTACATTTGAATGCTTTTGCCTCATACAGTACGTCAGATATGGTTAGGTAAGATATTTTTGAGCATCTAACCCCATCCTTACCCTAAACCCAACCAGTTCTCAACCATATAAAAAACACAACATGCAAGTAAAATTACAGTCATAGGTATTTATTGCATAACTTCACCAAAATGTCGATCAGCGCAGCGCCATCCAACAAAAAATATAAATTTTAAAACGTACCCAACACTGGCTATATCCTCCTTGCTGGAGTGTGACGTGATTAGGGTCATGTGCGATGGATCGGGTACAAACAAATAGGGTGTGGGAATGGTCTATGTTTATAATTCTCATCCAACCACAATCAGATTCATCTAGATGGTGCAATTTATCTGGATAGGTTTATTTATGATGGCAAGCCGGAATGAAAACAAGCCAAAATGAAATAAGAGTAACAAGGCGATTTTTAAAATGTAAGGAGTAGAAAGTACAGATAATTGCGTCAAAATGTAAGGAGTAAAAGTAAAAAAGTCGGCTGAAAAATAATTACTCCAGTAAAGTATGGATTCCCAAAATTTCTACTTAAGTAAGGTTAATGAAGTATTTGAAGAATTTGGTTCCAAAACGCAATAAATCCATTTTGACAAATTTCGGTAAAAACGGGTTTTCTATACCAAGAAAGTGAAAAGATGAAAACCACTATTTTCTGTTACAAACTTTAACATAGCATCTTTAGGTTGTAAAAACATAAACAATTCAAATCCATAACTTGATTTCCAAATATTTATTACAAAAACATAAAAAAATTTCCACAAAATGCAATAAATCCATGACGATTTTTTTTTAAAATGCAATAAATCTATTCAATCAATATATAAATGTGCATTCATCTTTGCCATTTTATATTCATTTAGTTGAACAGTTGTACACACTGATTAAAAAATAAACATTAATGGCATTAATAAAAACACTTACTTTGTCATATTAAGATCACTGTCATTGCTGCGGTCATCCTTGGGACGTTGTCGCTTAATATTTTTCACAGCGATCAGCTGTAAAATGTTTTGGTCCTGCTCGATTTTCGTTGACTTTGAGGAAAATAATGGAAAGTTTTTCATAAGATCCCCTGGGGTCAATGTATGATAGAAAATTGATGCTGTAGGGAGAACAAGCACCCATCTCCCGAGTGCCTCTTACGTAAATTATTAGATGTTGATGGCTTACATTTCTTTCCCGTCACAGAAAACCATCACAGGTTTATCAATGCAATTAAAGTATTATTTTGTTTTTGTTTGTTTGTTGATCACAAAGTAGATGAGAAAAACTAGGATTCCGTGTACTCAACGCGCCGCCATTGTTTGTTTACATTGTGTGGAATGGTGCGCTGTAATTTGTGAAGCGGATTTATTGCATTCTGTAGAAAAGGAGGAGTGGCGTTTATCGCGTTTTGGGAAAAAAGGGAGAAAAGATGATAGAATAACACAGCCGATATTGGATTTTGCATAAAATTAAGAATTTGCTTTTAAATACTGACCTGATATAATACTGATTTTGGCAGTAACTTTTTTTTTCAAAAAATGGCGTTTATCGCGTTTTGGAACCAAACTCTTCTATGTACTTCGTTACTTGACACCTTTGCATCTCAAATATTATTACAATTTGAAAACAGACAGACAGATAAACAGAAAGACAGATATCAGACAGCCAGGAAATGGTATTTTATATTTTGGCTAAGTTTGGGCCACAAAAGCCATTTGTTTATGTTGCTGCCGCTGAAACCGTCTATCAGTTTTTTAATGCAAGTAATCTCTCTCGCTGCTACGTCAATTTCAGAAGAGATCTTTTCTCTTTTATGCAGTTATCTTTGTCTTGTACTGAGAACCAAAGACTGAAACAGGATAGTCTGACTCTTTGCACGCTTGAATTACTATTACTTTATTCCATTTTATTATTTGAATTTATTTAATGCAATTAAATAGTAAATGTTAGGCTTTATTATAACTCATTGTGTTGCTTGGCTCAAAACTCAATTAAATGAGTGAACAAATTAAAACTTATTTAGCGTGAATTATTTTATTGAATTTTAATTAAATGGGATTAAGCTGTGATTCGAGTCTTTTAGAGCTTGGCATCCCTGAAGGCTGCTGAGCCTGTCAATCTGTCCCAGGTTTATTCCTTTTCTTTCAAGGAAAGATGTTGAAGCACATTTGCATTGGATATTAAATGATCTTTCTTAGTGAAAGGCAAACGGGGACCGAAGCTTCATATCCGTACTGATCCCCTCCATGTCTCGACCTTTCGAATTAGTTTAAGAAGCAATAAAAACCAGCCCGCTTAACGCTTCGCTCAAATTCATGAATGCAATTCATTTACAGTGGTAAAAGTTGATGCGATCGCGAGCAGCAAGGACTCTGGCGGTCTTCCGCTCCGAGATTCAAGGGTCATCGCAATCAAAACTCTGCCAAAGTAAAACTCAATGATATTACCCCTAACAAAGGATAGTTATTGCGCTCAATATCTTTGTCCCCCGTCCTGTGAATCATAAAGCTATAGCTGTGAGTGAGAAAGACTCCAGCGTCTCGCTTGTTTCATAAATGATTCAATAAGCTGTGGGAGTCATCAGAACTCTTTAAATGTTGAACCACGCTGGATGTCAAGGGCTTTGCGCTTTCTATTATTAATAAAGAAAGTTAGCTTGGATATCCTACACAAGAGGATTATTGGCCAAAGAAGGGCATTTTCTCTCTCTCTCTCCGTCTCTAGTTTTACTTCTTGCTTTTTCTTGTTGGCTTTTTTATTCCACACTTTCAATAAAAACCAAGCTGTCATTTAAAGAATTATGTCTAAACCATGATAATTAGGTTCATTAGGAGTTTAATAAAAGTTCATTCAGTTTGTTTATGAGCTGATAGTGGTTATATTCAGAATGTTAAACTATTATAATCACAGTGGTTAAACTAGTATAACAACATTTTTTGCAATCAGTGCAATCAGTTTGTAAAAATTCTGTCATCACTGGCTATGTTTACAATCACAAAAGTTTCACAAAATCTGACTTTAATCTGATTGAATGTTACGACCGTACATTTTACATGTACCCTAAACATTGCAATCGGATGAAAATGTTGGTTTACTCGTACATTCCATATGATCTGAACCAAATGACAGTGCAATCTCACAGCCAGGGTTGCCAGATTTGCATATCAATACCAGCCCAAAAGCATCTCAATGGCTATTCACAGCCCAAATACCAATAACTAAAATCTTTTATCTTTAACTCACGTTTCATCCTATTTATTTTTTTCTCTGCTTATAAACTCTTACATATGATACAATTTTTTAGCAAAAAGCTGAAATAATTGCATTTTTGTGAAGGAATTTTGTTAGAGATTGTAAGGGGTTTGTCTTGTGTTCTGTTTGTATTCTGTTGTTAGGTCTTTTATTTTGAAGTTTATGTTTTTTGGGTCTTGTATTTTGAATTCTTGTCATGTCACATTTCACTTCCTGTTTGTCCCTATAGACCGTTTCAGCAGTAACAACATAAACAAGCGGCTGCACGTAACTTCCGGTAAACCCCGCTAAGAATAAATAACAACAAAGTTCTTTAAACGTAGTTTATTTATATAACAAGCAAAAAAACAACACATAGATTACCTAGGAAACCAAAACATTTGTTATTTTCGACGAGGCATTTGTTCAAGAGATCAGTTTAAGCAACTAATCAGACCATTAAAAAAACGAAACTGGAAGTAAGGTTCGGATCCAGACGTGTATCACGTGCATCCGATGAAACCGTCTATATAACCGGTTGGATCTGTTCATCAGATGGCGAAGTATTGGCAGAGTAACACCTGCCTTACCAAGCGTTTCAATGTCATTGTCTTGTTTCACGGTTCTTGTTTATGTTCATGGTTTTGACCCCTTTGCCTGTACTTGGATTACGATATTTGGATTACCCTGTTTTGGATGTGTTTGCCTGCATATGGATTCGTCTCTCTCTCGCTTTGTGTAAGCAGCCCTTCGTTTCAGAGAGAACAATTATCAAAACATATAGAGTTTAAAATTAGTAAATAATGTTTTGGCTTCAGTTTTTTCATAAATTAGGAAAGGGATAATCACGGTATTGCAGATTAAGATCAAAATTCATCAGAAACATTTTTTATATGCAAATGTTTTCTCTTAATTGACGAGATAACTCGTCAATGGCGGGGAAAGGGTTAACCAGTAAAAAAATAAACTCGTGGAAATTAGTTGCGCAAAACTCCACCAAAAAGCAGAGGACTTGGCAAAGCTGCGCAAAACATCTCTCTTTGAATTCATCTCTGGATAAATGTCCAAAGTCAAAGTGCATGAACCCTGCAAAATGTACAGTGCGTGACCTCATTACCTTAATAATGCGTGCTGCCATTGCCTGCTATTGCATGTTTTTGTGACGAGAATAATGTGATATTTAAATAAGAAGAATGATTTATAAGACATGAACTTGAGAACAGATGTTCTGCACATGTGCACAATGTATTTTTGCATCCGATTTACGCGTTAACATCCATACTTTACTCCCTTACACCACCCCTTTAAATACGTTCAAAATCTCAATCGTATTGATTAAGGTGTTACATGAATCTGTTTGAGACATCATTACGATTACAAATTACAAATTTGGTTGCATGTAAAGGTATGTTGTTTTAAACTAGAAAAGTTTCTTTATTCTGATAAACACACAAAAAATGTTGATAAATGATGTAAGCACACGGGTACCACAATAACATTTTGGTCCATCGTAATATGGACAAAGAAGAACCACCAACTGTGTGCTTACTATTTTTAATCAAAATATCTTCTTTTGTATTCAGAACATTCAGAATTGTTTTAATTGTTGGTGAACTATCACTTTAAATGTAAAAATTCCTTTAAAGCCATCCTAAAAATATTACTTGTTTATCTGGCTTATAAGACAACATTTATGAGATGTGCATTTCCCATCATTCTCTCTGAAAGCATAAAAATGATAAAATCAAATCAAAATGATTTATATTGAGGTTTTTTTTTGTAATGTATCATCGCTTCAATGTGGCTTTTCATAAAAGAAATCACAGAAACTCATTTTTAAATGATGTATTAAACAATTACATGCTAAACAAAGATGACAATGTGGGCGTTTGTTTGGATACAATGAAAAGCCTATGGTGACTATTTATAATTTTACATTGGTTTAAAGAGCAGTCGGCTCCGATTGTGTGGCAAATGCCAAGCAGCTGAACGTTTAAAACAAAGTTTGCAACAGACAAGGCACAGGTGAATACATCAAGCATCAACAGCACGTTTGACAAACATCGTTTGCTTGTTATTTTGATGCACAAATGCTGATAAAGTTATGGAGAAGTCAAGAATAGAAAATGAAATATGACCCACATCACTGCGTAATTACCAAACTTCCCATGAGAACCTGAAAGCAACTTAAACCGAGATATTTTCTCACCTAATTGCAAAAATACTTCTCATTCATCACATGCCGGCAGAAGCAATGGCGTTATTTTACTTTATATGGTGTAATTGCGCTCCCTGTTATGTTGGGTTTTCTCGAAACCCTAAACTCGGCTGTAATATCTCATTCTGGGCTTTTCGCACCACCTTCTCTCTCCTTGGAGTCTCCGCCATCCAATGTAAATGTTGTTCTGATTAAATCTGACCCAGGGAACACTGTCCCTAATTAGCTTTGCTAAACTTTGCATTACAGTCATAAATCAGCAGATCTGCGTTAGTCTTCCGGGGAAAAATGTAAATTTTGTTCTTTATCGTATTCATCATTCTGCTAAAACAACAACAGAGCCTGACATGTTATTCAAATGCGAGCTGGTCATATAAACAACGTGGCGCGATAAATTGCGGAAAGGAACACCGGTAATGTGGCAGAGATGCAGGGGAGTCTTATTAAAAGGCAAGAGGTCTGCTCTCTCAGGAGTGACCTTATTATTAAAGACTCTAAAGATTGAAACTTGTAAATGTAAGACACTAGCAGACGTGCTGAGGCAAAAAGATCGCAGACGAATGGACACACACATAATGTCAAACACGTGCACTATGCTTGAAAGAGCATATAGTGTCAGTTTTAAATAGCAAGTACTATTTTTACTTCATGCTGTGTGTACACTAAAGACAAAAAATAATAATAATCATGCAAAAATGACATGACTGCATATCATTTGTTGAATTAAACATCATTGCAAAATCACAGTAGCTTGCTTTTGTAAGCTTTAAAGCATTTTGTCTATTAATAATAGTTGAAATGTAGTTGTAATAAAGCATGTAGTAATGTAGTAATAAAGCATAACAAACTCCAAACATAACCAACCCAGTGATGGTGAAAACTCCTACAGTGTATAATGTGTGTTCAAATCCACAGTTGTCTGTATTTCCCCTTTAGTTTGTCAACCAGACTAATTGATGTGAAAGTAATAGGTCACAATGGAAATTGCGCTTCGTGCATATAAACAAACACAAACAGGTTGTAATATTGGAGAAGCAAGCAGATGAAAAGCCTGGTTTACATGATATTAAAGACAGATCTTTACATTACTGTATGAACATACACAACATATACAAAAAGTGATAACTCTCCAACACTTCAAAGAGGACTTAAGGGTTTTATCTAGCGAAACCATCATCAACGATCACAATTTCTCATCTTGCACTAGCTGTGTGATGCACCTGCATGACCTTGCGTATTACATAACCACTTTGAAGGTCACGCGTTACACATGTGAAACACACTTGCGGACCATTTTAAACAATAAACTGACCCAAAGACATTAATTAGTATCATGTCACATACAACAATGTCTGAACGCTCCTCTTTCTCCACACTTGTAAACACTGAAGCGGTAGTTTCAAATATGTTAAGCGTGAACTTGCGATCTGATTGTGTAATATGTAAGGTCACACTGACGCATCACACGGCTACTGAAACATGAGAAGTAGTGTTTAAAAAATACGTATGTTTTGGTAAAAAAGATGATTGTTTTGCTAGATAAGACCCTTATATCTCTGTTGGGATCATTTAGAGCCATTTAAAGCAGCATTGAAACTGTAACCTGTTGAGGTCCACTAAAGTCTCCTATATGGAGAAACATCTTGGAATGTTTTCCTCAAAAAAAACTTAATTCCTTCTCGACTGAACAAAGAAAGACATAAACATCTGGGTGAGTAACTTATCTGATTTTTTTAATAAAAGTGGAAGATTCCTTTAAACTTTTAATACAGATATTTTCCTGAGTAAGGGAAAAATGAGAAATGTGACACAGTCTGTGAAAACCCAGCTAAAGAAATTTTTGTGATTTACTCTTTATGTAACATAAACTCATTCTACATAACAGAACATTCAGTGAAAATATAATCTTGGTATCTTTAATAATGGCTGAATAAAATTATGTAAAATATTGAAATCATAGTGAAATAAATATTTGATGCTTCTAATCTCATTATTAGATTATGAGACTTCAGACAGGATTTTACAGAAAGGGTCACAAATATTAAGAAAATATTATATCAAAATTTAAAGAGAAATTACTTCAGCTATTATGCACTACAACTATTACAATTGTAATCTAACTTTTGATTGTTAAACAATAATGTCTTTTCAAATGTCTATCACTGCAAAAACAAACTGACTGGCTATTGCATGTGTTTAAGTATACATTATTGTGGTGTTTGCTATTATAAAAAAATCAATCAAACAATGCACATTGCAAAATAGATTTTTTAATGCAAGATTTTTTTTTTATTTTAGAGATGTAAAATGGCCTGGTACATTTCATCATGAAATCCATTCAGGTAGTTCAGAATCATATCCCACGGTAGAAGCTGTCAAAATTACCGGACCAAAAATTGAAGCTAGTGGGACTTTACATACCTGTCATGTACAAAACTGCTCTGTCTGATCTGTCATAAACAATTATACAACAGAGTATTGTACAGTGATGCTTTGAGTCACGTGAATACACACAATTACTTGTATGTTCAGCAACACGGACAGCAACATTTTATCAGAAAAAACAACATGAGTAGAAGAAGAGTTATAAAACCAGTGCCAGTGACACTATTTATCCGTTTCAGTAACTTTCATACAATGTCACCCGAGACACCCTGACCTCGTAACTGGAGCAATGGTCCTGGAGCAAGATGATGACTCAATAACCACGACTCTTGTCCTTCATGTCACAGTTAGCAACCAGCGCAGAGCCTTAACCGGTACAGATCGACACCCCTACGGTCAAGAATCTCTACATATCAAGCCACTCACCACCATCACAGTGAAAAACTGCATACATAAGGTTTTTAACAATACCGTTGTATTTGTTAACAATTAGTTAATGCATTACATGAACTAACAGTGAACAATACTTCTACAATATTTATAAAATAAAGCCTTGCAACTGGTAACATGAATTAATGCACCATGAACTAATATGAATAACTGTACAGACATTAACTAACATTAACAAGAATTATTACACGGCACTCTAAAATGTTCCACTTCCTTTGAATTATTCGAAAATAATGCACACCCAGCGGGGTAACAGCACGACGGGATATACCACCTCGGGAGTGCATTCAACAGCCCGTCGTCAATGATTCCTTACATAACAACCGCCTGAAACTAATATACACACGGTAACCCAGATAACGTTTAATATTACACAAAAATGAAATATAAATATGTCCTAACATATATAACACATAGACTATAAAAAACGATGGACAACGCGATGCCACTTTCTTCCATTTTAATAAACTGAACTTATAAAAATGTACGACGATGGGTGCTGACATGTTTTGCAAAAACGTCAGTTTGGAGCCAGGGTATGCACAGAAGGAATTGTCGGTGGAGCCCGGAGGCGGAGCCGAACGCAAGTGCACAATTCAACCACGTCCCTTAAACGTCTCATTTGACCGGCTTCTTAAATAAGTTATGTTAAATACAACTAATTTTGTCTGTGTGAAATAATACAGAAATCGAAAATTAATAGTTGGTTATATTTTCAATCTTCCCTCAAAGCTCAGAGAGTCCACTCAGAGAATCTGTCAATAACGACACGCCCTGTTTCTATGGCATCAAATTATCAGCTAAAATGAAACTTATCACAAAAATGAACAATTGAACATATATAAGCGTGATAACAACATCATCTTTCGGAAAATGTTATTGCAAGTGTAACACTTTTTTTTTTATTTTGACCCGAGTCTCGTTCATTTGCATGGAGAGGGCGGCCACCAGGGGGCGATCAAAGAGCCAGCAGCTTTACTTTTGAAGATGTATGAGGCACACCTGATATAAGAAGACATAATATTTACAATTGATTTAACCAAATAGTGTGTTTGTGACATTTGAACATTTTGTATTATCTTAAAACCGAAAGTAAACTGGTTTTCCTCCCGAAAGGTCTGCATTTGTTAAAAAAGAGCAAATAAAATATTTTAAATCAACATTTAATGTTCCTTACCTTACTTATGATGTAAATAGCAGTGTATTAAGCAGGATAATGTTTCGGCAGCATTTGTTTTTATCGTAAAATAATACCCTTTAGTGTAATACAAGACCCTCCGCTTTGGGTCCACGATCACACTGTCGGGGCTTATTTCTGCGATGACAACCTGCAGCCTATACATTATCCCTTACTTTTTTATGTATTAATGGTTTATGTGATATCAATATATCTAGATTTACCCTTGTTTGTAAGATTTATGATTCTGACAATGAGTATGAACTTGACGAACTGTGTCTATTATTCACATATCATAAATTCTGGATTGTTTCAACCCATGGTAAGATTTAAATTAACCTATGTTGGGTTGTTAATGAAAAGTGGGTGTTAAGTTTTTCAGGTTAATTTAACCCAGCGGCTGGAATTGTTCATATTTTACTGAACCATAGGTTGAAACAATTCAGATTTTTTTTCAAGTGTACAAACTACGCATTTTTAATGAATAATGAATTAAAGTTTACACCTCAGCAGTGCTTCATGACATTTATCCCCTTAATTAAAAAGACTGCAGCAAGAAGCCAAGAGTTTTACTACGGTCAATAGGGTCGCACGGCAGTTCAAAACAAACCCAAGTAATTTTTTAATAGATTCTGTGTACAGTATATTCTCACTTTCAGTAAATGGTGCTGCTCCAAACTCTAATGTCGTGATGAACAATACAAAACCATCGCTCAGTTATTTATATTTGTGTTAAACACTCAAAAAACAATACTTATGTAACACAAAAGTTTAGCTTCTGATGGTCACTGTGACTGACTGACTCACTTAACTGCGTCTTTGTTCAAAGTTGCACTGACACACCAAAGTGATTAAGGCCAAGTAGCACGTCCATTCTGCACCTGCATAAGATAAAAATAACTTTCGGTACCAACAGGTGGCAGTAGTAATTTTTATTATTCACACACATCTCACTCCCCACGGACAGATTCGTGATATATTCATAATGTCTTATGAGCCAAATAATCACATATATTTGAATAAGAGATGCGAAAAATGAGAAGGGCGTTCTTTGCGTTACCCCTTGACTTTGTTTTTTGCTTGCTTCGTCATTTATGCTTTTCTTCTTGTGGGCTGGTTGTCTATGCCGAACAGCCAATCAGAATTATACGACTCCCAGATGAGTGCCACTGCTGATTCGTCATGCCAAAACGGCCAAAGATAAAGACGGCTGTGACCAGTATTGTAGTCGAGACCCCCTAAACCCAGACCAGAGAGTGTCAAGACCAAGACTTTTAGGCGTGAGATCAAGACAAGACCAAGACCAAAGACAGTCGGGACTAAGACAAGACAAAGACCATCAAAAAATATATGACATTACATCTTGGATATTATTAGCCTTTTTTTTATTTTGCTGACTGATTTCTTTTTGGACAATACTGTAAAATGTGGCATTTTTGTCAAATCAACATATATTTTTATTTAACTTTAACTTAACGAATTAAGTTAAACAATTTTAACTCGTTTTTATAGTTATGTCAACTAGTGATGGTCGTTGTCGAAGCACTGCTTCATGAGGCTTCGAAACATTTACGAATCTTTTGTTTCGAATCAGTGGTTCGGAGCGTGTTTCAAACTGGCCCAAGTCACGTGATTTTAGCAAACGAGGCTTCATTACGTCATAACTGTTTCGAAACGTTTCGAAAATCCGAGGACTCACCACTAGGGGGTGTTGATCACATGGCCAGTGTCTAATATGTTTCGGTGAACTCGGGTGAGTTTTATTATAAAAGTTCATAAAACATTTATTCTTCTGACTAATAACACTGCCATTTTGTCTATGTTTTGTTTATAGACAGATTTAATGACAAAAATGTGCATAATTAAAAGGGTAGTTTCTCCCATCACTAATGTCAACTTGTCACAAGTCAAACGTTAAAGGAAGTGTATCTGATTTGATCCAGAAACATTTTTAGTTATGCTGGTTAAAAGTCACCTCACATCCTGATAGCAATCACTATGTTTAGTTGTTGTATTTGTAGAAATTTGTCATCTGTGAAAGGCGTAGGACCAACCAATCATAGATCTCGGTGCGAACGGACGTTGCCTTTTTTGTCCCTCATCCGTAAGCGTAATTTGAATTCCACCGCGCTGCGAGTCCACGCAGACACCATACGTCATCAGCTCGTTCAAGTGTGCTCACCTCCCGTCTGTAAACAGAGGGAGAATGGCAAACTTTTCTGCTGAATTGACAACCTGCACAGGAGCCACAAAATGAAAGACATCTTTTAAAACAACAACAGCAAAAACTGCCTGGATCAGCAAAGAGCAAAAACCCAAATGAACATCGGTAACTTTACTGCTTTACCACAAGATGCAAACAGCTGCAGGAGGCAAAGGGTCTGAAAGGGTCGTTGCACTGTTTATTTTGGTAAGGTAGATATGCGATATGATTGTATTGAGATGGATTCAGGTATTCTACTTTGATGAAACATTATGTTGCTTATGAAATTTGTGTTTGTTTAGGGATTAGCATAACAATGCTATGTCTACACAACCGAAAGTGTGCTTTAACTTATTCTGATGTAAACCAGTTGTTTAGGTTGGTTATTTTGGTAATGTTATTCACTTTGTACTGCAATGATTTCTTACTGGTGAATGAGACATGAGATGTGATCGTCTGATCTGTGCATGTTCATGTGTTTTGAAAGAGGCGTGACTTTAGATGGCGATTTGAATGGAGGGTGCGATCGTGAATTCATTGCCACCCTGCTGAAAAAACCAGCATACCAGCAAGACCAGCATATGTTGTGTTTTGGTGCTGGTTTGCTAGTGAACACCAGCTAAACCAGCATCAAACCAGCATCAACACCAGCATTAGCACCAGCTAAACCAGCATCAAACCAGCATTAGCACCAGCATCTCATGCTGGTCATACCAGCATATGTTGTGTTTTGGTGCTGGTATGCTGGTGACCACCAGCTAAACCAGCAAAGACCAGCGTAATTCCCATGCTGGTCCATGCTGTTTTTTTCAACAGGGCAGTCGGCTACCGCTAGCATTTTTCAAAATTAGATACCCCACCTTTAAACTACAGTAGGTTGAATTGACTTGCAAAACCAACCACTTAGTCTGAGACCGAGACTAAGGGCGCACTCACACTATCCAAACCAAACCGCGCTCGGGCGCGTTTGACCCTTAAAGCCTGGTTTGTTTGACAAGTGTGATCGCTCTGTTCCGCGCCCGGGCGCGGATTGGTTAATCGCGCCGTGGCCGGGTTGCAGAGGTGGGCCGGAGCGCGGTTCACTTGGGCTCAGGCGTGGAAGGCTGTGGTGTGAGCGCATTCGCGCTGCGCGACCACTCACCTTCATCTGCCGCCGTAAAAACCTTTTGATGCGCGCAGCAGGGTTACGTGAATGTCCGAGCAGCGCACGTGACAGATCAACTAAGCAATATGATGACATGTGAGAAGGCTGTCTGTAATCGCGCACCAAACGACTCCGAATAAAAAACACAGACTTATCATTACGGTGGGTTCCACTGTTAAGAGAGAGCTTTACTTCCTGCTTTTTTCAAAACAATCGCATTTTAATGACGAAAGCGCGGCCGGACTCGGATCGATAAAAAGTACAGTGTGAGTGCGTGCACCTGGGGGAGTAGGGAGGGGTGACAATCGCGCTGGGGCATGGTTTGGTTTGGTTTGGATAATGTGAGTGCGCCCTAAATACAGCCCTTACGAAAATTGACCATGGTTTTACTACAGTTAAAACCAAAAAACCATGGTTACTGTAGTAAAACCATAGTAACTACAAAATAACCATGGTTTTGACAATCATGGTTTTCAAAAACCATAGTTAAACCATAGTTCATACCTGTCAAGTATCCCGTTTTGGCCGTGAAAGTCCCGTATTTTACCATCCTTTCCCGCCGTCCTCCCGTATTAGTACTTTCCCGTAAATCTCCCGTATTTTAACCTCCGTTATTACAAAAATAATTAAGCCCGGGCAGAGTAACAAAAACATTCCCAATCTATCTGAGCTCTGTCTCTAGCCTCACGCAAAAGATCCACAGATTCCGCTAATCCACTTCGTGTTTTCCCGCCCGCTCCGCAGCATGTCTGTGTCCACTCTCTGCCTGGAGAGCGAAGATGACAGTTTCTGAAGTTCGTTGCATTAACAGGTAGATTTATTACATTATATCAGTTTTTAAACTGGATAATTACTCATTTGGAAGTTTGTTTATGTATTTCTTCCGGTAATGATTTGCTGTCGTTGTTCTAAAAGTGCTAACAACTTAAAAGTTAGCAAGCAAACAACAACAAAATAATCACATTCCCGATCAGATCTAAGTTAATATAAACACTAAATTTGCTGTTGTTGGCACACTTTGTAGCCAAAAAATTAAAAACCACCAATGCCTTCACAAAATAAAGACAGAAACGGAAAGGGAGGCTGCTAAAGGCAGTTCAACATTGCAAACATGGATTCAACAACCCATCCTCATCCCCATGGCGTCAATATTTGACGCACTTGACCATGCGTCAATATGTTACGCGGAGGGTATACCTTTCGCGTCATTTTTTGACGAACTAGGGACTTCAATACTATTATGTCCGTTGCATTCTCTTTCCTATTTTCTTACCATTTTCGCGTCGGTTTAGGGTTAGATTTACATAATGACATCCTTACCCAAACCTAACTCTAACCCCAACGCCAGGTGACAACTGTCGTACCTAACTCTAACCCCAACGCCAGGTGACAACTGTTTAATTTCGCGTACACTGTTTAATTTTGCGTAATCTAACCCTAAACCGACGCGAAAATGGTAAGAAAATAGGAAAGAGAATGCAACGGACGTAATAGTATTAAAGTCCCCAGTTCGTCAAAAAATGACGCGAAAGGTATACCCTCAGCGTAACATATTGACGCATGGTCAAGTGCGTCAAATATTGACGACATGGGATGAGGATGTGTAGGGATTCAAAGCTTTATCAAGCCAGCAGGTAAATCATATAGAATATATTTTGTCACACTTTAATTCTTGTTATTATATTTCCCATTTTAATCACTTGTCTAAGTTGATGCTAGTAATATAACACATCATTTTTATAATACTTTATTAAAACCATACTAATAGTACCACCCCCTTAGTGCCCTTTTTGGTTTGGGCCACTGCCCCATCTAGGTTTATAAATAATTTTGCCATTAGGTATAACGCAAAAGAAGTTAAATTAAGGCTTTTCAACCTAATGCCAGTGGGTTTTGTACAGATGCAAATTTGTGTGTATAGTATGTACAGTATGAGTGTGTCTTATGAAATGTAGTTTTCACAGAGCTGTGTGTTTTACTAGTTTTCTTGCTAATGAATTAGTTTGTTTAGTTAATTTTAACACAATTATCAGCACAATAAGGTTTAAAAAATTATCCGGCCCTCACATCGTGTCGTTATTTACCATCCGGCCCTCAGCGTAAAATGAGTTTGACACCCCTTATACCATTTTATGTTGTCATTTAGGCTATAGCACCAGTCTTAAAATGTAAGGAATAGTGGAGCTTGTTTGGGTTGGTAGGACTGCTCGCGGTGGGCGCCGGAAAATTTCCCTTATTTTCAAATCCAAAACTTGACAGGTATGCCATAGTAAGTGTAGTAAAACCATGGTTTTACTGATAGTAATCAATACACCAAAAAGCATGGTTAATGCACTTTTACCACAATATAACCATGGTTAATTTTTTGTAAGAGAGTCGAGACTGAGACAAGATCAAAAAATGGTGTTGACACCGATCTTAAGTACTACAACACTGACAGTGACTGGAAAATACTAGAAAGCTAAATCAGCCTTTGCGTCTGTTTGTTGTGTACCAAGTTTTTGATTAGGGTTGAAAGATACAGTTCAACTGTTATACATCTGAAATGCTTGCCCTCCACACCCAGCAGCCAAGATATTAAGAATGTTAAAAGGCTATTATCAAACGTTGTGGACCAAACAAGGATTTAAAGTAGCAGGGGCCAACAACCAATAAACATTATCCACAACTGAACTTATATAGAGCATATTTTTCTCACTTCACATATCATAAACTGTATAAAAATCCAGCGCTACCTTCCATCTAGAGTTCTTTTCCTTCCTTTTCACTTTTTTCACATGACCAATTAGCCGTGACAGGGTCCTTAAAGACCAGGTGGTTGTTTGCTTAATAAAATCTCCATTTGTTCATTTAAAGCGCTTTATGTCTGCAGTGCAGCAGGGCTAATGCTCCCCGGACATGGGATTTTGGCATTTTTTATAACTCGAGAACATCATAAAAAGAGAACTTCATTGAAATGTATTTTTATAAAGAGCGTTCAATGGAAAAAAGTCAATAGGGCAGAACTTTTTAAAAAAGAGAAATTCCCAAAGACTGCAAAAAGATGAACTGTATTCATAATGATTATCAATATCTTTTAGAATACCCACATATCATTTTTTTAGTTTAAATTTTTTTTAAATAATGGGCTGAGAGTTTGATATTGGCAAAAACGTACTGATGTATTTAAAAGACAATTTTTTATGCTCTGATGAAAATATACGAGCTATTCTTATCACGTAGCTGCAAGCACAGACTGGCAGTTTAATCGACCGTGGAATCTAATGTGAAATGAAAATACATTAAATGTACCCACTTAGATACCGTAGTAATACTGCAATTAGTCACTTTGAGGTGAAAAAGTACAGCAAGGTTATTAAAAAGATAAAAACTATTAGCAGTAAGTAAACTACAATAAAAGTAAATAATAGGAGATTCCAAAAAAAGCATACCTGAAACTATTATTATGTGCTAAAACAGGAAAACTCATTAACACGACAGAGAAAATGACTTATATTTTTAGTTTTAATCAATGCTGGATCATCGGAGTTAATAAATCTCCCAAGCCTTGAGATCATCTGCGTATTCAACCAAAAATAAAACACCCAATTATACACAAGCTGTCATCTAATATAAACAAACAAAGTAACCAAGCACGAATCCCTCGACTTATTTACAAAGTCATTCTTAAATGAAAGTAAACTGTAATTAAAGCTTAATTAAACAAAAAAAGGAAACTAAAAATTCAAGGAAACCTATTGGCTTAAACCATTTAAGTTTTAAAACACATACATATAAGTGCTGTGAACTTAAATATATGTGCATATGACAGTTCACAGTATTCATATTCATCTATTTTAAAACTTAAATGGCTTTTTAAAACGTATCAAGTTGTACAGTGTGAAAATCAAAAACACAAAGCTGAAACAATCCACAGCCAGCACTTTATCCTCGCTAATCCATACAGCAGCCACGTGTTCATTTAAAACCCAAATAAAACATTTCTGCTGTTTGGTCTGCACTTTCTCGGTGGCTTAGGAGGGACGGAGGCGGTCTGGGTCGCGGCCAGCTCCTATCGAATTAAGACGTCAGCGAGCGAGGGTGAGCGACAGCCCTGTTGCTTGGCTCGCTACATGCTGCCAGATCTCATTTTTGAAGAAATTGAGGTTTGTGAAGGTCGTTATTGAGAAGTGCTGTCTTATTACAGTCAATGACCTTCAACACGGCCTCTGGCACTCTTGTCTGTGTTATTTAGTGAGCTCTGACACACATGGATGAGTGTGTGTGAGGCCCGACAGAAGGATGAATAAACCCTATAGCCGTTTCCTTCAGCTCTTTATCGTTAGATGCTGGTGTAACTGTCAGTCTTGCTTCAATCCCGTCGCCCAGGGACACAAAATGACGGATTTGGAGAATCCTGCTTTTCCACTGGACAATGACAGGACACAAGGAAAACCTAAGATGCTGCCCCTATTTCGATAAAGCCGCAATAATATACGACAAAATCTCAGTGCATTTAATAATAAAACAATATTAAAGTATTTAGCATAATCATTAAGTATTTCAAGCCTCTTTTTAAATATTGCAACATTTATCATTTATAGATGCATTACATAAAGGTACTGAAATGCATGCACATTTTTTTTTAAAGGGGGCACAGAATGCACAGCTCACAGAAGTGTTTTTACATACATAGACATTAAAAGAAATATTATAGAGGTCTCACAATCTTTTCCATGACACTCCAAGTTACACTTCTAACAATTTGAGCTCACCTGCCTTCATGCAAACACCACCAAAATAAATTTGCTAACTAACTTTCATATCAAGTACTTATATCAATTAATTCAATCAGAATAATGATTTATATCTGAAGTGGCATTTTTTTTTTATGCTGTTTAATTGTGTCATTAATGCATTTGCACAACAACTGCGTTATGCTATAAAATAGATGTAAATTTGAATCCATAAAGAATATAAACAATGAAAATGACATAAGAGTCATGTGATTGATTTTAATGTTGGATAATGATTTATCGATATTCGCTATTGCATCTGCAGCGCCTGAATAAAGTAACATTGTTGCATGATCAAAGCTCTATCAAAACGCGCAAATCTCTGAAAAGTGACAACGATGCAGCACTAAATTTATAATATTGTGCATATATATCAGATAAAAAGACATGTAACGGATTAATGGACGCCTCTTCGATTTGAAGGTTGCATGCAAAATCCAGTTGGGGTGGCACGTGCCCCTTCAGTTTAAATGGGCATGACGTCAATGCTGAAATGCTTCCAAATGCACACCAAAGCTTTTACACATGGCTGAAAAAGCCAGGTGGATGCCGACTGACAGCTTTCTATAGCTTTCTATTTCTCCACTGTGATTGGACGGTAGTGTAAGAAGTGACATTGTCAACTTTTTTACCCAAAGTTGAATATTTTTCAACTCTCGGCACTCAGCGCTGAGCGTGGAAAAAAATCGAACACATGACCTTTTGCACTGCTAACATAATGCTCAACCAGTTGAGCTAAAGGAAAACTGAAGTTCATAAAAAATGTAAACTGAAAATCCTTCTTTTAAAACCAAATTTGGGCTACACTTTGTAATGTGAAAAACTCATGTCAGGAAGTGAGCGATTACTTACTTTCTGTGTTTGACACACGTTTCTAAAGTTTGTGTCTCTTTAGAGTTAAGAAAGTTTAGGTGAGATTGGGCATAAGCGAAGGTCCCTTGTGAAGGACGAGACCCTGAAGCTGTAACTCACCGCTTGCTTTCTCTGGGTGTTGTGGTCGTCTTCACACCTGTGGCCCTTCAGACAGGGAAACGAGTTCTTGTAGATTCATTCGGCTCCAAAATTGGCTTCTGGGATGATGTATTACACAGGTTTGCAGTTTAAACATCACTCAATGTCAATATTAGACATATTTATCACTCTTATAAGGAGAGAATATGGATTAGTAAAAGGACCTCCGGTGCTAAAAGCCCTGTCACTTATTGCAGAATCAAGAAGTTTCATAAGCAGGTGGCACAACTTTTTGCTATGTTCGTGTTTTGCCAGATTTGTTATCTTGCACACTTATCGGATAACTAATAAATGTGAGCGCGAGGCTTTTCATTTGCACTTTCTCACGCGGCCGCTGAACGGGTCCCGGCTGACTGTGATTTATCTCCGGTGCTGATAGGGAGACAGGCTTTATCAGGGGAAACAGCCAGTATTTCAGCCAGCGTGCAGTGGCCTGTCTGCTTAACTCTATCTGCTCATCTAGCGTGGACATTATTGACTAGTTTTGAGACACAAAATGTGTTTTCAAGCTCTTGTGACAGCTGCTTCCAATGGGCAAAGAAATCACAGCGTTGCCGTGGAAAGAATGGGCAGGGCAGAGATCTGTAAAGTAAACCTCATGCAGCACACCGAACCGACCCCATTGACCTTTGATTCGCACCACCGAATGGATTCAATCTTTCAATCTCTCCGTGTCTCTCCCTCAGGAAAACCTTGACCGATTGCGCCATCGCTGTGGTATTACCGAGCGGATCAAACTCGGGAGTCGCACAGGTGATGTCGGCAAACAATTCTTCGAAAGCAACTCTTCAATAATTTCCCCAACGGTGGACTCGTTCCATGGTCGAGAGTCACCTGGTTCTGCTGAGATGGACCATCAGCTCATAAACATCTGGGATAGTGACAAGTCCCGCTTGTAAACAAAACTCACCAGTACTTGACGCCAACAAAAAGACCTCTCTTCGGGCGAGACGCTGCACCTGTCTGTTACCTGCGAGAGTTGAAGGACGCCGCCAAACCTCTCCGCTCTTCACCCGTCGTTCAGCATCAGTCTCAACAGGTGACCGGAGGGACGAAATCTGTTCCAAACACATCTCATCTCTCCCTTTGGCTCAGAGAAGTTAAGTCAACCAGCTTGGAGTAAGACAGAGAATTCTCCAAGGTAAACCGTAGCAGCAGATGGAGGCGAAATATCGTGAATCACTCTCCAGGTTCTGGAAACCCGAGCACGCCGTTTCATTTTTCAAGAGAGTGACGTGAATTCTTCACCACGTTTCGCCTTGACAGTGACCATGAATCAGCCTCAATGGCGGGACCTGAGAGGAATATTTGTCAAGCTTCCAATACTTGCCGCATTCAATGCTGATGTTAATGGGAAGCGGAGTGAAGCGAGACCGTGGCCGTTTCATCTTCACACTTTGAAATGTCCTGGGGAAAGAAACAGAGGTGACAAACAAGACAACCGTACCGGGACAAAGTGCCAGTGTGTCTGGACTAAAGTGAAGTCTTTCCGATTTTAATAATACATGGGCATTGATCAGCTAATGATCCATCAGACGGAGAAGGAAGCTACTAACCATCACAATAGGCCATTAGCAAGGTTTCGACGGAGCTTGGTAATGACAACGTCGATATTAGCACGGCATCGGTAGCGCAGTGATAACTTTCCTTGTTTTGGATGTTCGTTTAATTTCTTGCGACCTGAAAAATAAATGACCAGCTCTTGAGTAAACAGTGGCACCGTGGAAAGGGAATCGATGGCTTTTGTGAGCAAACAGCACCGTCTCCGGTGTTTGTGTAGCACAGTGACCTTATGAAAACATTGCGCTAAATTCTGCTACGTCTCCATTACGCTGGAGACGCACGAATACCCTTGGTAGCATCGCATCGTCCTTCTGCTCACAACTTCACATATTTCCTATCATGTGTAGTCATGAAGTACTCTATGCTGTGTTTGTCTTGGGAGCTTAGCTAAATCAAAAATCTGCCAGTGTTTACTTGCACGCATAAGTTTTTTCCTCCATAGAAAACAAAAGAAGACTTTAAAACTGAATAGTGCTCGCTGACAGTTCATGGTCACCGTGTGCTTTCTTTATATTAAAAATAGCAAGATTTAGATTCTGCTCAACTTTGCATGAAACAAAGAAACTCTTCAGAAAGACATAAGAGCGAATAAATGTTGGCAGAACTCCCATTCCTTCATAACCACTCCGAGAGTACAGCGTGATCCGGTTGAGAAATAAATAAATAGATAAAAATAAATATCTGACATTCAGCACTTCTGGGAAAACTTCATGAGCACTTTTAGTCAGAGGTAAGAGGTTTAAAAAAATGATTTTGACATTTAGAAACCTAAAGGAAATTTACAGCGTAAGTGGACAGACATCTAAAGCACTAACATTGATTTTGCTATTAAGCCTTGTGACGATGTTAAACAGCCAAATAAAGCTGAAGATGTGGAGGCGCGTGGTCTCCTGGATTATTTGGATGTATGTATAATCCAATCAGATAATTGAGGCTTAGAGAGGCTACAGTCAGGACGGTTTACACAGGCCGAGGGTTTCATTCAATTCAATTTTCACCACTTGCTAGGGATTGAAATCTGAATAGGTGATAGATCACAGGCAATAGGTAATTTCTGAAGTAGTAAAGGCTAGAAAACAAATACATTTATATAGCATACCAGCTATTATGAAGTGTGAATCTACAGTGGAGGGTTATTAGGGAAAAACAGAATCGACATCTCTATATTTCAACAGTTTCGCAGAGACAACCAAAGATTGAATGGAGAACAGAGATATTACTTAAAGTGCCCATCAAACTTTGCCTTATTGCGTTAGCAGTTACATTTCAGTAAACAAACACATAGATCAAAAGTAAACCTTGTAATGCACTTTAAGTCGCTTTGGATTAGGCATGAGATTTTGGTGGTATGATAAACTTAAGTAAAAAATACCAGAGTTTCATGGTGTGGCGGTATTGCCATTGCAACACTAAAATATGTTATTTTTAGATGTCTGTGTATACAAACAACTGAACAACTTTTCAACTGGATACAATACATTTTATTTTTTAAGCAACATACAGCATGTATGCTAGGTAAACATAGAGCCTTGAAAATATAATTTTCATTGAAAAAGTATTTTTTGTAATATATATTAAATGTAAACATCAAATTATTACATTACTTAAAGGGGACATTTCACAAGACTTTTTGTAGATGGTTTCCCTAGAGCAGTGTTTCCCAATCCTGGTCCTCGGGCACCCCCTCCCAGAAAGTTTTAGATGTCTCCTTATTTAAAACACCTGACTCGACTCATCAGCCTCCTTCCAAAATGGTAAACAATGCTGCGTCCGAAACAGCCTACTACTTACTATATAGTACGCGAAAAGCAGTAGGCGAGGCGAGTAGTATGTCCGAATACATAGTATTCGAAAAACAGTATTCGAAAAGTACCCGGATGACCTTCTACTTCCGGATAGATTTTGCAGTGTGCATACGATGGACGCTTAACTATCCCATGATGCCCCGGGAGAGGAGTTATCCAACGAAGAAGACGAGGCGTGCGGTTGTTTTCCTGTTGTTTTCGCGCTGAAATGACATGACGTGATGACGACGTATATCACGTGATGTAGCAACATGGCGGATGTAGTACGTCCGAATCTCATTCATACTACCAGGATTCATACTATACAGTACCTACTGTTTTAACGCCAAGTAAGTAGGTACTTCATCTAATTCAGTACCTACTATACAGTATGCGGTTTCGGACGCAGCCCATGTCTCCTTAACAAGCTGATGAGTTAAATCAGGTGTGTTAAATAAAGAAACATCTAAAACTTTCTGGGAGGGGGTGCCCGAGGACCAGGATTGGGAAACACTGCCCTAGAGTACTTTGGTTTCCCTAAAGTACGTATGTGACGTTTTAGTTCAAAATACCATATAATGTTTGCCACTTTGTAGGTGTGAGCAAAAATGTGCCGTTTTGGGTGTGTCCTTTAAAATGCAAATGAGCTAATCTCTGCACTAAATGTCAGTGCTGTGGTTCGATAGTGCAGATTAAGGGGTGGTATTATTATAATAAGATCCCCTTCTGACATCACAAGGGGAGCCAAATTTCAATATCAATTTTTCACATGCTTGCAGAGAATGGTTTACCAAAACTAAATTACTGGGTTTTTCTTTTTTATATTTTCTAGGTTGAAAAAGGTACAAAAGTTGTCACTGAGACGGTACCTTTACAGGTCCTAATATATACCATTTTGGTACAACTATGTACCTTTGAGATACCAGTATGTACCTCTAATTTACCAATGTGTACCTTTGAGGTACCAATATGCACCTTTTAGGTACAAAATTGTACTTTTATAAAACGGCTCGTTCTGGTTCTTCATTCTGATTGGTTGAAACGCGTTCTAAGCCGTGATAAAATACACCGGTAAACCCACGGTTCAGACCGCATCACAAGTATCACTGCGCCACTGTTGCTGCGTACTGATTTATGAAAATAAACACCACAGTCTTTAATCATATTTTAATTTTTCTACCTTTGCACAATTATGGCGATATCCAGATAAATGTCAATAAATATTGTTGAGTCATTTCGTTAATAAAGAGAAAACGTTCTCTGAGTTGTTTTTTCATATTGATATTTCCGCTATTATCCACTAGATGGCAATCTTACCCAACTTAAACACTGAGGCATTCACTCGACACAACAGCGTTGAATCTGACCTCTTACTAAAGTTCTTCACAAAAATGGAATTATCTCCGCTTTTAGCTGAAAATTTGAGAGGTGATAACTGATAAGAGAACAAATGAAGGTAGGATGAAACGTTTTTTTTGTTGTTTTTGGAAAGTGGATGGACTGTTCTTTCATTTGATATTTTATGTTTATTTAAAGAAGATAATTTTTCTGTAAGGCATTAAACTAAAACTGGGTGGCAACTTAAAAAAAAACACTGACGGGGAAAGCGTTAAGCATGCTTCCAAGCATATTTGATCATCACTTAAACAGCTGCACGATATAAATGTTAATGTATATTTTAGATGAATGTTGATTTATAAAATAAACACCACAGTCTTAAATCATATTTTCATTGTGACTTTGCTGCATCTGTGTTGGTTGGGAACTGCGCTTTGTTGCAGCCACACTTGACTCCGCTTCGCGTCGTGCCTAACAACGCCCCTTAGCTGTTATAAAATGCACTGGTAACCCACTGCTGCTTGGGGTTTATTGCTTTATTTTATAAGGTACCAATTTAGTGACAGCTTTTGTACCTTGTTGTACCTTTTCACTTACAAAACTCACATTTAGAAGATAAAAGCATTAAAAATGTATAGTTGCTCATCTTCGCCAGTATGAATCAATGATTTTTGTGACATCATTCTGCATTTTAACTGATTCGATTTAAGGCTATGAGGTAAATGCTATTCG
Source organism: Misgurnus anguillicaudatus (assembly GCF_027580225.2). Lineage (NCBI taxonomy): Eukaryota > Metazoa > Chordata > Actinopteri > Cypriniformes > Cobitidae > Misgurnus > Misgurnus anguillicaudatus. The sequence goes on along the minus strand of NC_073351.2, from coordinate 34,046,695 downwards.
CTACTTCTAATGGGAAGGGGTCACTCAAAATGTACCATCCTAACCTTGCATAACGCATCACACAACGCTTAACATTTAAAGGCACTTCAGTGGATCTTTAAGTTTCATGCTTTTCTTTGGAGAAAAATTTAGTTCTAGAAAAGATCTTAAACTGCACCAAAACCTGCAATTAAATATCATAAATTTGAATAAGAACTGAAACATTCTGTAACTCAGATATTCATCCAATTATATCCCAATTTATTTACGTTTCATTCAACCGTAGCCTTTATTTCATGTTAACAGCTGTCTTATTTTAATCAGATTTTAGGAACTTTCTAAACAACATTTGATACAAAGTTAATACGCAACATACCGTAGCCAAAAAAAAAACACCACGGCTATGAAGAAGCAAATTTCTGTAGGACACAAAAGCAACCAGCAGAAAATCTCAGGCCTGTATGTGTCTACACTTCTGTCTAATGAGATGCCCATCTGTCCCTGAAACTTTTTAAACCATCACACATTTGTCTCACAATTCATCAGAGGCGGATTTAGTGATTTGTGGGCCCAAGGCAAATCCATATATCAGGGCTCCCACTATGCCCCCTTTAATGCAACCCTTACTGTACTTTTCTGTTTCTCTCTCAAAGCACACAATGGCTGAGCATCACTAATTATACAAAATATCAATAATCTTCTCATGTATTGTTATCTTATCATCTGTGAACTGGTGAACAGGAAAGTGTCAAAGTCAGGCAGGGTTTCAACTATGTAGGATTATGGGATAGTGACACTGACACTACATGTCAGTGGGGAAATGATATGACATAATGAACAAAAAGAGCAGCTTCCCTTATCCTGGCAGGGTGCTTCAGTCCTATTCAAGACCCTCTGTGACCCCAGACACACACTGCACCCCCAGGTAGCATTTCTGTTTTTTCCCATTTACCTGTACATGTAAATAATGGACTGAGACTAGTTATAATTGTACAAAATGTAGAGCCATAGAACAGTATTAGTTTTTATTGAAATTGGACAGTATACGTTATTGCTTTAAAACTCCTATCAGTGTAAAGCATGTACCTGTCAACTAAAATGGTTTAGAGTTATGGGGAAATGATTCATGAAGAAAAAAAGGTGATGCTTATATATGAGCTTGCAAGTGCAGGAATGAGGGGGGGGGGAATCACAGTTAAATATAACTAGATGCCTACCTCTGGGAGCCATGTTCAATTTTTCATGGCTTCAGCTCATGTCATAACACATCCATATCAAACAAGGTTACATGCATCTTCACGGTTTTGTGTAACAGTGCTGCCGTGGGATTATGTGTGTATGTATGCAAATTTCATTATAAAAACCACATTTCTTTGCCTACACAAAATTTCATTTTAGGGATGTTTAAAAGTCACGAAATAATAAACATCTGTTTATTACGCAATCAGTGCATTCATCATTCAAGTTTTTTTTTCTAAAGAAAATTACTTACATTTTTGTGTGACATCACCAAGGCCCAAAGTTTCAGCCAATTAGAGTCATCTTTTTCAGAGTCTTGTGTATTTTGTAATATTAACAAAGACATTATTGTACATATTTTCTTTGATTGCATATATACAAGATTTTTTGGATTGATATTGAACATTTATTTGAATTATTCTGTGGGAAGAATCAAAATACAGAAAAAAATATGTTTTTATTTCGTTTATGAAGAAAACGACTTGTTTAAAGGTCATAATTTTAAATCTTATTTGATATGGTAAGTTTAACATATTTATGAATGCAAGTGGGCTCGGATTAAGCCTTGCATTACCCAATTTAAGGTTCAAATGAAGATTTATTTTGAAACACTGAAAGGACTTTTAAGTTGTAAAGCTACCAGGACTATTGAATATTACATTATTGCCTTAAATGTCTCCTTTGAAATGATTGCTCTTTATTCTTTTTAATATTCTTTTTCTTTAAATTGTATTCCTTTTACTTCTACAAATGTATTTGTCATTTATAATGACTGCTTGTATACAATGTCGTTGCATGCTTTGGTTGTAAAATTTTGTGACTTTTATGACTTTTATAAGTAATGCACAATCATGCAAAAAAAAAAAAAAAGTGTCATCTGTGTTGCAGAAAGAAGTAGACATGGGCTGCATCTCAATCAGCTTTCTTGTTTAGTAGTCAAGGCACTGATCAGGGAGTCAATCGCAAAATTATTTCAGTGCACTGGAACGTTTGGTCCCTAAAAATTCCCACAATGCAACACAAAAACCAGTGAGCATTAATGGTCCCTATTTTTTCTTACCGGATTTCACGTGACCTTTTCTGAAGCTCTCCAGCTGAAAATCGCAAAAGCCAACTCAATAAACTGCATGAAATGCGACCGAACTTTTATAAAGACAAACATTTTTTTAGTATTAATATAAACACACATCACTAGGCAGGATGGGACCACAATCAACTTAAAATGTACATTTAGTATTCCTCCAAATTTATGCACGGATGTAAGTGAATAATGAAAGTGTTCATAGAGATAGTCAGAGAGATATTGGTTATGTCGATTATTGATGAATAACAGCTGTGAATTATCGCAACACGCTTAAGTAGCCACGTCACAGTAAAATAAGTGAACAGTGTCCCAATGTGAAGTAATCTATAGGGTCCTTATCAGTGCCGAACCTGCATACACGATATAATGATTCATGACCTCGGGAGCTAGGGATCAGATTGACACAGCCCTGATGAATCCCACTGTACTTCTGTATTTCTTCTCTCTCGACTTTGCTTCTTTACTGAAAAATATGCCGCACTATAAAAGCAGTATGAGCATTGTGATTTATTTAGGGTGTATTTTTGGTCGTTTTCAAATAAAGCTTCCAGTAAATGTGTGCCATTTCAAGAACGGGCTTGTTTCGACTTCTTCCAAACATATGAAGCAGGTGCTTTATTGCTTCCATCCATTTTCTGTCCTGATCCGTTTAGGAGAAGCTCTCTAATACTCCAGGGGAGTCCAACAAATTGATATCTTAAGAAGCACTCAAGCATTTGAAATGATGACAAGGAGATATGAATTTGGCACTTCCAAAGGAACACAGGCTCGATCCTCCACTTAGATCGCCCTCTTGAGGCTGATATATCACAGCAAATATGAACACGTATGATGATGGTCTGACTGTTTAGCATGCACGTCGTGGTTCATAACGTAACGCTGAAACAAACTCAAGTCAAATGGCCCACAAACGCTCATTGAGCTGAGAACATAATCTGCATTAGATGCTTTAGTTTGCTTCAATTAAGTGCCAGATCTTTCCCTCAGCATCCTTCTGAGATTATCTAAGGCAGGGATGGGCAACTTTGATAATGCCGAGGGCCAGCATTTTTCTCCTTTATACCAAGGGGGCCAGAACCACACGCACAATTTACATCATTCTTAATTTCCTTTATTAAGAAACCACAATATACAATAAACCTGTCTTTAAAGATTTTAACTATAAAGCTTAGCAATTATGCTAATTCTAAATCATAACTTAATTTTCAGTGGACAAGCATTTCAGATAAAACTTCTTAACTGCATTGCTTTAACATCTGTAACAAGCAAGGCACTTTTAAATTAGTATAGAGGAGTTTCTCATCCCGCCCTTAGAGAACAAAATTATTTGAAATAAATGATACATAAATTCAAAACAAAATATATATAAAAAAATGTTAATAACAATGTATTTTACCTTTTAAATCTTAGAGCAATTCTGGCCCGAGTACGACCCGTCACCCAAACCAGTGGCATTGTTTTTAATCCGACTGGACCCGAATGTAAACTGACGTGTGTGCAGTCTGCAGCCCCGGTGGCCTCGCAACAAATTTGGCGAGCTGCTCCATTTGTTTATATGATGATGACACCAAGGTAACCGCTAAAATTTACATTTAAAAATATCTGACATGTCTGTCTGAACGAAAATTAACCTATCGCCAGCCACACAATGTAGCAAGCACTCTTGCAAACAGAGGAGAGGTTTGAAAAGGACATTGACACACACATGCGAGAGTTCAGGGCTTCTCGGGTCCGTTCGACCATAAGTTTAAAAACACATTCCTTCTAAATAACCCGAGACCCGATTATTGTACCGGACCCGTGTCCGAGGCATGCGTGAAACTTTTAGACCCGAACCTGATCGGGTTTTGGGGCGGACCTCGGGTTTTCGGACTCCGTGAAGACCTCTTCTTCACATAAGCCCAAACACGGGACTATGCTTACTGTGAGGATCCGCGGGACCTAGCGCCCCCTTCTGGTTGGGACTATTTACGTCCTAATACAAAAATCATCATTTTAAAAGTATTTGATTAAGTATAATATGGTCCAGCAGTATTAGAATTTACCCCGGGCCGTGTGTGGCCCTTGGCTCACCAGTTGCCCATCCCTGATCTAAGGAAGTAAAGAAATAGTTTAAATCTGTGATTTAGTCACCTTAATGTCATTCAAAGTGTTCATCTAGTGGACACAAACTGAGTTTGGCAGGTTCTCCAGTGTCTCTTAACTGGTAATGATACAGCAGGCTGCTCCTATGATAACATAGATGCTTCTTTGTCCGTTTCGGAGCAAGATGGATGTGGTTACTTCATTCACAGATGGTTCATAGTAAGTAATGTTATTCAAAACGTTTTCTTTTGTGTCACACGTAGGTTTGAAAAGAAAAGAGTAAATGATAACAGAGTTTTAGTGTAGGCTAAACTTTTCTTTCACCAGGACCACTGGAAGAATTTCTGAGAGCTATTTTTCATCTATATTTCCTTGTCAGATATAATAAACCACATGACATCTAATGTAATTAGATGATCAGACTGCTGATCTGATCAAAATGAAGGCATATCGATCGTCATTTTCTCCCCAAAAAAGTACTTTTTAACCACAACTTCTTGTCTTGCACTAGACATCAGTGTGACCTTACATATTACATCATCACATCGAAAGGTCACACATGACGTATGCAAAACTACCGCTTTAGTGTTTGCAAGTGTGGAGAAAGAGGGCAGTTTCGACATTGATGTATGTCAAATGATACTAATTATGTCATTGTGTCAATTTATTGTTTAAAATGGTCCACAAGTGTGCTTTTCACATATGTAACGCGTGACCTTTTGAAGTGATTACGTAATACGTAAGATTGCATTGGTGCATCACACAGCTAGTGCAAGATAAGAAATTGTGGTTTAAAAGTACTCTTTTGTGTGTGTAAAAATGACGATAATTTCGCTAGATAAGACCCTTATGTCTCGTTGTGATCGTTTAGAGTTCTTTGAAGCTGCACCGAAACTGCAAACTGTTGAGGTTCACTAAAGTCCACTATACAGAAAAAAAACACCTGGCATGTTTTCCGCTAAAAACTTAATTTAATCTCGACTGAACAAAAAAGACATAAACATATTGGATGACATTGGGGCGAGTAAATTATCTGGATTTTTAAATGAAAGTGGAGTAATCCTTTAAAACTATTTTAAAGAGGAAACACAAAGATACTTTGCACAATCATGCAAAACTCTTATTAATAAAAGTACTAAAAAACAGATTTGCATTCTGAATAACATTTACGCATTTTGCAGATTTTTCCAAAGTAATTCATAGTGCATTCAAGTGTACACATCAACACGTGGGAATCAACCCCATGATCTTATTGTTGGTATAGTTTAATGCTTTAATAATGTAATCAAAACATCTGGTACTTATCCAGAAAAAAATCCCGGGTATACTTTTTTCCACGTCCGCACCGCTTTTAAAGTCTACTTAAGCACAGATACGTGTGGACGGCCGCTTTCGACACATACACAGTATTAATGATTTTAGTTTAAAACAAACAAGAAGAAAACAAAGAATGGTTATCAAACATGATGGTGAAGGAAATGCTCCTTAGCTTTCTGTTCATGATGAAAATTAAAGAAGAAAAGATGATGGTGCGTGCAAACGCTGTCTATTGCCATTATGTAATGTATGCTGTACACTGAAAAAAATGATTCATTGAATTTAATCAATTTTCTCAAGGTAAGTGGTCGCAATCAATTTATTTAAGCTACATTTAAACAAAAAAGATTAGTAACGTAAAATAAAATATAAAACTTTTGTTTAAATGTAGCTTAAATAAATTGATTGCAACCACTTACCTTAAAAAAATTGATTAAATTCAATGAATCATTTTTTTCAGTGTAGTGGAGTGTCCTTTCTCAAAATATTTCTTGCGCATGTGCTGTTGTACACAAATTATTCATGCGGTCTCAAAAATTGGGGTTCAGGCGGAAGTGGTGTGTGGACGACTGCAGACTCTCTTGATGACAGAAATAACATCAGGCAGGCGTTGCACGGACTAGGTATACTTTGCACTTTAATTTATGACAAGAAGGTTTGTTTAGTCGGAGCCGATGGTATAGTGGGCAGCGCTCCGACATGGTGTTTTCGCACTTTCGGCGGCCCGAGTTCGATTTCCGGCTCGTGGTCATTTGCCGATCCCATACACCTCTCTGCTCCCTGTACTTTCCTGTCCTCTCCTTTTTCACTGTTAAAAATAAAAGGCAAAATGACCAAAAAATATATATTAAAAAAGAAGGCTTGTTAAAATTGAAGAATGAAAGTTTAAAACATGAGGTAATATGAATTGAAGAATTATTCCCAATAACACCGGAGCAATGTATTTATAAAGTCATATTCAGCATTGTCTGTTTGGAATACTGAGTGTTTCTACAGATATAAAGTCATTGGAGGCATTTATGGCCACAGGCGGTCTCTTTCAGCCATATTCCTCACTTGAAACAGAGGACAACAGATGAGAAGTGTCAGGAGCAGAACCCTGCTGCCCACACACCACTGACCCAACACTAAATCTAGTACAGTAGAAGAGAGCAGGACACTACCTAATGCATTTTGGTTTTGATTCAAACAACAATTGATTTAAGTCAAGCACACACATCTTCGCTACAAATTAACATTTTAAGTTTGTTTGTGGAATCTACTGTTCTTGTACAATTACATTGAAAGTGACAGAAGTGAAAATGTGACAACTTACCCCATTGGTGGGGTCCATTGTAACAGACAGAGGGATTGCTGTAACAAATTATATTTAAACACAAATAATTCAACACTAGTCTGTCTATATACTAGATAATGTTCAAGCATCTCTCAACAATAGATAGATATATACATATCAATCCATCCCTCATCTAAGCATCCTTTTAATATGGATTGATACACATTGATAAATGTTTTTGAAATTGCCGCACAATTATGATAAAAAGCATAATTGTCAATTATTTCCATTGGTATTGTAATTACAATTGTTTCAATTAATTAAATGTTTATTGTTTTTATTGAGGCTCAGTTGCAACCATAGAGAATAAAAAATATGGACGTAGTGTCTGTGACGTCACCCAGGTTTGTGAAGAGCTTTTTTAAAGCCAATAATTATCCAAATAGTCTTGGTTGTGCGTCACCGTGCATTACTCTCAGATATTCAAAAATGGTCAAAGAGGCGGGGCGTGGGTGAAGCTGAGGTGGCTGGTTGCTGAAACCACGCCCCCCCAGCTCGACTCTGGTGACAGCAGTGGCAGTTTACCTGTCACTCAAGTGGCCATGCCCTTCATTATGCAGAACGTTAAGGCTTAATATAATTTAAACAGATGAGTTACAAAAAAATTCACCACCTCACAGTTGTCATGAAGGGCAAAATTAGCTACACAGACCAAAACACTTTTTGTACCAGGCTGTAAACATACTATTTTCTGCTGTAAAGTTGGGCATTTTAACATGGAGGTCTATGAGAATTAATCTCTAGTGACCAGTCCATGAAGATCAGAAGGTTGCCCCTCGGTTGCAACACAAACAAACCCCGCTTTGAAAAAAAGTCTAGTTATCAGTTACTAGGAGTTGCTGACATGTTTCGAAATTGGTGTTGTGTAGGTAACAAGTGAAAAAGTCTTCAAACATCTTTCAAACAAATTTACTTTCATGTCTCCAAAACACTCTTTGTCCAGTATCTTAACAAAAACGCAACTTTTTGACAAATTTGCAGTGAAAGAGAAATACAAAAAAAAGTTGCTTGGCCCAGTGTAACTATGTTAAAGGTTCTGTTCTTTCTGTGTTTTTGAAGCTTTGATTGTGTTTACAGTCTGCAATATAACACGTGTTTATGTTTCACGTATAAAAAACACAGTATTTTCACACAATTTACTTATCTGTATACCTCTGTTTTCACTGTCCTAAAAACAAGCTGATGTTTATGAAGTCCCACCTTCTGAAATACTTATCGAGTTCTGATTGTGTAGTTTGTTTAGTGTGTTGTGATTCGATAGCAGCTTAGCTTAGCCGGAGCCGTTTGAGCTTAGCTGGCGACTGACGTATTCCTGTGGGCAGAGCTTAGTCAAATACTCTTACCGTGGGTTCACACCAGCCGCGTTTGAGACATCAAATTCGCGTCTACCACGTATAGTTTGCCACTTGAACATTTTGAGTTTACACGCTTCATTCGTGCGTAAAATTCTAGTCATCAAGACATTCAAGCGGAAATTTGCAGGGCAGGGGCTTCTGCGACTCTGCTTGCTTCGTGTAATCACATCACTACTAGAGCAAGCTCCTGATTGGTTAATGTGGCGCGTTTTTCTGCCAAAGTTTAATTTTTTCAACTCGCGCGTTTGCCGCGGAAACGCTCAATTCGCGCCTTTGCGCAAACTAGATGCGTGAATGAGGCGGAATCACGTGTACCGCGTCGCGCAAAACGCTTCATTCGGGTCGCAAGACCTCCAGACACGCGTCAACGCGTCTTTACATTGACTTAACATTAACTCATTCACCGCCATTGACGAGTTATCTCGTCATTTATGAGTTCATATTTAACTAATAAATATGCCTTTCTGGACGAATTTCAAAGTGAAAGTGTAATACCGCTTTTATCCACCAGATGGCCAAACCAAATTTATCAAAAACGGAAGTTAAAAAGATTTAATGATTTATTTTAACTGCCTTTATGTTTGATAGTCATTCTGAGTCTGATCTCTAACATAAATTTCTTTACAAAAACGCTATTTTTTTGCTTTTTGCTCAAAATGTTGTATTTTTGAAGAGAAATATCCATATTTCAGTGGTTAAATTAAGTAGAAAAAGTAAATATAATGAAACCTTTTTTCCCTATTTTGTTTGTTTGTTTGTTTATTGTTTGTTTGAAAGCAGAGGGTGTGTTCTTTAATTTGATATAATTTGTATGTTTATATATTTATAGAAAATAATTTTTCCTGCAAGGAATTTTGTAAAAATTTGTTAAAATCACAAACATGCAGGTGGGCAACTTTTCCTAAAAAGGCTGGCGGTGAATGAGTTAAAATAACTCGCGCTTGACGCCTCTACCGCGTTATATGGACATCATTCAACCGGGAAGTAGAGGGCTGTTGTCCAAACCGGTCGTTCGCTGTAGGCCTTGAAAAGCAAATTTTGTGAAACAAAATATATTGCCTGGCAGTGAACTTTGAGCTTTATCATTTTACAGGTATTATTTATGCTCTAACAGCAACATTACACACTAACTAAAGTTTGAAAAATGGGATCAGGAAGAACGTGACCTTTAAAGACCTGTGTTACATTTAACTCAGCGGGGAAACGAAAACAACACTTTTGGGTTGATGCACTGAACAATGCACAAACATGAGCCATGACTCTAAATAACAACAACAACAAGTGATGACACAAGTGATACTTTGTAGGCATATTGTAAATACTGTGATAGCTCATGCAAATCACGGCACAGTGAATGGATAAGAAGAGTCCTTTCAAAAGCCAGTGACATGCATCTGCAATCTGCAGCCAATAAACACTCAAATCACTGGTGTTTACATTACATTTTATGACGTCACTTCAACGTAACTTTTTAATCTGGAAGACCAGAATGATCCCAAAACGGGGCAAAAATGTCGAGATTCCACTTTGTAATTAATTTGTGAAAGCTATTACTGTTTTAGGTGATGTGCGTCATCTGTTAACATCTCAAAAATAACCTTCATGACCCCTTAAAGAATATTAGTGCAATATAGAAACAGTCCGTCTAAACATAACAACATTACTTTCTCAATAACTGTGTCTACTCTGAACTAGGCTGCTATTTTTTTTCCTGAATAATACATTTTGAGTGAAGTTTATCGATTCAAAAAACAAATGAAAAACACAGCCGCAGGCAGCAATTACAGGGCCAAGCACAATAAGCCCTTTAGTCCGGCCTACCGAGGACTCAGCACAAGGTAAAGTAGAAAAGAACTTAAGGTCCGCCTCAGGTGTGAATGAGACACACAACCTTTAAATCATTAGCCAAGATCGATATGGGCCGAGTCACAGCTTTAGATTTAGTGTTCACAAACAGCCATAGCAAGATAATGCCGTGTAGAATAAACCTAATAAACTTAGACATGCTAGTCAACAAATTAAACGTGCATATCTGAAATCTCAAAATATTAATGCTTGCTTTGCACTTTGAGAGATGGAAGCAGCTCAGCGTTGCTTAACAAGAGATGGAAACCAAGCCGGAAGATTTCTAAATAACAAGATTTAACAAACAAAGAGCCGAGAGGTAACAAGATTAAAATAACTGCCTGCCTCATCAGAAACACATCCCTTCTCTAATCCTCAAATTATTTGTAGAGTAACATATCACACACACACACAAACAGAGATTTATGAGGAAACGCTCCCATGACAGTGCAGACATTTCCTTCATCACACAGTTGCCATTTCAAATATTGATTAAAAGTCAAACAATCTTTCAGGCTTAAATTAGATTTCGTTTTAGTATCATCAATGTAAGGGCGCTTCAGACAGACCGACACACAGAGAAATTGACTCTTTTGGCTCTAATATGCCTTATTTGTTGAGTCTGTTACATTCAGCCAATCAAGCAAAAATGTCTTCGTTTGAAATACTGTGCATGTTTGCATTCTCGCTGACCTTTTCAGTTGCTTTATGAGATCCACGGCGGGTTTCCTCCATGGGAAAATTTCTCCGGTTCTTCTCCTGTGTTGGTATTCAGTAAAAGAACAGGGCCGAGTCTAATCACCACCATGGACAGATTAACTCTTCTCAATTCATCCGAACAAAGGCTGTGAGATTTCCAAAGGGGACGATATTACTGCACCAAATAAGCGGGACAGAAAAACAAGACAGGAGGATTTTTTTAGCCCTACGTTTTGGAAAACTTGGATGGCTATGCTGTGATAAAAAGAAACCACTCTGGAGATTTGGTTTCTGGAGATGACTATCAATGTGGACGGCAATGACAGCTGCTTGGCGTTGGACCCAGGTCTCGGTCTCTTTCTGTCAAACTGATTTATCAGTCAACACAACATCATCATGCGCTACAAAGAACTAGAATCAGAAGCTGAAAGTAATGAATGTGCTTTTTCTAGAGAGCTTAAAATTACAGGAGAGTAAGACGTGAACATTCGTCTTCACGACAGGGCCATCTAGTCTGCTTGAAGGAAATGAAGCCGTTTGACAAAGACGTATTGGAACATCAGGTTCATAAGTTTGATTTCTCCAACGACACTTTCCCCATATATCATGTGCTGCATGCTGTTATCATGTCTTGGACTACATCACAGAAAGATTCCTGCTAAGTTCTCAAAAAACACATTCCCGAACGCCAAGCCATGAGAAAGTCATGGACAACATGAAAAGATCTGCTCGAGAAATTCAAACTATCAGCTTGTCATGCTGATATCACAGCTGAATCTGTATTGGTCTCATTTAAATGACTGTACAGTTGCTATAGGCTTTACTCTATAGACACTGGGACTGACTGCGTGGATGGATGAGGTAATTACACATCCTCCCCTGTAATAAGATTGACAGTGACCTTAAGCACGCTCCCTGAGATTGGAATCAGATTCAGGGATGAGAGAGAGGGGTAGACAAGGAAAGATGAAGGCTTAAAAAACAACAGACAGTTACAAAAGGTGGATGTTAGGACAGAAGAAAGATCGATGGTTTGGTAGATGCATGAAAGGAGGCACTAATGCATTGGGTGTATACAAAATCCCTGCATATAACAGCATGTTACATGAAATGTGAAATCAAAAACAAAGATACCGTAGACCTATGGCAGCTATTTACTATGAATGCAAACAAAGCTTTTATAGGCTTAATAGAGAAAATCAAACTATGCAAAACTGCTTATCAAGCTTAAGTACAAATACTGTACAGTCTAACTGCAAGCTAATTTTGTTTCTTTGGCTCAAATCAAGCAAAACAAAACAATGCAAAGATCAGCAAATTGGCTTTCTGAACAGAAAGAGGTTAGGTGATGTATTCGCAATAAAATTATCAGCTCTTAAAATTCAAATATGGGACTTTCTTCCCATGACTAAATACAGTACACACTTAAAAATAAAGGTGTTTCACGATGTTATAAAAGAACCACATTTTTGCTAAATGAGGAAGCCTTAACATGTGCATGATAATAGAAATCTGACACAAAGGTCCACGCAAAGGTCTATCTCCTGTCAATTTATCACATGATTCAGATATGGTGTACTGTAACCAGTAGTGGACGCAGAAAGTGTATAATGGGTGGGCCTCAAAAAATCTGTGTGGGCCTGGAAAAATTTGCATCATAACTTGTTTTTCAACTCCTTTAACTGGGAGAATAAAATGGTATCAATTCACTACAACTTCTGAAAGATGCAGCCTACCATTAAGAAATGGCCAATATCAATAGATAAGAACATGACAAAACATACCAGTTACATACCAACAGCATAAACCGATTTAAACATTTGGAAACATCACCAACCGACTTAAACATTTGGTAATAACCTGGCAGATAATATATATGAAGTAATATAAAATAAAGAAAAATGAACTCTTCCCTATGACTCCACAAAACAAAAATAAAGAAATTACTAATTTAAGGTGAGACAGAGATCTCATAAACATTGTATTCAAATTATTTTATTTAGGAAATTGACTTTCAGAGATCATGCACCCACCTTTAAATATGTACCTACCTGTCTGTTGTTTAAAGCCTTATTTATCTCTGAACACAAAAAGAAAAGTTTAGATTGCGCTTTAATTAATCTAGTTTTTAATTATTATTTTTTGACATGACGCATGATGCACATGGTTCACAACGCAACAAACAGGTATTTTTAAATGATGAGCAGCACACAACACTTCAATCACATATTTTGAATTTGTGCCCCTCGGAAGAGAAGTCACCCACCGCCACTGAATTTAACCATACTAAACACACGTGACTTACCTGAGCATTGCCAGGTTCTGAATCATAGAGGACCCAAAAGTGAAAAAAATCAACACTCCTTTCGAGTCCAGAGCCACCAACAGCGAGTCAACTTTAGGGTTACTGGTATACACCAGTCTTACCAACTTTTTTCAACAGAAAGTAGCTAAAGCCTTCTTGGAAAGTCACTAAATATCAGTAGATTGTCATTACGTAATTATCAGTGACATCATCATGTTGTATTTGCATTCTGACGGCATTGGCACTTTAAATTCTCTCTGAACTGTCACAAGTTATATTTTAATACAGCCGAATGCATAAAAATGTTTTTCATTTGTATATTCTGAACTGACCTATGTTCAGTGATGGGCATTAACTTGTTACTGTAATCCGATTACTTTTTTCAAGTAACGAGTCAAGTAAGGGATTACAATTGCAAAAACAGTAATTAGAGTACTGTTACTTCCCTGTAAGCAGGCTGCGTTACTGCGTTATTTAACCTTGATTTTAATTCGTGAGACTGTCCCGTGTTGTGACGTGAGTCGAGTGACAATGACGTATGACCGCCGTGCTGTCAGTCAGTGTAGTGTTGAACATAAAGAGACAACATGGAGCGCGGAAGAGAACAAGACCATGCAGCATTTAATGCTTGGAAGTACCGACATTACTGAGTTCAACCCAGTTAAAGGTGACAAAAACATCAGCATCTACAGCAAACATTTACAGTGAAAAATTCCACGTCAAATCTGAGCAAACACCTAGCAAGCAGGCACAGGAATGTGTTACTTACTGAAAAAAAATCCGAACCCCCAGCTGACATGACCGCTGCGGCTCCGTCTCATACAGTGTTACGGTGAAATAGTGCTCAGATTGTATATTATATTCTATTACAAGACGTTCATGCGAAATCTGATGTAAACAACAGACTATATATCTATATTTCATGGATTATACGCATTTGTGGACAAAAATGGTCATTGTATGTATTCTATTAGACTGTTTTCATGGGTTATTCACACATTCACAAATAAAGGTAAGAAGTCCCGTTTATATTTTGCATGTTGTCATCTAGACTTCTCTCACAAAATACTACATTTATGATGCTAGGGCATCTGTATCTCAAAACAGAGACTATACACTGATGCTACCCCCCCCCCTCGTAGACTTTTTAAACGATGTATAGTAATGTTAATATTATTAATGTTTGTAGGCAGTAGACTATATAGATATTGTTAGCAGCATTAAAAAAAATACGTCATCAAGCCCACAAATTAGTGCATATAGAGAGGTTATAAAAGAGAATGTTTCATTTGATTCAATTTTAGATGATGGAATATGCAGAAAGAATAGAATTAGGCTGAAAAGTCTGTTGCTTTATAGCATATTCAGGTCATGCATCATGTTTTTAAAAAGTAACTTATTAAAGTAACTAGTAAAGTTATTACTTTTGAAAATAAGTAATCGGGTGATTCTCACGAAACCGTTGAAACACCACGGCACTAATGATTTTAGCTTTAAAATGTGTAATTTCAACATAAGAATTTATAATTGTAAATTTTATCTCATTGTCTGCTGAAATTCTCATTACCGCAATGTGTCCGGCTGTGTTTGAACATGCGTTATGTTGTAATTTAATCAAATTAACATAAAAATATTAAGAAAAAAATAAATGGATGTTTTGCTAGACTACTTTAGATGACAGAAAAAATATTTACTGAATATTCATGTATAATAATAATGAAGAAAAATTAGGAAAATGATGTGTCCATGCCTGATGTTCTCATCTTCCGCAACACTTTTTGAGAACAGTTTAAGCACACATACAGAATTTTAATAAAGTTTGATTTTGAGTGACCAAGCACATGGACCAGTTACTTCAAGATGGCTACCAGGTAAGATCATTTTTTTTACAGTTAATTTGAATTATTGTCTTGTCAGAATGCTTACACAACATTTTGATTATCATTACCGCAACAGATGCTTATTAAATGTTAATTTAATTAATAGAAGCATAATACTTTGATTTTAAATGCGTGTGCAGAATCTCCAAATTATGTTCTTTCAGGTTTGTCATGTCATTTTTGAAAATATTTCAGTGTTGATGTTTTCTGACTGTTGCGGTAATGAGATTTTTTAGGACTACTTTTTTAAATTATGTTACAAAAAGTGTTAAATGATAAGTAAAAGTTTTTAAATTAATGTTCCCATTTACTCCAGACTTTGTTTTTTAATGTCTGGTGGGAAAAAAGTAAATTTAAGCAATTTTTACATTTTCATGCTTGACATTTTTAAAACCAAGTTTTTGTGAGAATCACCCAATCAGAAAGGTAACTGGATTACTTTCTTGGAGAAGTAATCAGTAACTAATTACTGTTTCCAAGTAACTTGACTAACACTGCCTATGTTCATTTTTATTTGTCCAAACAATCAAGTTTCAAAACAAATGAGGAACAAACAATATCCAGATAAATGATTGAAAATGCTCTTTCACGCATCAGCTTTGTACAGTCTCATCTAAATATGCTGCTGCTGAGAGCAGACGCAGAGAAAGGTGAGCGATTTTTTTTAGTGCAAATAGTTTGGTTTGATTTGATTTATTGGACAAAAGGTAAAATAAACACATTTATTGTCAAGGATAACACAATAAAGTTAAAAAAATTACTTATTTCCATTGTGGTCCTTGAAGTAAAGGATCTGACTGGGCGGGGGAGCTGTCAATCTGGATGGGCTTAGGTCCACCCAGGCCCACCCGTACATCCGCCCCTGGGTGTAACACTTTGATCATACGAGTTAGGTTTCCTGGAAAATAAGCATTCGTGTGTCACAGATGTCCTCAGATCTGAGTCTTTTGATCTGAGACCAGGAATGAAGAGTCAGTATTACTCTACAGACTGAAGAGGCCATATGTGTATGTTGATAAAAATTGCCACTTCGCTGTTATATAAACCAAGACCAGCATATGATCTCTGATAAGAACAGATTACAGGTGATGTCCCTTTCATTGCTGTGATACAGGAAACTCCTAGTATATAACAAACAGCAGCGGTCCCTATAGAAAGAGTGTAAATTAAATAAAATGTATAACACCTGCCAGCTGTCTCATTATGAGCTATTTTGCTGTCTCACAGTAATTCAAATGAAATTAGGATTTGCATTAAGGCAGGCGTGAAGTTTATCCTTACTCCCCTCATATGACACAGGCCTCTTTACGCTTGGCATCCACTATGGGCCTGTTGTTTCATGGGTCATTTGTTTAATTGAGGCAGCGGGAAATGAAACTGTAGTTGAATTGGTGGTTCTTGAGGGAAATCACTAACCATTAGATCTGTTTATTTTGGACAGCACCCCAGTCACTATTCACTGCTGTTTAAATGTAGCGTTTCATCATTGAATCAAGTGCGGCTCGTCTGTATGGGCAGGTGGGGCAGTGCCCTACCAAATATTGATCCACTTGAAAAAACGACTCGCAATTGGTACAAATCACCCTGATTGTAATATTACAGAATTTGTTTGATATCCAATTTCTCATTAACTCACAATCTTTCAAACAACTTTGCCCTGACAAGGCAGATATAAAACATTTGCAAACGACCAACTGTAAGTCGTTTAATAGGGCATTTAAAGGGTTGTGGGATGACAAAGCTTTGGCTGTCTGGTTGTACTAAATGGTTTAAAGTGTTTTATTTCCCATGCTTACTTTTTCATTCTTCTTAATGGGGACGAGTGGATGCCACCAGCAGTTAATCTTAGGTTAGTCGTACGATATGCCCCAGAATCTGCCCCACATAAATTTATAGTCAGGAGCTGCTACAGCATTGCATTGCAGATGATGCATATAGAACCAGATCAATGCAATATTAAATATATCTACCTATTGACTTACTGTATGCTGTATTTTATTAATGAAACATCCATTTTGTCTCAATAAATCTTTGGAGAAATAAAAATGTAAATATGTTCCTGTAGTGCTCAGTTGGTAATGCATTGCATTCACAGCACAAAGATTGTGGGTTTGATTCTCAAGGAAACTTTGTAGCTTCAACGCACTGTAAGTTAATGCTTTGGATAAAAGCATCTGCAAAATGAATAAATGTAAATCAAAAGAAATGTTGACATAAATATTTAGGAAATTCAAGAAGTTTGGTAACTTGAAGGGGTATTCATAAGACTGACATGACGCGTGTCATGAACATGAAGAAGGTTTTAATGCCCATTTATGACAACTGTCATTAAGGGTCATTTGTTCAATTTTGTCATTTTTAATGCATAGATGACATTGCTTGAATTGTCGTTGTTATGACAACTTGACATAAACCAATACTTCATAGCTTGTCATAAATCTGTTATAGACATGACATAGCATAATAATTATCAAATTTATAACAGCATCATTAATATTTTTCTTGACCTCAACTACATTGGTACAAATTGAACTTAAACTCATTTAAATCTGAATAAGTGTTAATACTATGTTAAATAATTTTAAAATGCAACAGACATGTCAAAATATTATAATTAATTTTATGTATGTGCACAATACATAAAAACTGACAAATAACTTGTTCTTCTCACACAGAGGGTTCTGAAATTTTCGGACAAAAATAATCAATTTAATTTAATGTAATTAACTTTGCAGCAATATGGACGCAACGCTGCATGGCATAACCCATTATTGTACTGTTTTATTTAATTTTAGGTGAATTGGTCTTTTTTCCCAATTTTATCAATTTAAACAGTTATTATTATTATTATTATTATTATCATTATTATTATTGAATAATAATATTATTAAACACATGGAGGAAAATAAAAAAACATTATGAACTTAAGAATATTCATCAAGTTGCTATACAACTATTTGACAGAGTATTAACACTTAATGATATTTTAATGCCAAATTATGACAAAACGATGCATGGCTTAACCCATTATTGTACTGTTTTCATTTAATAAAAAAATAATAATGTTATCAATTATTATTATTATTATTATTGAAACTTAAAAAAAACATTATGAACTTATAAATATTCATCAAGTTATTATAAAACTATATGACAGAGTATTAACACTTAATGACATTTTAATGACAAATTCAATTTGTATCACAGGTAAAAAGTGGTCAGTCATGTTGTCTTGGTAATGTCAAGTTGTCGTGACAAGTTATGATGTATTGATTAACGTCAAGTTGTCCCAACAAAGACATCTCAAACAATGTCATCTTTGTATTAAAATTACATAATTTAAAGAATGACAGTCATAAATGTGCATAAAATCTCCTTCATGTTCATAGCACGTGTAATGTGATGATTGTGAAGGTGTCATGTCAATCTTATGAACACCCCTTCAAGTAAAGTGTTACCGTTTGTATCAAAATTTCTGATTGAGATTATAATTTGAGCTCAAAGACTTTCCATGGAGCTGCTCAATGACCAAATTATCAACATTAAACAATCTGAGCAAAGCTTTTGATTTTGTGAGATCTCTTCTGAAACTCTACATCAGACATTTGAGTCACTAGAGTACTCTAGGAAGGAAAAGCCTTTATTTGAAATCATCTCATTACGGTATCCAATAGAAAGACCTGAGATATTGTAGAGATCTTCCTTGAGATTTTTCTTTATCTTTCTTGTGTGTGAATTTATTGCAGAATGGAAGTAAAGCTTCGGCAGTGAAGTATCAATCGTTTCTTTTGAAATGTGTTAATTAGTATTAGGTTCAGTTGTGGAAGCTTTAATCTCTTTAAAAGTCATTTGGATTTGTTGTAGACTATAAATCTAGAACTAAGCCTTGAGGAACATCATAAATAATATCAGTTTTCTTAGAATGGCAGTCATCCAATGGAGTAAAAACTAATTAGCCAAAAAATGACTGATATCTTATGTGCTACGAAGGCCAAATTTCTATCGGATCTTAGTCTACGAGGACATTATTGTAAATGGGGCTTGAGTACAGTGTCTGAGCAGAATGAGAGTATATGTCATGACATTATTGATACAGTAGACGGTTTATGCACTTATTGTCAGCTCATTGACAAAATGTTAAATGCTCTCTCATTCAAAATTGCTAAATTAATAAATAAATGTTAGCTTAAATGTTATACTTCAGTAAACGTATTTGGATAGCAAGGGGTGGGAAAGACCATTTTACAATGCTTACAAATATAGTGGGACACGTAAAGTCAAGACAAAGATTGAATGTAGTCTCAGTCTCAGACGTGAGACACGCCCATGAACCATTGACTGAAACAACACAAAGCCGTCTGATTGAAGAAGAAAGCTGTTTACATCGGTAACAAAATCCTTCATCAAGATAAAAAACGTTGCATGTTAAAAAGTATGTAAGGCATTTTAATGTGTTTGCCATTGTTTTATAAATTTTAGATACGTTTGTGAATGAGGGTTGCACTGAGCCCCTAAACATGACGTGGCACAAAGTGAAATATAATTGGTTGTTTTACATGTCTTGAATTGTTATTTATTTATTTATTTTTTGACGGGGCGAGTGAAAAGTTTGTCAGGGCAAGTAAAAACCTGGCCAAAATTATTTGCATTGAGCCCTGTTCATTACTAAAGCTCACATACAGTAACTGCTGTTTCTGCATTTCTGATATTAATCTGGATTCTCTATAGAGTAGTATTACATCCTTTATATCTCCGAAGAGTCTTTAGTTTAATCAGATTTATAAAATAAAGATTAGCTTTGCCGAATCTTTCTGATAACATACGAAAAAATGAAGAATGAGGAGTTACTACCGCGGGAGGAGCGAGTACGAGTCATGCAACACTTTATACAACACTGTTTAACTTATGATTCACTACATGTTCGTGTCATTCATATAATATGCACGCGACTATTTCAAACATGAGACAGAAGTCTTACTTCCGCTTCAACTCATCACCCGGTTGGGACTTTTCAATGAAATCCAGCTTTAAACAAACACACACGCAAAACTCCGCTGCCACCCCGGATAATAAACTATATACATTGTTTCCATAAGGCTGACTTTCTTCTCCTTACATCCAAAAACACACTTATTCTTTCGTGCCATTGTTGAGTTTTGAAATTAAACAAAGCTGTCGCATGATTTGATGTTTGCAAGTTCTAGCCGCCCGCTGATTTCACAGGAAAGTGCCCATAAAAGGAAGTGACACGTATAGAAACCCCTGAAACGTCAGCTGGACCTGTAACCGAAAAAAACTTTCCGAAACTTGTACGAACCCTGGCGAAGTGCATTCGGCACAGAAATATGTTTGACACTTTGCCTATGTTTAGCATGAGGAAACAACTCTATAACTGTGTTAATAAGTCAGAATGCATGAAATACAATCAATGTTATAATCTCAATTATCTATTTTATGTATTAAGTTTAACTGTTATGTGTCATCTTGTTAAAATAACAATTCAAAGATAAAACCTGTGATCTATGCCTTTACTGCGACATAATATTACATGTGTTTATGTTTGCGAACTATAGCTTCTGTTAATGAATGAATTCACACAATATCATCATAGGTCATCTAAACAGTGTATTATCGTAGGATGACACTGATATACAAGTAAGCGTCAGTCTAGCGTATTTCTCCTTCCTATTAACTTCTCATTACCATCATGAGCTGCGTGTTATCAGCAAATGTACAAAGCAAATGTGAAGAGCGCCCGCGCAACTGATTGTCTCGTCATTCAGAGGCTTGTAAAAAATAGTTTACATCATTATGGCCAAAACAAATTATTCATTCATCTTGCTCCCTGATGACTTAATTTTAAAAGACTGGTTTTTCCTACAAGTGTTAAATGAACACAAATGGCTACTAAACAAATGAATCGTATGCAAGTAAAAAATAATTACATGATTTAATCACCAACCATAAACGGCAAACAATAGCAAAACGCAACAAAAAGCTGAGGCCGCTGACAAAACCTTTTTAAGTCAACGGCCCCACAGGAGCATGCGGTGTAAATCACCCGAGCTTGTGTTTCAATTGGATTTGTCATTAGTTTCCCCAAACCTCCAGAATGCAGTTTGAAGCAATTAGCATTGCACCCCATGACAGACACAGTAAAGTAGATGAACCCAAGGGCTCGGCAAATATCAACACTGTCATCTTAAAATACGCAAGCTCGCCATGCAATCTGATTGCGTAATTATGATAAATGGTTTCTGCAATAACACACAGTTAGAACTCGCTCTTTCCGTCTCCTGCATACTTTTCATTCTTCTCAGTGTTGGATTTCATATCGGCATGAAAAAAGTTATGATGTCCAACATCACACTTGCACACTAACCAGACTACTGCAGAGATTTGGGGGCAAATTAGGATTTTCGTTTCCTCAAGCAATTACGCATGCTAAAGTAAGTCAGTAAACATCAAAAGATGATAAATACTGAGAAGTGACACAAAGCACAACAGGCTGGTATGCAAACCGACCAGCACTTTATATAACGTTAACATAGTTCAGCCGTGTCATTTGGATACACAAAGAGAACTGTCATGGGGAATTTTGTCATGTTAGATGACAGTAAACATCACAATTTATTCCTAACAATGCTCATGGTATTCAAGACTCAATTTGCTTTGCTAATCTCCCACCATAACCGGTTTAGAAATTCAGTTGTGGTTGGTCGGACCGGCGGGGTTTTGCTCCACAGGTCTGTATTAAAGAATGCACTGCACTATCTGCCTCTCTCTTTAATCGATATGACTTATTCATGAACACTGTCACTCATTAGAGACCGGCAGATGCTCACTGTAAGAAACTGACTCTAACTCTCTCTGGAGTCGTGGTCCATCAACAGCAGCGATTCAGTCGTATGACATCCAGTGGAAAATGATACTCAAAGAGTGATATACATTTATTAAAAGGGACATATCATGAAAATCTGTCTTTTCCATGTTTAAGTGCTATAATTGGGTCCCCAGTGCTTCTATCAACGTAGAAAATCTGAAAAAGATCAATCCAGTAACTTACTGTAGGTTTGATAAACTAAGCATGTGAAAAAATTTGTAATTGAAATTTGGCTCCCTTTGTGATTTCAGAAGGGGATGATTCCGCCCCTTAATCTGCACTATCCAACCACACCACTGCAATTTAGTACAGAAATTAGCGAATCAGCTCATTTGCATTTTAAAGGACACACCCAAAATTGCACATTTTTGCTCACACCTTATTAACTGTCACTGTCCCACAGGTGGGACGTTTGGCATTACATATTTAAAACAATAATTACATAGTCTAAACCTACACCAATCTTGACAAACTATATACCGTTGGAAAGCTCTAACAATGTAGTTTTAATATATCAACACCATTTTGAAAAAAAAATTATGTAGTAAGAGTCATTTTCTAAAATGTCCAAGGCCAACAGGTGGGCCCAAGGTGTTATTATATATTTATTTGTAAATATCCTATTAACCTGAAATAACCTCGACAAACTATATATTGTTGGAAAGCTCGGGGAATGTAGTTTTCATATTTCAAGGCCATTTGGTGATAGAATTTGTATAGTGACAGTTATTTTGTTAAATGTCACTCACCCCATAGGAATACATATAAAAGATTATGTATTTATAACACTAATACCCTATAAACTTGAAATAATCTTTACAAACTATATATTGTTGGAAAGCTATATGAATGTAGTTTTCATATATCAATGCCATTTGATGATGGAAATTTAGTAGTGACAGTCATTTTGTTAATTGTCACTGACCCCTTTGGAGTACATATGAATTTGTATATATTCATAATTCTAATATTCTTCAAAATGAATCTATGAATCTTCAAAATTCTTGACAACCTATATATCGTTGGAAAGCTCTAAGAATGTAGTTTTCATATTTCAAAACCTTTTTGCATTAAAAACAATGCAGAGACAGTAATTGATTAACTTATTAACAAGATAATGCAACTAACCGTTGACACCTAGTGGCCTTGGTTGGTAAAACCACTAAAAGTGTGACAGAAACTTCATTTTTTTGTTATTTATTTTCACTTGAAATTTGGTTCAGAACTAGTTGAGACTTGTGTCTTTATTGTTTTGGTGTTTTGAAAGTAAAACATTTAAATTTTTATATACATTTGATTAGAGAGTATATACTTTATTGCATTATTTTATTATTTAAAATAAATTTAAACGGGTATAACTATTTTCTCATTTAATATTCACAACTTCAAAACTATAAATTTTGCTTCTACACCAAAGAATGCCAGAGTTATAGTAATTTGAACGTGCAGATCACCTTTTTACCCCCCCCCCCCCACTCAAAAGGGGGGTGACAGTTATAGGGTTAAATTTAAACATTTTATAATAAATTATCTATTCACTGTAAAAAATTCCATAGAAATTGCAGCTGGGTTGGCGGTAATTTACCGTAGATTTAAATTTATGTTTTTAACTGGCAGCATTTTGTTCTAAGTTAAATGAACATTAAACATTAAAGTCTTTGTCTTTATAGAGTAAAACTAAAAAAACAGCATCAAGCAAAACATTCTGGTAAACAAAATCTGAAGCAAAAAACAGAAAAAGGTTGATGATGATTTCTGGTTCCCAGAATACTTTGCATGAGGCTGCTATTGTATAGTTTTATTCTGTAAAGATAAAGACTTGTTAATATTTAAAATTTATTTAACTTTGAACAAATTCTTGCCAGTAAATAACATAAATTTAAATCTATGGTAAATTACCGGCAACCCAGCTGCAATAACATTGTAATTTCTACGGAATTTTTTTACAGTGTTGGTTAAGCTAAACTTCACAAGGGATACTCTATTTTTTTTTAAATATGCTCATTTTCCAGCTCCCCTAGAGTTAAACATTTGATTTTTACCATTTTGGAATCCATTCAGCTGATCTGAATAACTTTTTTTTTAAAATGCATATGGTTTAAAATTATTTTTCTTTTATGCCAAAATTATAAGGTTATTATGTAAAGTTTTATTAATTTGCTAGAGTAAATGTTTTAAAAGGTTATTTTTATTTATTTATTTTTGAGTTGATGCAGTGTTCATTTGGCCAGCTTTAAAGGCAATTTTCAAAATATTTTGATTTTTGTTTTTTTGCACCCTCAGAATACAAATATTGAAATAGTTTCTATTATCTCATCCAAATAATGTCCTATGCTAACAAACTACACACCAATGAAAAGCTTATTCACATTTCAGTAGCTGTATATCGCTCAATTTAAAAAAATCACCCTTATAAATGGTTTTGTGGTGCAGGGTTACATATGAGATGGGTCACTTTCACTCTTTGTGTTTCCAGCTTAAAGGGTTTGTTTTTCAACCACAAATAAAATCCTATCAATATTTACTTACCCTAATGTTGCTTCAAATCTGTTTTCTGTAAAACACAAAATGAGATTTTTTAAAGAATATTTAAGCTCCATACAAACTTCACAAAGGTGAAAAAAAAACACATTATAAAAGGACCAGCAATCTAGTCTATATAAAGACTTGTGCATTATATTCGAAATAAAGCTTTTTGAAAACATAATAATTTAATGACTAAAGCTAATTTAGTTTTGTATAGACAAATGGTTTCTGTTTCAACAGTCAACACAAGAATGAGCAAATAGTGGAAGAATATTAATTTTGGACTGAAGTTTTTATAGCACACTAATATATTTATGTTGTATTTGATGCTAATCATCAATTTACAGGCAATGCACCAAAAAAGGAACTGAATTTAAGAAACTCCAGGTTCTCTTTTGCTAATGCAGACTCTATTCATGTACAACAAGTAAAGAGTTAAAGCCCTGTATGTGTCATTAGTCAAGAGTAAAGGCATTGTGCCAATACCCAAAAGCATTTACGATTGTGCGATGAATTATTCCCCTCATTAAAATGGGCATTATTCAGTTTGGAGCTCACTGAATAAGAGAATTCAATAGCATTTCACATCCTTAGTTTAACATAATGAGGCAACAATTAGACACAAGGGCAATGAATCTCATAAATGTAAATGCTATTGTTTTGATTTTTTTAAGCACTCATTTAATAGCGTAACAGTGAGGAAAACTGTCTGTTGACTAATGTGAGAGTCCTTCAAACAAAATAATAAGTGCCTAAAAAAATCTCTGGTGTTTGTCAGTTTACAAAATAATTTGTGTGTAAATGTACAGTATGGTGCTTACTGCTAGCCTGAGAAAACCCAGACAACTTCCGGCAAATTTAGATTTGCTTTGCAAGTAGTCTGTCAAAGCCCATTTCTAATGCAGAGAAATCACGACACCAATCAGAAACATTGGGGCGGGCTTTATACGTGGCCGATAGCACAGCGACGGTGAAGCAGATTTTGTACATTACAAAGATGGATGCCGCCGTGGAACATCACTCGTTCGAATTAGCTTTGGCGTCTGTTTTAAGCGATTTAAACTTTTCCTTTTTGTTAAAACCCAAGCAAAGAACAACACTTGAAGCCTTCATATTAGTGATACACCGATGTATCGGCCGCCGATATTTATCGGCCGATTTTTGATGAATTTGAAGCCATCGGCATATCATAATAGCACGAGAAAGGCCGATACCGATTGTTTATTAATTAACTGCATAAAGAAATCCATTATATGTAAAAAATGAGTTAATATTGTTAATAAAATAAATGCTGAATAGCAAAAACTACCTTTGAAGGTTGTCATGCTGTTTTATTATATTGGTTTTAGCTTAATTTGTGCCTCTCTTATTATGCTGGTCAGTTGAATGTTAATTAGATCCAATCCATGTTCAGTAAAAATAATTTGATGCAAAAATAAACTAGCTAATAGACCGACTGTATAGTATTGTATACAAGTGTTTAATATCAGTATCGGTATCGGCCAGAAGTTGTCTGTTTAAATCGGTATCGGTCCAAATAAAAAACCTATCGGTGCATCCCTACTTCATATCTAAAAAAAGATGTTATCGCTGTCTTATCGACTGAATCCAGCAAAAGTCTGATATAGCTCTGCATATGTCATCTCCTTTATCGCTGTGATTGGTTTTAGGTCTATCCAATTGGACACAGAGGCATTTGAGCAGCCAGTCCCACAAAATTTCGCGTTTTTTCGTGACTGTATATCAAATTCCTGTTTTCGTGTGATTATCACGTATTGGTTACTCAACTGTTTTGTCCTATTTTCTTACCATTGTCACTTCGGTTTAGGGTTAGATTTACATAAAATGACATCCGTACCCAAACCCAACTCTAACCCTAACGCCAGGCGACATATAAAAAAATAAATCAGGAAAAAATTGTATAAAACAATACATAAAGTGACATTCTATGCAAGCACCAAATATAACCCTATATCGAAGCGACAATGGTTTGAAAACAGTAAAAAGCAGTTGAGTAACCAATACGTGATAATCACACGAAAACCGTTTTACGGTCATGAAAAACGTGGAAATTCGTGATAATATCACGAAAAAAGAATCAAAACTTTAAGTGACTATATCACGAAACCTCGTGAGACTGGCTAGATCTGATTGACATCCGTTGGTGACGCCCCTTTGGAAATTATTTGTTTATGAAGTTTTGCCAGACCATAGTTACTACTGAGAATGGTCTGGTTTTAACCAGGCTAGCTAACAGCATCATTGATAACATATTGAAACAGACAGTTAGGTACTCGCAAACTACACAAGCAATAATCATCGATGATGCATTGTATGCCAGCCCAGTCTCACGAAATTTCGTTATATAGTCACGTATTTTTTGGATTCTTTTTTCGTGAAATTTGGTGTTTTCGTGATCGTATAACGAATTCTTGTTTTTGTGTGATTATCACGAATTGGTTACTCGACTGTTCTTTCCTATTTTCTTACCATTGTCGCTTCGGTTTAGGGTTAGATTTACATAAAATGACATCCCTAACCAAACTCAACTCTAACCCTAACGTCAGGCGACATATAAAAAAATAAATCAGAAAAAATAGTAAAAATCAATATGTAAAGTGACATTCTAATGCAAGCACCAAATCTAATCCTAAACCGAAGCGACAATGGTTTAAAAATAGGAAAAAACAGTCGAGTAACCAATACGTGATAATCACACGAAAACAGGAATTCGTTATACGATCACGAAAAAACACGAAATTTCGTGATAAAGCACGAAAAAAGAATAAAAAAAATACGTGACTATATCACGAAACTTTGTGAGACTGGGTAGTGTATGCAGAGGCCAAATATGTCAGATTGCCTCGAAAGACTATTATAGTCTTACACATCGTGTGAGGCCAACATAAAACCTCTTTTGTAAGTTATTGAATTACACATATTTTTCAAACCGTTTAATATTTTTCACTCAAAAGTTATTTTTAAAACCAAGACCAATCATCATTTCTTCATTTCTTCATTATCATATATATATATATATATATATTACATACAACTAACATTAGCAAACAGTGTAAAAAGAAAAATAGGCCATCAAGCATTTCAAGCAAATAAAACCGTATGAAACCCAAATCTACCTGCGTGAGTTAATGATGGTAATTTGCGGTATAACCATGTTTTGCACTTACGTTCGGGCCTGTGTTTTCAGCATACCTGTTTTGCTTTGTGTCCTTCACACGCTCATGTGTTATAAATCATTCGATAGCAACAGAAGCAGAGCTTTGTGAAGTCCATCCGGTGAGTCGGTCCTCTGAGTTTCTACAACAGAGACATGAAGACCAACCAAACATCTCTGCATTAAAGATGATATAAGATCAGCGAGCTCGATGTCCTGGGACAAGTCAACCGGATAATGTATGCACCTCAGAGGCACATAAAAGATTTCAAATCAAAGAGAAAGAGAACCTTCGTACAACATCTTTAAGTCTCTATTTGTGTGATTCTGCAGTTGAAGGTGAAACTTTTCATATGAAAGAGCAGAGAGAAACCACTTAGATTTTCAACTTTTACCTCTTCGTTCCCTCAAGGATCAATAAAAAACAGATCACATACCCACAAGTTTCTGCTGGACCGCGACACTGGGCGAGATAAGGATTCTTGAAGGAGAACGAAGGAGATTCAAATTTGTGGAGACAGAAAGTATGATTATCCTGAGAGAGAGAGAAACTTTAAAAGTGATTTGTTGAATTATGTCAGTCAGTTTGCAAAAAACAACTTCAGTAGCTATGTGAAGAAAAAACAGATCTGTCCTGATTTACAATGGGTTTCGTGAGCGTTAAAGCTTGGTGATTCAACCATTGAAGTCTATCAACAATCTTCTCATTCATGTTATCATGAAAATTGTGGTGATTTATTAATAAAGCAAAGATGCACAAGCCTTCCATCATTACTACCAAACATCCAACAGCTAAAATCAGCAACATTTGAAGAAATGCTTGACATTGACAATGAAGGACATTTTCTTTCTCAGCAAGCTGTTATAAATATATATATTTTGAAGGATCTTAACCCAGACCTACATCACACACTTCAGTGTTAACCGGTTTACGTCATTCACTTCAATATACCGCAAGACTTTGTTGACGGATGCCGCAGCCCTGACCCGTGCAGTTAGGAAAACTTATGAATCAGCACTTCAGCGGAGATGAGATTTTGAGTGAGAGTTTCAGTTCACAATAAGATTCAATTCAGAGATAAAAATATCTCCTCATGCACCATTAGCCTTGCATTACGGTCTGAAAAAATAGATTTCATTTTGTGAAAGAAAAATGCACTGAATTTTCGCACAAAAGCGTTCGTGTTGAGGTATTTATAGTCGCCCCCAGCAGCACTAATTCCTTCAGCATTATAGTTTTGTAAAACATGATGTATTGAAGCATGAAGATGGAGAAAGGCGTTCTGTCACTGTCGCTGTGAATGCACTTTTTAAGACTTCTGCAGAGGGCATGAAATGAGGAGATCAGTTGCGGGAAAGGGAACTTCTTTCCTGATTTAAAGGCAAGATATTGCAGGCAAAAAAAGGTCCCTGTGGTGTTCCCGAGCTCATATGATTAACTGAGGAAGGAAGGAGAAATAGATCATTAGTCAGGAGTTTTTTAACCACACTCTTAAAAATAAAGGTGCTTCACGATGCCATACAGGAACCATTTTTGGCTGAATTGTTCCATAAAGAAACTTTAACATATGAAGAACCTTTCTGTTTCACAAAAGGTTCTTTAGATTAAAAAAAGGTATGCAAGGCATTTGACTGAATGGTTAAAAAAAAGTTTTTTCTATGGAACTGCTTTGAAGAACCTATTAAGCACCTTTAGTTTTAACCCTTTAGAACCTGAAGCAAAAAAATAAGTTGTTTTCACACTTTTGTGACTGTCAAATTTTAACAAAATGTGCTATTATCAATATTTTTCTAGAAATTAAATGTTTTTTAATAAATTACAATTATTGATTATTACCTTGGGTAACACTGTAGAATAAGGTTGTATTAGTGAAAATGTGTAAATGCATAAACTAACAAACTAACAATATAGTTTTGTAGCATATATTAATTTTTGTTAATGTTAGTTAATATCAACAGTTATTCATTGGTGCATTAATTAATGTTAACAGTTACAATGCATGATTTTATAAATGAAGAGTTTCGTTGCAAAACGAGATAACTCCGTTTTTTTTTCAGATATCTCGTTTTTTGGTTGTGCATTCCCATTAATATCAATTCAACTGCAGTTGGTTTGTTTTGATTTTAACAAAAAATACAGCTAAGTAGCACCATAAAAGAAAATAATAACATGATAACACAATAATAAACATGTTTTGACAAAAATGTTAAAAACGGATTTATCTCGTTTTGCAAAGAAACTCTTCAAATGTATTAAATGCCGAAAATTAACATGAAATAAATGCTGTAGAAGGATTTTCCATTGTTATGCTGCATACACACTAGGGTTGTGATAATTAATTGGGCAAATGCGCGTTTTCTCAATGAATGAATTTGAATGAATTACGGTGAAATGCCGCCACATTCAAAAGCCAGGGGGCGCTTTCGTGCAGAAACTCCGTTTGTGCCTCAGAAGAAGTATCATTACAAACACTATTCCAGGAAATATGTAGAGGCATATTTATATTGCTGTTCTTCAGATTGTTTCATGATAAAAGAAAATATTTTGAATGATTGTGTTTGCCGAGTGTTGCTTTTTTAAATACTCGTTATAAACGAGTCAAACTCGTAGTGATTTTAGATTGATAAGGACTTCCTACTGATCACGGAGCCGTAGTACATGCACAAGCTGTGCATGAAACACTGAATCGGAGCCTTACGATTCAGAATCGATTTTTAGACAGGTCTTTTCAATGGGAACGCGATGCATCGATGCACATCCCTAATACACACCAAATGCCAAGCATTGCTTTCCTAGTTTCAGATTACTCGCAGGACTTAACTTCATGTCATGAAAATATTTTCAATTTGCATGAAGACTCGTTTGAGGCAAATAGTATGTGTTTTTTCGTAGCAATTCCACCGCCCGATTTGCGTCACTCACCCCGCGCAAGTTTGCGTCTATTCGTGTATTTGCATTGACTTTGTATGTAAATGTCACATTTGGTGTGTACTAATGCATTAACTAATTGTTAACAAATACAAATACAAGTGCTATCTTACTTTGTGTTGTAAGTTTAAAAATAGAATTTAAAAAGACCAAAATAAAAAAAACTGAAATAAATGTAGAAATAATAATATTTAAAAAAATAATTTAGCTGGCTTTTTTAGCCCGGATCTTCAGGCATTTTCACTTAATTCAATCAAATTCAAGAGTGTGCTTTAAAGGTTCTTCTTTTTAATTAAAGGATAATTTCTTTTTTACCTTTTATAATCTGAAGCACTTTTTTCACCACAAAGAACCATTTGTGGCAGTAAGATTCTTCTGATGTTAAGTTTTTTATTTTTTATTTTATTGAACCATTCAGCCCAGAATAGTTCTTCTATGGTATCATAGCACTTTTATGTTTAAGAAGGCAGGAAAAGGTTCTCAGTGCATAAGCTGATCAAGAGTAACAGCTGAATGCAACATTGTGTAACAGACGAAAACAGCCCATAAACATTTATTACTAAAACAGCATGGAATAATTTATTATTATGGATTATTTAAAAGCACAACAGTTTGGGTCACAAATAACCATCATGAGTATAAATACACAGCAGAATTTCTCTCTTCGTCATCTAAAATCTCCATCTTTGTTCTTTTGGGAGCTCCACCATCACTGGCTTGACTCCACAGCCCTTCACTGATGAAAGCTCATCACGAGCGCTCCTCTAAACCCATATACATCTGCTCTTTTCATCAGCACTGAAACACTGTGACAGTTGGTTCGGGGGGTTTACAGCACACTAGAAGGGTGGGCCACTTTGAGGGAACTTTATCCGTCCTTGATCAGTCCCTTTTCTGTGATCAGAACTTTTTTGCAAATGTCTTTAATTACTTTAATTACACTGAATCATCATCATAAGAAACATCTGAAGAAGTATCAACCGCTGCGGGTATCAAACAATCAAATGACAAGTTACACTTGGACAAAGTCTTAGATCGTATGCCCACAAACTCACAGTCCATCTGCAAACCATGTATATCTATCACACACACACACAACTACAACATTTGTACATTAATTAAGTGCTAATTTTACTTCACATAATAACTGTTTGAAAAACAAGTATTTTTTCTTTCTTGGGCTTTCTTACCACAAAATCATGATCTTACATGATCAATAACTGATTTGTTTATTTGTGTGTAAAATATAAAGGATTGCAGATGTAAATGGACACAACTGAATACAAAAGAAGATGATCACACTAGTCAAATGAGCCAGGCTTTGGGGGGGCTTTTGATGCATGCGCTACTATGGTTCAAGTCTTATCTCTCAGGTAGGTCATTTAGGGTATCCTGGAGAGGTGACATCTCTAAACCCACATGCCTCAATACCGGGGTACCTCAAGGCTCAGTACTTGGACCATTGCTCTTTTTAATATACATGACATACCTGGGTTCTGTCACTCGGAAACATGACTTTTCCTACCACTGCTATGCAGAAGACACAACTCCACTTGTCATTTCACCCTGAAATTCCCACAGTTTCTGCCTGCATCTCAGCATGCCTGAGGTACATCTCACTCTGGATGAATGATTATCATCTCCAGCATATCGTCTGACCCTAAGATTCATCACACCCTTTTCATTCAGCTAGGTTCTTCAAAGATTACACCTTCCAGGACAGCCAGAAACATGGGAGTGATCAGCTTAACTTCTTAACTTCTTAGTTTCTCATGTTGCCAGCACCGCCCGCTCTTCTTGTAGATTCATCCTCTATTAGGAAAATTAGACCTTTCCTAAATAACAACCCATTCTCACCCCATGTCGTCAATATTTGACGCACTTGACCATGCGTCAATATGTGACGCGGAGGGTATACCTTTCGCGTAATTTTTTGACGAACTGGGGACTTCGGTACTGTTGCGTCCGTTGCATTCTCTTTCCTGTTTTCTTGTCATTTTCGCGTCGGTTTAGGGTTAGATTTACATAATGACATCCCTACCCAAACCTAACTCTAACCCCAACGCCAGGTGACAACTGTCATACCTAACTCTAACCCCAACGCCAGGTGACAACTGTCATACCTAACTCTAACCCCAACGCCAGGTGACAACTGTTTAATTTCGCGTAATCTAACCCTAAACCGACGCGAAAATGTTAAGAAAATAGTAAAGAGAATGCAACGGACGTAATAGTATTGAAGTCCCCAGTTCGTCAAAAAATGACGCCAAAGGTATACCCTCCGCGTCACATATTGATGCATGGTCAAGTGCGTCAAATATTGACGACATGGGGTGAGAATGTGTTGCAAATAAGCATGTTGCACAAGTCCTAGTCCAGGCACTTGTCCTATCCAGACTGGACTATTGCAATGCATTACTGGATGGACTCCCAGCCTAAATAACCAACCCCCTACAGATGATTCACAATACAGCAGCAAGAGTGGTCTTCAATGATCCAAATAGGGTGCACTTCAAAAATCGCATAACTATCTCTTGGCTATGTATACTGTGTTAGACTTTATGAGACTATTCCTAGTGCACTTATATATATATATATGTTCTTGAGTTGCTCTAATTGCTTCTATTGTTTATCTCATTTGTCTGCTAAATGACTAAATGTAAATGTATAAATCAATTGGGCCCACCTGTGACCTTTTACAAACTGACTCACACAACGTCATTTTATCCCCAAAATGCTGATAATATATGAAAACTACACTGTAAGAGTTTTCCAGTGATATAGTTTTTAAGTTTAGGACAGGGTAGTAGTGTTCTAAATATGTAATAACACATTGGGCCCACCTGTGTCCCATGACATGATTTTAGAAACTGAATCTCATTATGTCAGTCTTTTCCCAGAATGATGATGACAAATGAAAACTACACTCTTGGAGATTCCAACAATATATAGTTTGTCATGATTGGATAAAAATTTACATCCAAAACACTGAAGAAATTGAAGGCGTTCCGCTGGCGGGACAGCTACATTTAGCAGGATTATGTTTTGATGCACACTCTTATCATAAATGAATCGCTTACTCTCTCTCTACCCAATTTTTTTTATAAAACAATGATGATATCTGCATTCTAGAGGCTTAGACCTTTCAAACGATATATAGTTTTTCATTATTCAATAAACATTTCAAACAATATATTGATCTAAACTTAGACGTTCCTTGGGAGGAACGGGTGAAAGTTAAGGAAACGAGTCCAATCCACACACATTACAATGCTGGTCATCATATCATGGTTTGAATGTCTATTACTCTGACATTGGCAAGTTATTGAGTCATGACAATAATTGATGGCAACGGATACTAAATATTTTACTTAATACTCATCATCAATGTTCATTTCATTTCTTATTTTAGCTGAATATCTTGAAAGCCTTGACATCTCAAAGCATGCATCTAAACATGGTGAATGCTGACAGCCATCAAACCTTCACCACAGTGAATGCATGCAAACCCTTCATCTCATATAGAAAAGTGATTTACTGCCTTTTAAATTTCTAGTACATCAAACAAAGTTTCCAACATATTCAAAACTTATATATCTTCTTCTCTAATGGCTTACTCGATAGGTTTTAATGCTTTTTATGATTGCATTGTAAGTAATTTACTGGGTAATTAAGATGATGAAATATTAATGGATGTTTTTGTTGCCTCTGGGCGTTCCTTGTCATTCATTCTTTACTAATATTTATTTGATGTAAACAACACGTACCTCTGCAGTGGCACATGTTTATGTACATATGCATTCTGTGAAGCAAATATCTTTTATCTAATAAAGATAGTGAAGTAAAATGAGATTTATTGAAGTAACATCAAGGATTTCATCATAATATCAATTTAATGTAACTTATTTTTAGTTTGTGCAACTATGGTTTCCAACTTTTCTAATGTCATCTACCCCCAAACTTCTAAGTAACACACCTGACCGCTCCAGCGGGACTGACACGTGTCTTTATTTGAGCACTATGACGTCTCAGGACAGACTCAATACAGACCTTTAACTTTATGGTTTTCCACAACAATGCACTCGATTTGCATCAAATTGTTACGACAGCTGATGGGCCGTCATCTGGAGCAAATATTGCAGAGTTCAGAAGTTTAATGACAATATTTACAATATGAAAGCAGTGCCAGTTGAGAGAAAGAGCACAGCGGGCGCTTTAATTCTCAGACGTGACATTGTTTAAACAGAGCAGGTTAAAAAGAATAAGGGGAAAAACTATTTATATGTAAATATAAGGTCTGATGAAAGCATTCAAAAATTCAATTTTTTTTTAGTTTTCAACACTTACATAAAGAATGGAAATAAACAAACAGGTTGTCTTGTGTACATAACTATACATGACACATCAGCACGAGCGATATCAACAATGTTAACACAAGGTTATTACAGTTCACCTGAAAAATATCATCCTTTACTCACCCACGTTTCATTTTTCTTTAGGATGTTAAGCAGAATTGACAGCCTCAGGCAGCATACACTTTTACGGTAGAGTTGAATACAGCATCAATATTGAAAGTTAATACACCTACAACATATTTTTACTTTTTACTTGTGTATTTGAATAGGCAACAAAATATTCTTGAGTATTGATTCAGTTTTATCATTTGAATGTAGATCAAGCCTAGATCTCACTGGAATTCGTACGCATTTTACAAGTTGGCTAATTCATATGAAGTAAATTACAAAAATGTACATACGATTGTCACTATAAACAACAATGGAACCCCACCCAAACCCCAATTTTACAACTTTAGTTGTATGCAGGGTGCGATTTGTGAAAAAATCAGGGGGTATTAAGGGTATTAAGCTATTTCGGTAACTTTGTTCTTAAAGGTGTGTGCATAAGACTGACATGAAACCTACATGATCATGAAATGACACATGCCATGAACATGAAGGAGATTTTATGCACGTTTATGACAACCGTCATTAAGTATCATTTGTTCAATTATGTAAATTTTAATGCAAAGATGACATTCTTTGAGATGTCTTTGTTATGACAACTTGACATAAATCAATACATCATAACTTGTCACAAATCTGTCATAAATGGCGTGACATAGCAGAATAATTATCAAACTTAATAAACTACCTAGCTTTATGGGTTAACATTACAATAAACTGTAATTGATGGTGCATTCCATTCACCCACGGTAGAGGCGGCAAAAACGCTTAAACATTTGAGTTCACTCGCGCGTGAAAGCCACATGTGAAATTCTAGTCATTCGAGACATTTACGCAGAAATTTGCGTCATGGGAGGGGCTTCTACGACTCCGCTAAGACTCCACCACTCCGCTCCCTTCCTGTAATCACGTCATTACTACAGCAAGAACCTTATTGGTTAATGTGCCACGGACATTTTCAACTCGCGCGTTTCCCGCAGCAACGCTCAATTCACGCGGAACGCGCCACGCTGACCGTGCCACAGGATGCCTAATAGGGTCTTTGCATTGACTTAACATGTAAATCACTACTGCGTCTGGTGTGAACCCTGCATAAGTAGCTGCGTTTACATGGACATTTGTAATCCGTTTAAATGATCGATCTGAATAAAAATGCTCCATGTAAACACCTCAATCGGACTAAAAAGTGCCAATCTGATAAAAAATCTAATCCGCTTGTTAGGGGTGGTTTATACCGTTTGTAATCCGCTCAAAATGACATGTATACACTTGATCGGATGGATAACTGAAACTGGGACGCTCTGCGCATGTGCCATCTTTTCTTTTTTTAATGGCGGTTGGCAAACCCACTGAAAGGTGCATTTCCGCCACCTACAGGACGGGAGTGTGGAGCATATGCACACGTAATGACATGTGACGCAAATAACTCGAGTTTGTTTTGTTGAAGGAAGTCACAAGAAGTGATTGTCTTGTTAATCTTGTTCCTATTATCCTTCTAATTCCCCATAAAGTGATACAAGACAGCGTTGTCCGGTTAGTCCATGATTTATTCTCTGATCCACAAACGCGTGTGTTTGGACTCGCTCTCGCGAACGGTCTCTGCAGCACCGCGTGAAGTAAAATACGCTTTTGGGGCACACGTGATTGGGTGTTTTTGCTGCTGCTTTATAATCAGTGAGGCACAAAGCAAATCTTGAAACAGCGTGAAACTATATTTGTGCAATGTGCGCATGTCAAATGATCAAATCTGATGTAAATCTTGTGTCATATAAACACGCACATCAATCCGATCACATTATTAAGTGTTCATGTAAACGCTATGATAGGATTTAATAATCGGAAGGATTTTAATCCGATGGAGGCAAAATGTGTCCATGTAAACGTAGCTAGTGTTAATACTGTCAAATAGTTTTATAACAGCATCATGAATATTTTTCTTGACCTCAACTACAGTGGTACAAATTGAAATTGAACGCCCGTTTGAGTAAAGTGTTACCACTATTTCTGTAAAATACAATGATATGCTTCTTGGAATCGCTTTTATTTATTATTTGGCTGCTTTCGCGGTGAAATATTGATAAATGGCGACATTTGGAAAATCCGGGCATGGATTAATAAAGGATCATGTCATAACCTAGATGTGCTGTTACCTATTGTCACGGGAGCAGAAGTGCTGATACTCCATTTCTGACTTTACTGTTGTTTGCACTATTGGTGGCAGCATTTTTACTTATATTAAATTATCTTTATTTAAGGTTGTTATATGGTCGTTTGATGACCATTAATCATGGGGGGATACATTTTGTCCCCATCAGGGGTAAAAAATAATTCATCAGAGGCAGGCATATAAAGACCAGGGGGATAATCCCCTAGTAAATCGCACCCTGGTCATATGAATGAATACGAATTAGCCACCATGTAAAATACGAATGCTTGCATTGGTAGATCGACTGATTTGTTTCGAAACATGGGCCTAAAACTCTTTTTGTTTGATTCGGCTCTTTAAACTTTACTTATAATAACATTTTTTAAATGAAAAAGCATGCTTTAGTTTTTAGTGATGCTGACGTAGTCACCAGAATTCGTCACTAAATTGCTGTCATGTATGTTCAAGGTTAATAAAGCAATGAGACCCAAGAACAAGAAAGCAATTGTTTATTGGCAGTATACAGATAACAAAGAGTAATTCAAGCAATGTAGTTCATCATAATAGCTGCCAAGCAACACAAACAACACACGGCACACTAATACGGATATAATAATTTCACAGGTGTATGTTTGTGATACAGCCTGCTTCATTGGTGCTTTGGGTTGCATTGCTTTCTCACCAGATAGAAACGGGTTCCTAAACAAATAAACGCTGGTATAAAAACACTCTTAGTTCATCCATCTTGGAGATTTTAGTAAACTGAACTCAAAAGTTTAACAATTCAACGTCATATAACTAAAGAATGATGTGGAAACTAAATGCATTTACTTTTTCAAGTGACTGTCACTCAAAATCGCAAGTATTTCAGAAACAACATGAGAGCGTTTAAACAATAAATATTCATTTTTCGGTGAACTGGTGAATTGTTTGACAGCGTATCATAAATGCAACGTTTAAAATGAGCTGATTTTAGTATTCTGCAACAAGCCACCACAGAGAAGCAATCAGATCCAAACAGCACGTCTGATCTCATACCGGCTTCAAAGACTTTAGTAATACTGACGGTGCTTTATGAACAATATAAAAGGAGAAGAGAGAGTGTAGTCAAATAATCACAATTTTGTGTTACCAGCATATCATCATGTGCACAAAAACGAGGATTGGATTTCAATTAAATGATTACTTTTCCTCCACCCATTCATGCACAATGAAGGCCACTCAAGCAGTCTTGTACTGTACATTGGACTAGAAC
Organism: Misgurnus anguillicaudatus; assembly: GCF_027580225.2. Classification (NCBI taxonomy): domain Eukaryota; kingdom Metazoa; phylum Chordata; class Actinopteri; order Cypriniformes; family Cobitidae; genus Misgurnus; species Misgurnus anguillicaudatus. The sequence continues at coordinate 34,008,194 of NC_073351.2, read as the reverse complement.
ACAAAGTCATTCCTGTTGGCTTCTGAACAATGTATAAATTAAACATGAGGTAGAAATCTAATGCTTCACATAAGGACAACACTATTGATGTCTGTCTAGACAATGTCAATGTCCAGGTGTTCTCAAAGTATGCCAGCAGTCAAGTGCACTCTTGGCATGGCATGTAATACAACAGCCCACAAATTTTGTCATTGCTGAATCGAATAAATGTGACTTAAACAATACAAAGAATGCTTACAAAAAAGTCAAGACAACGACAAAAACCAATTAGGACTTTTTAATGTTGATGCTAATGAGACTTGGGTTACCAGTTATTGTTATCAGACCATGCACATCCTTCAACATATTTAGTTTTTGCAGTTCTGAAAAAAATGCTTTTTTTGACGCTGCTGTCTGTCTGTCATCTAAAAAGAAATAATGTTCTTCAAAGTCATGAGGTCAGACAGGCAGCATTTACATTGTGTTGTTTTCCTATTAATATTCTTTGCGTGTCCATTTAGCTTTTCAGACTGAATCAAAATCCAGCGCTCTTTGCCGGACACATTAGCTCTGATCCAAATCTTAATGAGCTGTCTGTCGAGACATGAAGACTGTTTGTAATGGTAGGCAGCAACATTATGCTGTCTTCTAAAGCCTGGTACACACCACAAGATAATTGAGCAGAATTTGGGCCGATTTTCCCCCTCACAATCCTAGTTAAGTTCCCGATCGTCTATGTGGTTGAACTGATTATTTCATTAGATTTTCCTGTGGTGTACGGTGTGTTAAGAGTCACACAGTCATCAGAGATGAAAACTCATGTATTTGTGAATAATCTATTTATTTGTTGTTGTGGGTCAGATGAACAGTCTGAATGTTAAATTCAATTGAGAAGAAAGTGATGTTTGCATTGTTTCAGTGTCTCTTCAAGAAAACACTTACTGACTCCACACCAGGGCTTTGAACCAGATTTTTTCCCAAAATGGTTCGTTCTGAACAGAAATAGTGTTTTAACGTTTCCGTTTTTAGTTCAACCCTAAAATCGACGTTCCTGAACAGGTTAGAACAAAAAATAAAGTTCCTGAAATGGTTAATAACGTTCCATTTCAGCTGTGGGATATATAAATAAGTAGGCTGATCATTAGGACATTAAACTTAAATTATCAAATTAAGTCTCTATCTTGTCATCAACCATTAAAAAAAGGCTACATTATGTAAGAGGCATGACTGTAATTCTGATATGCCTAATTTCTGCCATGTCATTTATTGATAAACAACTTAAACGAATGTTTTTATTAGAAAAAGAATACTGTGATATTTCAAGATCATTTTGTTTGTATGTGTCCTGTCAAGAACAGAAAGATTGTTCGATTGCTATTTGAAACGCGTCTCTCCATGTATGCACTTTTGAGTGCACTTAAACACGCGCACACACACAGACAGAGGACGAATTCCAAACGGCGCTTCAGGAAGAAGATGCAGCATAAACAGTCACTCAACATAAAGTGAATATTATGTTGTTTTTCAGTGCTTTATTCGCCAAATGTATTTTAATGGACTACAATATGAGACACAGTAGCGCAACTCTCTCTCAAGTTTATACATCAAGAGTTCTGATCTTTGAAGGGCATAGGGATAATCATGTTTGATTGGAGTTAGACCGGACATATTCAACCGCATGTGCGTCTGTGCGTACAGAAAATTGCTCACTTTTGCACCTTTTTGTGGTTAAATTGTTTAAAATCACTTAAGTGTTAAAACATTTGCAAGCCAAATACGTGCAAATGATCACCATTCACCCTATATAACTTTGCGTATTAATCCGCAAATCGCATTCGAGCCGAACCGTGGGTTATGATCTGTATTGTAATTACACAATTAATTAGTATTAAAAACAAACATCTTGAGATACTTGGTAGCCTACAATATTTACCTCTTATGATTGAGCATTAGAGACTTGGGCTTGAGTAGGCTACTTGCTGGTGGCAAGCTACTCATTTCTCAGATGAGTCAACGACCGGAACTTCACATTTAGTCATATTGTACCGAAATCTTGTCAAAGAACGAAAAAATAATGATATTAACCAGTTATCATTATTTTAAATAAACGATTCTGTTCCGGAACATATCTTTTTTGAAAGTTTCTGGTTTTGTTTCTGTTCCTTGCAAAACATCAAAAATGTCTGGTTTTCGTTTTCGTTCTGTGAACCGGTTCAAAGCCTTGCCTATACATAGCTAGTAGTCAACATTGTAATCCCATTGAGAGCACTAGTAAATCAGATTTGGTAATCAGAGTGATCTAGTTCAACTTTCAAACTGTCCAGTTGAAACTTTGAAAAACCAGGACTGGAATTTCCAAATCTGGATCATCCTGATTACCAAATCTGACTTACTGGTGCTTTTAATGGGATCACAATGTTGACTGCTAGCTATGTAAAAAACAGCAGATTAGATCCTGAACTTGGCCTAAAGGAGGTACTTTTACCAAAATGTTAATTTCTTTAAAGGTTGTGGAACAGAATAACACTTAACAGCAGACTAACAACATGATTACAGTTGGGGATCTCAAATCTGAGATCCCAATTTAACATCTGTTAAATATCTCCTCGTCTCCCCCGGTCGGGGTCTGTCACACTCACCGATCAAGAATAGAAAAGGTGTGACAAATTTCTCTCCATGTCACGTATTTGCAATGCTCAATTCTGAAAGTAAATCAACATGAAGCTCAACAAAACAAGAACAACACTGTTGTTTATAGGCAAATGCCAAAAATAAATGTTTGGTTAGACAGCTGAGATCAAAGCAGAAAAACTGACTTTTTAGGGTAGATGCTATGATGATTGGGTTATGAAAGTCTATTAGAAACAATAGTGTGTATGTATAGTACCATTGTATAGATGATGAAACATTGGCACATCTTTCTAAAGATTCCCCAAAAGATGAGAAATTTGTGAAAATATGACCCGAGCAAGCACATACTGAACAAATGTACATCTACTGTATCTTTCACAGCCTCATTTTCATTAACATCAAATTGGTTATGGCATCTGCCCTGACTAAGACCCTGTCAGTTCTTCAGTGAGAATTAGAGATAACAGGAGCTCATTAGTTACCGCTAAGTCCATGAGAGCAAGACAGACCAAGAGCCATAGAAAAAAAACACACAATGTTAGATGATCTGAGGCTACAAAAAGATTTCACTGAGGGGGAAAAACAGAAACCGATAAAGAAAATATGAGGACCTCAGATGCAAAAGCCGCTAAACACCATCTCACTCAGAAATTAAAAAATGATATTAACTGAATACTCTTGGCATGTATTATACATTCATCAAATACGTTCACTTGAAATGCACTTAATCCCAACCACAGGCCAAATTCAGAAATACTAGCCTGATCTCACAAGAAATCGTACATATTTTACGAGTTGGCTAATTTGTATGCATTCATATAAAGTTAATCGTGCAAAAACATACAATTCTCATGAAAAAACAACAACAATGAAACCAAACCCCTAACCCCAACGTCACAGGGGTGAAGGCAAATAATACAAAAACGTATGAATGTGGTCGTATGAATTAATATGAATTAGCCAACTTGTAAAATATGTACAAATTCTCATGAGATAGCGTTGGAAATACAGGCTTGGTGGAAGAATTTGTTATATGCCTCAAAAGAAAATTTTCCTCTAAGTACACAGAAGATGAATGCATGCTCACACAGTTGTTTTTTACACAGTTGTTTTTAGGTTTGCAAATTTTTTTTAAGTGGAGATTTTTGCATGCACATTTTTCAGGAAATGACAGTCAAATGTGTTAAATACCAATTAAATGACATTTGTGAAAATAAGGCATTTCAATTACTAGTAACTAAAACCTTCTCATTGGCATTAAAGTAAAATTACTGAACCAAAAACATAAGAATAAAAAATGCTAAATTATAAGAAAACATTAAACAGACGCACTAGGGGGAAAGTGTACACCAAAGCATTTAAACACAGACTGTGGTCACTTTCCAGCATTTTTTAGCTTAGCGCTTTTGTTGTCATGATACTTTTGCTTTGTTACGATGCACCGGTTGGATTATGTGGTATTTGTCCTGCCCCTTTTCCACTGTGATTGGACAGCGTGAACTCAATGAAAAATCCTGTGCGCTGGGTGGCGTTGCCAAGTCCTCTGCTTTTTTCAAATTCAGATTTGGCTAATGTTTAAACTCTGTCTCCGCAGGTTGTTTTTCCTTAAAGATGAAAGAATGAAAGGATTTTGTTCAGTAGTCATTGGGATGCTTTTAGGCTAGTTTTGAATGTTCATTGGGATGATTTTGAAGCTGGCAACCCTGGCTTTGCGCTTGCACAGATGTTCGGTTGGGATTATATAGATTGTACATGTAAACAAACATTTTAATCAGAATGCAATGTTTATGGTGCATGTACACTGTATTGTCATAACCTTCAATCGTCGAATTGGCAAAATTTTGTGCATGTAAACATAGCCATGGACGAGTTGAGCATTTCACCCAAAGTTGAAAATGTTTCAACTCTGGGCGTTCAGCGCTGAGCATGGAAAGAACGCTGAGTGTTTTTGAAAAGCGCAGCATTTCCATTTGAAACAATTTTTAACTGCCTTGGTGTACAAGCCCTAAAAGTTCTAAAAAACAAACAAAAAAAATCTTAAAATATTGATTTCAGAAGAAAATTGAAAATTTAATTTTTCTAAATCTATTTGTTTTTGTTTTGTTTTTAAATCCTTTACAAGTGAGTTATGAAAACAATATTTCAGTTTGAATTTAGTTTCTTTTTCTATCCATTGGCAAATTATTGTTTCTCATTATTAGCAAAAAACCTCAACACAAAGGCAAAAATATTTGCATTAATGGTAAGTTAAGATTAGAGGTATCAAGTTGTTATTGTTTACCTGCTGGCAGGGTCCTTCCCCCTGAAAAACAACAAAGAAACAGCATGTGTAATGACAGCTTCGGGAAACAAATGTTATTTGCTTGTCTTTCAAAGGCAGGACACTTCTTTGTGTCTATACATAACAGAACAGTATCAGGATTTACTCTCATGACTCATGAATTTTAAGCAAATGATTTACGAGCCCCTGGGGTTCAAAAGTGGATGGGGATGAAAGTTTTTGCAACGAGTTCTGCTAAGATCTGCAGTTTCTGCGCAGCTGGATGAGAGCTAAATATAAATATTATATAAGACGATAAATACACAAGTGAATAAAAGAGGTTAAGCGTTTCATTCCCAATGCAAATACTGTCCAGATGGGTAACCTCCACGTGTCATTTTGGGCCCATCAGCAGTGTTAAACACCACACAAATATGTACTTTTATATATGCCAATAAAGAATATATATTTATAAAGCACAGTTCATTAAAAAAGCAATTGCTTCTGCAGACACCGTGGTACACTCGCACTTGCTGCCACACGATTCATGGAAGAAATTATGTAAATCAGGTAACCACTCACAAACCAAAATCTATCCCGAGTGCAATGTGCCTGGCATAATTCCCCAGCTTCCAGGACGGTTGCTAGGTTGCGGAGATTGCTGCAGAGTAACGCTATCTGGAATACTGGGACTGTTTGTGCAGCATCACCGCACCGCTGCCACCCAGATACCCGAAACTGATCTCATCTGCATCATTTAATGAATTACTGCAGGCACGGTCAATAAAAAACTACACAAGCATCTCTTTTAAAGACAGTTCGCTTTACCGGAGGCTTTCAATGACCCGTAAAAGCATGTTAATTGTGTCAGGCAAATAACAGTAGAGGATTTATGAATGAGTTCATTTACTTCTTTCATTGAAAAGAATAACAGAGACTTCATATAAACATCTGGTTACGCTGGACTGCTGGTTGTTAGACAGAGAAGCCACAGAAATACAACGCACCGAAATAACACTATTTACTGAACTGCATGTTGTATATATACAAGAATCTGTCAAGTATGCAGTTCATTCATCGGTTTCTACGCTAAACACGTCGGTCACGAGGTAAGCAGTCTCTTAAAACAGCCCGTCTCCTGATTGGAATGAGCAAGACGCCACTGCCATCTTCTGTCTCTATTGTCTCACGTCGTTCTTTCTGGCTGCTCTTCTCATCTGGTGATAGATCAGACAGCCAGGAAGAGCAGCAGACTGAAACTTCAGGTTTGGAGTGACTCTGGGGAGAGCGATAGAGAGAAAGAGAACGAGAGAGAGAGAGGCTGCTTTATCGAGCAACGTCTCTCTCAAACAATAGCCATAAACAGAAGCAGGATTCACTGCTGCAGGGTCAGTCTGGCCCATTAAAGCAAACATCTGGGGAAAAGTGGATCTCATAGTCTTCCAGTAAGTAGAGAGGAAACTACATTAGGTTTTTACTATTGCAATAGCAATCCATTTGTGTCCTTGCAAGTCTGTAACGAGACTATACAAAACAAACAACTTGCTCAGCCATGGCCTACGTTCAAAAGTTATAAACACTCAAATCTAAGTGCATTGGAAAGTGTGTGCGTATATATATAGTACTGTATTGTATGACAAACACAAGGCACAAGTAAAGTTCGGCACTTGTTACCGAGGTCAGTTGAAGATGTCCAGAGAGTAACATCTTGAAGGAATGTTTGTCTAACATATAAATAAGTCTTACTGCACTCCGGGCATCGCCATCAATCCAGCGGTGACCTGCGGGTGGAATAAACAAGAGAAGATGCGAAGAGACGAGAAGAGAAGTGAGACGAGAAGGAGAGCGTGAGGCCATTAAAGGCAGAGGTTAAATGGATAAGAGAAAGGTGCAGAAAGAGACGCCGTGTCAATTAAGGGACCCTAAGGGACCGATGAGAAATATCTCTCAGTTTCCTCTTCAATAACTCTGTCTGAAGCTCAGATTAAAAGATCCATTAGACAGATAACTCTATTAAAACTGTTATTAAATCATCAAAACTACTTTTCAACACCCCTGCTCCATTCACCAGCACTCAACATGCTTAATTGAACAAACTAACAGAGAGAGAGAGAGAGAGAGAGAGAGAGAGAGAGAGAGAGAGAGGTTTAAATGAATGACAGCTAAATTACTCCCCTCCTCATGTTGTAGTATGAAGCATTTCAGACACGGCTGTTTTGATTTGGATAGTCACATTTACAGCTAAATTGTGAAGAACAGTTGGTCTTGATTATGTGAACATTTACCACCACTACACAACAAACTAACTGTCTGAAGACACAATAAAGCCCATAAAGTATCAGGTAAGAATACGTCTATCTAATTTAAAGGTCCACTGTGTAGACTTTTAGTGGCATCTAGCTGTGAATTGCAATTAGTCCAAAGCTCACCCCTCCCTTTCAAAACGCATAGAGAAGCTACGGTAGCCGCAACAAGACAAAAAAGAGACAATAGTTGTCTAATGCTGCATTCACACCAGCCACGGTAGCGGCGTCAAGCGTGAGTGATTTCAATGTTAAGTCAATGTGAAGACGCGTTGGCGCACATCTAGAGGTCTCGCAGCGCGAATGAGGCTTTTAGCGCTGTGCAGTAGACGCAATTCCACCTCATTCGCGTGTCTAGTTCGCAAATTGAGCATTGCCGTGGGAATTGCGAGTTAAAGACTTTGAACTTTGGCCTAAAATACACCAGGTTAACCAATTAGGAGCTTGCTCTAGTAGTGATGTGATTACAGGAAGCAAGCGGAGTCGAAGAAGCCCCTCCCATGACGCAAATTTCCACGTGAATGTCTCGATGACTAGAATTTCACGCGCGAATGAAGCGAGTAAACTCAAATATTCAAGCATCCAACTATGCGCGGTAGACGCAAATTTGACACCTCAAACGTATCTGGTGTGAACCCAGCATAATACCTTGTTCACACTGTTAGTCCAAATCTTGGTGCCTATTCGATTTGACAAACTCACTGTCCATATTGTGTATCACAACTTTTTAGATCCGATCTGTGCGTCCTGTAGCATTCTGCCATTTTACGGATTATCTGCACTGCTCCTATGGCAATGGCGTTGCGCTGGCACGACATCTGACGTGTTTACGTGACGCAACAACATGACATAACCGAAAAGCTACACAAATGTGATCAGAGCGGTAAGACTGAATTGGATTTCCGAAAATAAGTTTTGAAAAGGATATCAACCCGCCTCTGGATGTAGCCTGAAACGGATTAGAAAAAAACGGATTTCATTTGGTTTTGGCCGTTCACACATTCTAAATGTGATTGAATTCAAATTGGATATTATAAAATAACAGCCCAATGCAAAGCATTATGGGAACCAGAAATTCTCATCAACTTTTTTGTTTTTATCCTTCAGATTTTGGTTCCCATAATGCTTTGCACAAGGCTGTTATTTTATAATTTTATTGTTCATTCATGTTCATTTAACTTTGAACAAATGGTTACCAGTAAATATCATTAATGTAAATCTACAGTAAGTTACTGGCAAACAGCTGCCAATAATGCTGTAATTTCTACAGAAATATTTAACAGTGTACTTAGACAGAAAGAAAAATCAGTTGAAGAGGAGAGACGAGAAGAGACCAAATGAGATGAGAAAAGGTGAGAAGACCATGTCTTTTAAATGGAAACAAGTCAGTCAGGAAGAGTCTTAATTTGTGCTGCCCGCAGCATTTGCAGTAAATAATGGGAGGTCAGAGGTGAGTGCATTAGCATTGTTAGTGGCCTGAAGTGTTAATTGCTCTGAAGTTGTTAGTGTGCTCATCAGAGAGACACCTCGGCGACACAGAGACTCCAAAAGAGCACACGATGAGAGATTACGCTAATGCAGAAGATACCCACGCTGCTCACATAGCAATTAAATCCGGGTGGGCCAGGCGAAGCATACAGAGAGAGCTGTTGTCACTTGTGCCAAGTGCATCATTGTGAAACTAGTACTCACTTTTCAATGTAGTAAAAGTGAAAAGGGCTCGGGGCTTCAGTCACCTAAACCGAGACCAAGTCATGACCAAGACAGGTCGAGACCAAGTCAAGACCAAGACCAGTGCAAGTCACTGCAATAAAACACATGATAAAATGTGGAATATGCATATGATAAGGCACTTCTTGTCTGCGTATGTGTATGCAATCAGAGAAGTTGATAAAATAATCAAAGGCATTGCAGATATGTGGGAATTTATCTTTGTCTTTAAGCAAATAAAAGTGAACAAATACTAAAGGGCTGAAACCAACTTAACCATTTATTCTGAACTGTCTTTCCATGGCTTGCCATCCACTTAACACAATGCAAGTGTTTTAGTAATAAAATTAGAAAAAATGTGCCATCAGTTGTGGTCTCGACTGGTCTTGAAATAAAATTCTAAGTCCTCTTTGTCTGAAACCGAGACAAGACCGAGTTAAAATGTGGTCGATTCCAAGACGAGACCAAGACCTTTAAAAAGTGGTAAATAATATTTAAATATTATATTTAAAATATTTTTAAAAATATAAATATTTGAGCTCAGATGACATATGTGATATTGCTTTTTTTCTAAAACATAAAGCTACAAAGTTTATAAGGGTGACAGCGTTTCTACAAATATTAAAACAATTACACTCAACAAAAATTTTAAAACGCAACAATTTTGTTTTTGCCCCCATTTTTTATGAACTAAACTCAAAGATCTAAGATGTTTTATATGTACACAAAAGGCCTATTGCTGATTAGACAGCATGATTATTGCACAGGTGTGCCTTAGGCTGGCCACAATAACAAGCCATTATGAATTGTGCACTTTTACTGTATTGGGTGGTCCGAAAACCAGTTAGTATCTGGTGTGACCACCATTTGCCTCACACAGCATCTTGATATTCCCCCCCGGTTAGGTGGACAGATTATCTCGGCAACGATGTGAACAATATTTGACAGAAATAGGCCTTTTGTGTACATAAAAAAGCCCATAAACAATGGGGGCAAAAACAAAAGTGTTGCATTTATAATTTTGTTCAGTGTATGAAGAAGTTTGTGTCAGGATATGAGACAGGGAAAAAGAAAACCCAAGCGCAGGCGATGTCAGGGAGTGAACAAAGAACATTTATTGACACGACAAGAAAACAAAAGCCCACGAGGGGGCAAAACTCAACATTAAACATGATATATCAAATACATACACAACTTGATGAACAAGACTAAACTAAACTGAAGAACAACATGACAAACAGCAACAGGACACGAGTGAACACAATGAACCAGCACAAGACAAGAGACAAGAGGAGACTAAATAGGGAAACTAATCGAGGGCAACACAGGTGCAAGGGATGAACTAATAATGAATAATTAACAGGGAGAACAAGGGGGCGGGGACTAGAAACGAGACACCAGAGGCACATGCCACACTTAACAAGGCATGAACCTCCACATTAAGACTGTCAGAACTCTGCCATCACAATAAAACATAAATATAAAACCAAACTCTCGTGGCAGAGTCCTGACAGTTTGGCTTCAGCTTATATAGAGCTTTAATATTAATTCATCTTTAAGTTGTACTTTTTGTACTCCTAGAATTTACATTTAATTAGCTTGAAAACACATTGCATGTTTCAGCATCCATTAGCTAAAGTTGTGGGCAAAACTTCAGTGGAAGATGAAGGCAATAAGGACAGAGCATCTCTTTATCTCTGAAATATCACGCAGTCATGCGTGCATGTTAATCAGTAAGACCTGCGGGGAACTCAGCGTCTCTTTTGATCACTAAGACTGCTAAGGCAAAACTACTGTTAACATTCAGAGATGAAGCCAAATTCTGACATTTCACAGACCTTAGAAATACTACGAACAAATGAAAGCTTGCATGTACTTTTCAAAAGGTATAATCGCTCACAGATATACAGTATATGCACATGTACACACACTAACCTAAAATCTCTATAATTTACAAAATATATATTGTGTTTCAACTATGTTGAACTTCAAAGGGTGACATAGAGTTGACCCTCAGGACAGGGCTTATCTGAGGGATGTGTAAAGCCCCTATATATCCACCTCTATATAGATGAGATCAGCTCCTCATAATGAAAGAGAACCTTGGGAATCCCTTGTTTTCCTTTGTTCCTTCATCTACTTTTGCACCAGCGCAGGAAGATGAATTACACAGAAAATGCACTTTTGGCAGAGGTGGGGATGTAAAGTTTTTCATGAATCACCAAACTTCTGTGAAACATATATGTAAAAGGTGATAGACAAAAGTTTAGGAACTCGCCATTGTCTGTCAGTCCTTCCAGAAAAACGCAGAGTTTTTTTTGTGATTGTTGCGGGCAAAAATCCTGCGTTTTTGGGAAGTAAATGCAACATTTTTCAACTCTCTGCTAATATATATGTGACTTTTTGCTACGAAAATGCGGAGATTATGAAATCATGCAAGCCCCGCATAGGTTGTGGCGGAAATATGTAATTACTGCGGCGAAAGTGCGTCGTATTTGGAAAAAATGCAGCCCCGCATAAATATGCAGACTTTGGCTGATTACGCAATATATCGCGTTTTTCTGGAGGGACTGGTCTGTATTTAAAACAGCATTCGATACCATTAAAAAAATAAAATAATGTGATGCATAAAAGTAGGACAATCATACTGTGTTGGAATGACATGAGTAAGTAAATAGTGGTAAACTATTTGCTATGTCTAAGGAACTTCCACCTGAGTGAGCCACTGATTTACAGTAGATCAAAGTCCCTGTAAGGAGGTTGTGCCACTAGGCGGCCATGTTTGCAACGCCTCTGGGGTCTCATTTATAAAACTGTGCGTAAGATCCTTACTAAAAGTCACAGAAAAGCTAAAATACGCCAATATTAAGACTTATAAAACAAAGCAATGTTGCCCTTATAAATCACAGATCACCTGAAGTGTGCGTACATGAATCATTCTCAGATCCCACTCTGCAAGCCCATTCTCCTATCAAGTTTGTCTTTTTATAGAGCACAACCTTTACATGGGAACTGATGTACGCACTAGGGATGTGCATCGATGCATCGCGTTCCCATTAAAAAGGCCTGTCTAAAATCGATTCTGCATCGTAAGGCTCCGATTCAGTGTTTCATGCACAGCTTGTGCATGTACTACGGCTCCCTGATCAGTAGGAAGTCCTTATCAATCTAAAATCACTACAAGTTTGACTCGTTTATAACGTGCATTTAAAAAAGCAACACTCGTCAAACACAATCATTTAAAATATTCTTTATTATCATGAAAATACCTGAAACAATCTGAAGAACAGCGATATAAATATTCCTTTAGACATTTCCTGGAATAGTGTTTGGTATGCTACTTCTTCTGTGGCACAAATGGTGATTCTAAGCGAGAGGGCCCCCTGGCTTTTGGATGTGGCTGCATTTCACCGTAATTCATTCAAATTCATTCATTGAGAAAACGCGCATTGCCCGATTAATTATCACAACCCTTGTACGCACGTTTCCAGCCCTGTTTTGTGCATACGCACGCTCTATAAACGAGACCCCTGGGCAGTTATTTATAGAAGTCCTATCTAAATAAAAATGGAAATAAATTTCTAAAATCACAATTAAACAAAAAAGTAGGGCTGCACAATAAATTGCATGCGATAGTTATGCACATCTCGTCAGTAAGCCGGTTCCTTGACTTGTAAATCGTATCACCTGCTTTCAGATGGAGCAGCATTTACTACACAAAGCCGTAGCTCACTGACAAGCTGGGCCATATGGCGATATGTCCACCCAATATGGCCGTGATAATTGATGCAAAATTGCCCCGGTTGTCAGTGAACTACGGCTTTGTGTAGTAAATTCTGCTTCATCTGAAAGCAGGTGATGGCGATTTACTACCAAGGACCCGGCTTTACAGACGAGATGTGCATGACAATCACATGTGATTATCATGCAGCCCTATCATTAACTGCACCATAACTTTACTTTCTTAAGCTCGAATTGAGCTAAAAACACATTTTTAGAGGTCTTTAGATGATTGCCTAAAGGGGCGCCCACACTAGACTTTTAGCATGCAAATATTTTTTGGACGTCTCTGCGAATATGTTCAGGGAGCCTTTGGCTTTGTCCATTTTTACTTTTCTATAGAGCGAAAAGTCACGCTGTGATGTAGCGGTTTTCTGCTGGTCACATATCTCCACATGATACGATTTCGCAGGTCAGAGTTCACAAGACTTGAACTTTGGTCTGCATCAAAATGCGAAATGCGTATGAATGGAAATCAGTCAAATGAAAGTGTACTGTGACCGCCCCTTCACGCGACTCGTTCAGCGCTCCTCCCTCAGAAAATCTTTATCGACTGATGATTGGTTCTTTTAACTGGAAGGTGGGACTTCCATCACCGGAGCAGCTATATTGAGCATTGCATTTTCCTATTTTCGCAGTAATAGACGTGACTAATCTTGTTATATCTATAATCTTTGTTTAGACACAGCCCTTCTTCCAAAAGAAAAAACGCACAACGAATCAAATAAACCCAAATAGCTTTACACTGACCTTGTTTATAGATTCTTTGACTTTAGTTGTCAAAATCAATGATAGCTAAACTGACAGCTGACAAACTGGTTGCTACCCTATGTTATGACTGACAGGCATGAAGTGCCTGTGTTCTGATTGGCTAAACAAAGAAACCACAGGACCTCAGCCATATTTCTGTATTCTGTTGTCACAGAGCCTTTTCTCAACAGAGAAAGAAGGTACATTACCTAAAAAAGAAATATAAATGTGACTTAATAAATAAGAAAAGATGGCGGGAGACTTTCACAAAAGCTTTAAAGCCAGAGGCGTGAGATGTGGCGTTTACCGAAGTGGTGAGCAGGGTCAAAGGTAACTTCATCCAAAGGCCACGAGCGTATATCAAAGGACACTGTCTCCCCTCACACGAGCTCTAATGAGAGTCAGAATCCCCCGAGTCCTCAGCGGAAGTGAGCGGAGTTGGCAGTCGCGGCGCTGCAGGGTGGCGCAACAGCTCAGTCTGAACCGCCCGCAGTGCGGCATGTTCCCAGCAGGACGGCGAGCTCATGGCACGGCCTGTACGCCACCGAACGCCGGTGCTGCCTCATTACTGAGACAAAGTTAAAGAGAAGAGCAGCTCTACTGGAACCTGCTGCATCATCACCGCTGCTGATGCTGAGCTCACACACTGAATCCTGATGCCTGCTGAGATGAGGAACTACAGTTACCTCCTCTTTCTTTGCATCCTTACTCTCCTTTCTCCCAGTCTCTCACAAACTTACTTCCTTCTTTCCTTCCTTTTGTCTATTCTCCTACACCTCCACTCCACCCTATTAAAACTTTAAAGCCCATAAAGTCATAAATAATCTAATTAGGCCGAAAAAAAGTTCTGCCCTCGGTGCAGAACTCCGTCTGCTTCTTCACGCCCCTCAAACACGCACCTTTAGGGAAGAACAGGTGACTAATACATACACATGTACCCTGTGGCAAGACACTGACGATGCAGTTTTTGTTACAGACTAAACCTTACTGATACACATCAACCCTTGACAAAATCCCCATCCTCAGTCAAAGCTTTTTGAGCTGCGAGCATTAGATTTCCTGAGAGTATACTTACTGAGAAAATCTGCTCAAGCTATTGTAAAATAGATGTGTAGTGTAGATTAAAATGGATCAGGGGTCGACTCGTAACAGGAGTAGCAGCTGTCAGCACGCCGGTGCTAAGAGCAAAACAGATTAATATTATATTGCATTATAGTATAACGTTACATAAAACAGCATTCAAATGTTTTGTGTACATTTTTGAAGGACGTCATTACCAAATCCAAAATCTGCCTTTTGTTAAAGTAGCTTGTATTAAATGTGCACTGAATTGAATCTCGGCATAGTCTTAAAGCAATATGTAAGTTTTTATTGAAGTGTCTATGACCACATTCATACATTTTGTAGGGTACAATTTGCTTTTGCCCGTGACGTTAGGGTTAGGAGCGGAGGTAGGGGTGGGGTTTTGTTAGTGTTTTTGTATGATTTTTAAAAAGCCCTTGGAGCCATTTTTTGCACATATAAGATTAAGATCTAATTTTTTAGATTATCATTATCAAAATGATCATTACCGCAACATATTACATTAAATTTACAAACTCATGTTTTGGTAATGAGAACTAAAAAGTTGTCTAGGTACTATGACAAACAAAATTTCAACTTTTATCTGGATAGAAAAAATAATAAATATAAAAAATTGAAAATGTTAGTTCCTTGAGGGCTTAAACAATGATTGAAAATTGTTGCGGAGGATGAGAAAATTGGTCTTGGACACATTTATATTCCTTATTATAAAACGGTTAGTTCCAATCCTTGATTCTGATTGGTCAATAGGTGTGCTTTATTCACAATAAAACACTGCTATGACCGCTTCACCCAACAGTTCTATTTAATATCACTGCGCCCTTAGCAACACCCTTAGCAACACATAAACATATAATGAGACAAAGTCTGAGAGCAGTTTGTTGTTTTTATTTGAGCTTCCATGTTGTTGTTTGCTTCAGGGACTATTTTTTCTAGCGGAAGGAATGCTTTTATTGATATAACTTCATGAAAGTTGCACTTATATTTTTTTTACTTTAATATTGTATGGTAACAGTTTTATAAAAGCAATAAGGTACTCGAGGCAAGTGCTGTATCGTGAATAAGTAACGGCTGAAGGGGTTGCAGGCACTCCGCTTCGCGTCGTTCCTAACAACGCCCTTCAGCCGTTACTTATTCACGATACAGCACAGCCTCTCGTACCTTATTGCTTAATTATTGTCTCTACCTTTACCAATGATCACCAAATACCACATGTTTCTTTACTGTAAATGTTTATAGTATAACATGCACTGAAGCGTTTTATTTTTTAGATTTTTTAATTACAAATATTTCCATGCCAAAGAACCTAAATCCAGTCATGGACACGTTGCGGTAATGAAAATTTCACCTTAAATGTGAAAAAAACAACAACATTGGTTTGTATGATGTCATTTAAAATTATGTGCAAAATAGTACATGAAGAGATAACTGTATATGCTTCTTATTTTTATACTCTTACTTTGCATTTACTGTTTTTATCAAAATGTTTCATGACACCTCATAAATCTAGTTTCGCAAGAATTACCCACATATAAAATCTGGTCAAATGGACTTGCTAGAGAGCTGTTCAGTTTATAGGCTTTAATCCTAGAAGAGAATTTGCATTTTCAAGATGTGGACTTCCAAATAGCATTTCTGTTGTTTCATAATAGAATTTTTTGATTTACGGGTTAAAATAAAGTTTTGTCATAAACATATTTGAAAAGCATTACCATTATTTGACTTTTCAGCATCATTTTGCAACATAAATTACACATAGTTTTATATCGATTGTGAATTAGGCTGCTTTATAGACTTTAGTTGTTGATGAGCTGCTACATAAAAACTCCCAATAGTTCGTCTGTGCACACAAAACACTGGCAAAAGCATTAAGCCCCATTTCCAAACATTCATGAAATACAAAGAAGACATGAAGAAATTAAACACTTCCCCAAGTAGTCCTCTCATGACTCGCTAACAATCTCCAAAAAGTCCCGTTAACCAGAGCTTATTTTGCTCATAAATTGACAATTGATATTCTAAACGGCCATTAGAAATTCCCAGGGGCACCCGTGGCGAATTATCCTTCAAAGGATTACACGAGTATTTATCAGATAAAAGTTCTCGGTTCGTAATGCAATCCCAGCTGTCTTATAAAATATCTTTCGTTGTTTAAAACATGAGTCATTAATTACACAGATGGAATATCTTAGACATTACACGATAATGGTAGACGTGAAAAAAGCCATTAAAGTACTGGGCATCATTAAACTACGCCTGCTGTTTCTTCTAATGCCGAGATGTTGAATCAATGAGCTGTACAAGAGCTAGCACAGTCCAGCAGTCAAAAACACAAGGTAAAAACATGATTATTATTTATAACCAAATGCTAATTGCTACAATACATTACAATTGTCTAAAATAGTAGTTACATCTACTTAAAAAACAAATATTTCAGGTGTTTATCTGATTCCATCTGGAGTTGTGAGGAATGAGATGTCGGCTGTAAGGAACATCCGGTTAATCGAGCTTCTGGTTCATCTGGTCTTTGGCCAGCAGTGCGGGTGGTTGGCATCCGCTGGAGAGATTAGACATTCTTGATTAAAACATACAGTCTTTATAACAACATGTGTAATGATTAGCATTATATCACAGCTAATTACCCTGCTAAACAGTTAAAGCTACAATATGAACCACTTGCACATTGATGCAGTTGTGTTTGTAACTCCTGTTTTAAATAATGGCTCATTCCTCGTCTCCTTTGTAATTGTCGCCCTTTTACTGAATTAATATCGACTTCCAAATGTGGAAGTGGCATTATATACCATCTTACTCAGCTGTTGTACCTTGCAGGTAATTCATTACAATGGCATCAAATAATGTGATAAAACATACAGGTATTAAAACATTAATTTATTACTTCATCCATATACATGATCAGCGAATTTCATAGGTCTCTGAATAGTGAAAACAACAACTACCATCATTCCACTCTCCTTCATAACGTTTTTGACAGTCACTGTAAAGACCTTAAGGGGTTGTGCACACCAAAACTTTTAAATGCGGCTGAAACGCCTGGAGGACGCTGAGTGCCAGCTTTCTTCAACTGAGCGTTTTGGTAGCTCTGATACTTCAGCTGTGAGCCGGTTGGTTGCTGTGGTAATGTCCCGCCCCTCCTCCACTGTGATTAGATGACCACGTGAGAACTGACATTGACGAGCGGAGCTTTTCCTCCAAAGTTGAACATTTTTCAACTCTCGGCGCTCAGCGCAGAAAAACCGTCGGGCGCTGGTTTTCAGGGCGGAAGAAAACCGCTAGCTGCTGGCTTCCATTGGAAACAATTATAAACATACGTCGGCCGCGGGCATAAAAGCTTTGGTGTGCACGCCCTCTTAAGGTGACATAGAATGATTGAACAGTGTATTTATCCTTGATCTGTTATGTGACATGTAGACAACCCAATTTTGGTTGGGTCTGTAATGTCTTAGAAGCTTCATAAAAACCTCTCAGAAAGCTATATTAGGTGGAGATTTTAAATGTGTGGTTTTGCACCTATTTGGCATCCCTTTGGGCTTAACTGGCAACCTCATTATGAAATGCAGCACTTGACGCTAATTGGCTGCCTTTGCTGCCACTCAAAAGAATGTAAACTTCGCCATCTTCAGGACACGGACAGACCAAAATTTTACAGATGGAAGAGCACACCTCGGAACGCGACTCACCATTTCGCCTTGAGCTTCGCGGACACTGCTGCAATTTACTTCCCCTTGGAGGCGAGAGGCCGGATTTATGCAAATTATTTTGAAGGGGAGGGAATTGAATGAGAGTGCGGGGGGAAGTGAGATGCATTTTACATAATATGTATCCTTGTTCAGATTCGGCCATTTTCTGGCGGACATTTCTAAAGTAGAAATTTCTATGAAACGGAGATGAATATCTAGCACTTTCCGCATGTTCGTGAATGTGGGTAGACTATCGTTATTCAACTAAGACAAAACGTTTTTTCATTCTCTGTCATCTTTAATATTATTCTTGTACCTTAATTGGTTTTAATCACATTTTCATTTGTTTGTGAATTAATTTTCCCTTAGGAAAAATTAAGAAAGAGAAATTATTAATTAAGAAAATTAAAAAGAACAGAGCGTTAATTGTTGTCTAGGGGATTGGTAATCATGGGCTGATCTGAGGTCACAAAATCGCTTCGCCGTTGTTATTGTGTTATTGTGCAATAGCGACCTCTAGGGAATGACAATTTATATATTGTGGTTTTACTTTTTTAAGGTCTTAATAAACAATCTTACAATTAAGCTGTCACAACCCCATTCTCTGTGCCCTCTTGTTTTTTCCCTGTATTCACCATCTGGACTTCATTACCCATGATCCCTCATTCTTCCTCACCTGATCATCATCATCATCAGCAGCACACCTGCCAACTATTGTAATCAGTCACCTTATATGTACTCTGTTTGTCTGTGTCCGAAACCGCATACTGTACAGTAGGTACTGAATGAGATGAAGTACCTGGGTGATTCTCATGAAAACTTGGTTTTAAAAATGTCAAGCATGAAAATGTAAAAATTGCTTAAATTTACTTTTTTTCCCACCAGACATTGAAAAACAAAGTCTGGAGTAAATGGGAACATTAATTTTAAAACTTTTACTTATCATTTAACACTTTTTGTAACATAATTAAAAAAATTAGTCCTTAAAAATCTCATTACCGCAACAATCAGAAAACATCAACACTGACATATTTTCAAAATGACATGACAAACCTGAAAGAACATAATTTGGAGATTCTGCACATCAAAGTATTATGCTTCTATTAAAATTAACATTTAATAAGCATCTGTTGCGGTAATGATAATCAAAATGTTGTGTAAGCATTCTGACAAGACAATATTTCAAATTAACTGTAAAAAAAATGATCTTACCTGGTAGCCATCTTGAAGTAACTGGTCCATGTGCTTGGTCACTCAAAATCAAACTTTATTAAAATTCTGTATGTGTGCTTAAACTGTTCTCAAAAAGTGTTGCGGAGGATGAGAACATCAGGCATGGACACATTTTCCAAATTTTTCTTCATTATTATTATACATGAATATTCAGTAAATATTTTTTCTGTCATCTAAAGTAGTCTAGCAAAACATCCATTTCTTAATATTTTTGTGCTAATTTGATTAAATTACAACATAACGCATGTTCAAACACAGCACGACACATTGCGGTAATGAGAATTTTTAGCAGAAAATGAGATAAAATTTACAATTATAAATTCTTATGTTGAAATCACACATTGTGCAAGGTAGGACACAGTATTGTGTTAATTCTGATGCTTTTTAATGTTACTTTATTACACATTTTAAAGCTAAAATCATTAGTGCCGTGGTGTTTCAATGGTTTCGTGAGAATCACCCACCTACAGTACTTACTTGCCGTTAAAACAGTAGATACTGTATAGTATGAATCCTGGTAGTATGAATGAGATTCGGACGTACTACATCCGCTATGTTGCTACATCACATGACATACGTCGTCATCATGTCATTCCAGCGCGAAAACAGCCACATGCCTCTTCTTCTTAATTGGATAACACCTCTCCTGGGGCATCATGGGATAGTAAAGTGTCCATCGTATGCACGCTGCAAAATCTAACCGGAAGTAGTAGGTCATCCGGGTACTTTTCGCATACTGTTTTTCGAATACTATGTATTCGGACATACTACTCGCCTCGCCTACTGCTTTTCGCGTACTATATAGCATGGAAGTAGGCGGTTTTGGACGCAGCATTTGTCTTCCTCACTTTGTTTATGTTAGTTGATGCTTATGTTCCTGTAATGTTCTAGTTTTAGTTTCCGTCATTGTTAAATGTAGCCTAATAAAGTATCATTAAGTTTATTTCCATCATCGTCTTCGTATTACATTTATCATCCACCTCTCCCTGACATAAGCGTGCTTCACGATTTTTGCTAAATTGTTCCACAAGGAACCTTTTACATCCGAAGGGTTTATCTGAAAACACAATGACTACAATTATACAAAATTTCCCTCTATTCACAAGTAATTTGTATAGATTATTTCACTGACATAAAATCAAAACAACACATGCAGCTCTGCTTACGAGTATCTACTTTACTTGCTGTGCCTCAAATAAACTCTTTGTCTTTTCAAAGAAGTCTCTTTCTTTGAGGCTGAACACACTAAAGGTTATCACAGCAATGCATTTGTGAACCACATGCTAGGTGCAATATGAAAGCAACCTTGTCATGATGATAGCAATGCTGAACAGGGAGAGGATGAAACTTATTTTTCAATGTCCCTGAACTAAAACAAAATCATACAGAAAAACTACTCAATTGTTGTGTAACGATGAATAGTCGAAAAGAGTGACCACCCACATTTCCAGTCGCTTGGGTGTCAGAATTATATCTTCAATTTATTTCCTTCAAATTGAAGAAAATTCTTGAATAGATTAAAAAGTTCTAATCCTTGAACCAAACCATATCTTTGAAATGAATCACAACAATATAACTTTTTAACTGACGCAATAAAGCACTCGAAAAATGGGGGGCAGGACTGTGTAGGACTGTGACAGTCTGTGCTGTGTCACAGTCCGATGTGAAATATTTCAGTTTCATATTTTCTGACCATGAAGATATTTCATCGACTCAGACAATCACAAAAAGACAACACTTTTCCTTAAGGCCGAAGCATAGTTGATTTTTTTACGTGTACTGTATGTGCGGCTCCGCCCACAGTGCGCGTGACAATTTTCTTCAAGAGTGTGCGCTTACTTCAATGCTGGATTTTTGAAACCCTGCGTACATTGTATGCGTAGGTCATGTATGCGCCTATAGGACAATGTAGTATGTAGCCCAGGAGATGCACTGCATTTTGCATGCGTTAAACGCCTGCGTACACATAGTATAGTCTAATAAGCTATACTTTGGAAAACTGTGTGTTCGACTGTGCGCATTCGTTTGCATACATATAAAAAACAACACAAGGGTTTAACCTGCAGTGTTGGACTGTCAACAACAATGCTATAAATTGCATTTGCTTAAAAGGGAATCATTAACTTTGTATATCGCCCAGACAATGTTTTCTTCACATACTCGCATCTTATTAAAGATTTAAAACTTTAAATCCAGTTTTTATATCTTGATATATATCTTTTATATCTAGTTATAAAGTAAGATAGAAAGCTTACAAGAACTCACCAATGCCTGCCTTCATTTAATAGGAAAAGCAAACTATTTCTCATTTAATGGATCTTGTGTCAAGGTGGTGTAGATCTTTACCAGGTGCTCGGCAATTCACACAAACTTAAAAAAAAAAATTTCAAACACAGGCTAATGGTTTCTGCTAGGCGTAATTGTTTCATAACCTCAGACCTTAAAACGGGTTTCATTTTCATGGTTTATACATTTTTACTAAAATTTAATTCTATTACATAGCCTTTCAAGGCAATTTGACTTTTAGAGACCTGCTACTTTACTGAGAAGAACAATAATTTAAAAAATTTGTTTGGTTTTACCTTAACCAAAACTTCAAAGGAATTCTATTAAAGCTCAGTAGAAGTTTAATCACGGAGATGAGCAACATTACTGAGCGCCAAACATACGAACACTGTTGCTCATACACACACAGTCACAGCGGGAGAATGGAGTCTGTACAATGGGAATTAATGGGATTCATTTAGAGGGACTCTGTCTTTTCCTCCTCTCTGCCCAAGGATGTAATTCATTATTGTAATAAATCTCTATGCTTTTCCTGTTCATCCAGCCTCTGTGTCCTAACCACTAACAGAGAGAGACCACTGAGGCATACATTACTCTCATTTACACAGACAGGGGTGCGAGGTACTACACAGATAAACAAGCATATAAATGCAAAGAAACACTTAGTGTGCATTGGGCCGTGGCTTTTAATCAGAAACAGAGGTGGCTTCCTTATTATTACTGCTATACTTTGTTAGAATATGCAGAAAACAGCAACAGTTTAGAAAACAGATCATCCCAAACCTAAAATATGATTGGACCGAGCTATGCAAGCAAATAACCTAAAAATAATGATTGTTTTTTTCTTAGTACGTATAATATAACATTTAAATATTGCTCCTCAAAAATTTTCATTCACCTCTCATGGTTTATTGTTTATTATACACTTTTTTTAAATGCTGGGTTGTCAAATATGAAGAAAACTAACTGTTAATTTTAACACAAATGCTGGGTTGTTTCAACACCCAACATTTGTGTTTGTCCATATTTTAACCAACTATGGGTTAAAACAACCCAGCATTTCAGTAAGGTTTACTAAAGCTTGAAATATAGGTCAGTTTTATGCATATGTGAGGGTCCATGTACTGTGCATGTGATGCAAATTTCATCATCAGAATAGTATGGACTGTCTATGCGCACTGCAGGATTTTTGTAACCGTGCATACTTTGTATGCGATGGTAGCGCATGCGCAGACAGATGAACGCAGTATGCAATATGCAATTTCTCGCGATGCGTATGAAGTGAAAGTCTGTTTACGCTGACAAGTCAAGTGAACTATGCTTTGCAAGACTATACTCTCTAGGCCATGGGTCTTCAACTGGGGGTCCACGGCAGAACTGCAGGGGGTCCGCCAAATTATTTTTAATCACAAGCATTTATGTTAAAACATATGGTCAGGTTGCTATGTTGGCGTTTTCTCGTGGTCTTGTAAATAGTATGCAATATAGACCCGTTTGCCACTGAACCTGCATTAACGACGACAGTGGGGCTTCAGGCCTTATATATAAAAAGCCCGGGTTTTTTCTACTAGGGGTTTTTTACCCCGGGGAGGCAGCCTTCTTGGGCTTAACTTAGCTTCCTCTTCTAGACGTTACATTAGTAATACGCTCAGCAAATTTAACTGCCTATTTTGTTGTGCTATCTGTCGTTTTTCTGTGCTTTTCACTGCTTCTATTAATGTAAAGCTGCTTTGAAACAATTAACTATTGTGAAAAGCGCTATATAAATAAAATTGAATTGAATTGAATTAAAACATGTACAAAACATTACAACCAATGTTCCCTTAAAGTTGCGCATGTGGGCTGCCGCATATGCTTATTGAAGATCCCGCGTGCAGTGCAATTTTAGCCTGCGGACAAAAAATATCTGAAAACAACTCGGGAAGCAGCAGTAGCGACAGAATTTTTTTTTACCTCTGCATCATAAAAACAGGTTAATCATATAGACACTTTCAGCAGTAACAACATAAACAAGTGGCTTTCGTGGTCCTCACGTAACTTCTGGTAAACTCTGTGAAGAATAAATAACAACAAAGTCCTTTTAAAGTAGTTTATTTATATAGCAAGCAAAATAAACAACACATAGATTACATAGGAACCCAAAACATTTGATATTTTCGATGAGGTATTTGTTTAAGAGGTCAGTTTCCGCAACTAGTCAGACCATTAAACAAACAGAAACCAGAAGTAAAGTTCTGACCAGACGCGTATCGCGTCACCGCACGTGCGTCCAAATGAAACCGTCTATAGGCACGTTTGTCTTTTTTATAGAATATATTTTAGAATCAATGCAATCTTTGTTCTCATATAATCTGAAGTTGGGTGACAGATTTGGTAATGCTGTAAACACCAGGCAGATGACACCACACCGGGTCTGCATTATAAACCGTGACAAATCTATTTCTTGCATTTAAAATCAATGAAACGTGCAACGTGGTACTGATGGTGTAAGATTCAAAATCGGCTTGTAATTCGAACTAATAGCACTTGTCAAAGTTGCTCCAAAGATCCAGCTGCGAACTCGTTGCATGTTGTTCTCCAGCAAAAAAAAAAAAAACTTGCATAACTCAAGCTTGTGACAATAATTATTTACAACCACTTGAAAGGCAACCGGACCTCAAAGTTATAAAAAAAGGGCATTTGTGTGTTCTTCAGAGAAGCAAAAAGATGCGTTTGCAAAGTACTCCACTTAATAAAATGATGTGCTTTTACAAAAGAATCTATTAATGTATGTCTGCAATGACGTCTTTTGCATAACCTCTATCTCCACCAGAATAGACCGCCTTTGTGCAATTCATGATCATTCATCTTCATGAACTGAAAGCTCAGGTTAAGGTAAATGTGTAATAGTCCACCTCACGGTAAAATGAAAATGTATTACACTGCAAATCCCTTAAAATATACTTTAATAATAAAAATAATAAACAAAAAATTATGCATGTACAACAACAGCATGCATAATGTATGCTCGAACTGAAGTGAGAGATGTTCTCAGGCCGACATATTGTGTTGACCCAAGGACAACATTTTGTAAATAAAACCTAAACCCAACCCAAACTTTGCAAAATCATGAGAGCCCATACAGTATAGTGCTAATGTACTGTCTTAACAAAGTATGGATGTGTGACAATATGGTTTGTTACTATTTATAAAACAGTTAGTTCCAGTCCTTGATTCTGATTGGTGAATAGTTGTACTTTAATCCGCTTTGTGTTGTGCCTAAAACAATAAAGCAGCCCCTCGTACCTTATTGCTTACTTAAATATCTCTCTTTTACACATTAACACATCAGGGGGTCCCTGCTGCATACCTATCTCATCTTAGGGGTACCTGCCCCGAAAAACGTTGAAGACCCCTGCTTTAAGCTTAATAATATATCACATACAAAAAGCTCACACTTATCACTTCAGATCTCTTCATGAGTTTGAATTACAGGAAAGCTGTAGGAGAAACAATGCAAGCTCAAAGAATCTGAGGTAAATAACTCTTAATCCGTCCGAGCGTCTGAGCTGCAAGATGATAAATGGCCAGTGCGAATGAGTTCCAGCACGTTTCTAACCAAGCCTTTCATTCTCAAAGACAGGTGCGAAGAGAAAGGTGGGACCTGAGCCAAACAGACTGTTTGTCGACAGCAAACCCCATTCTTGGCTCTCTTCAGTCCGTCAAGCCATTAGGATCCAAACAGCTTCTGCTAAACAGACATGATTTGGTTGCTTTATGTGGCGGTGATAACCGAATGTAAAATTGCCATGAACACTCTCACACTCGTCTTTCTTGAGCTGTCGGCGGGGTTTCGAGTGCATTTCAACTGTCTGTCAGGCTGACAGATTCAACATGCCACAAGCATTCTGATTCTCTTGCTCTGACTCAATTAGTATTTGAGATGTGTTCGAGACTCAGGACATGACCTGATCAAGTTTCAGTCCATGAACAAACATTGGCACCCTGGAAATTTCTAGTAAACGCTAGCTGCAAATTCTTTAGGTTTGAGACCCATCTGAGAAGTCATTCTGTGCTAGTTTAATTCAGAGGGATGTCTGCATTGGACATTATACCATCTACAGGTACTATTCTAGACAGGCAAATCTTAAAATAAGCCCTTGTGATATCATCTGTCATGACTAATGGATTCAGGGACCATTAGAAATCCCAGGATGAGTCTACATCCTGGTTTCACGGGACGGCCTCAGTCGAAGGAGGTAATGAGAACATGGATCTCTGTGTCCTCACGTGCTGCCATTTCCACTACACACCTGGGAAGTCAGCTTCCTTATGCGTCCCCAATCAAGACGGCATGAAGTCACGAAGTTCACAAACTCTTTTTCTTTGAAGTTACGGCAGAAATGGCCAGTTTCCCAAGTAAAACTACTTGTAATTGTTTGGCAATAAACAGGTCCTGTGAGTATAGCTTTATATACTTCTGTGCCGCCGGTCCCTTAATATATAACTGAGTTTGTGTTTCTGGCACAAAGTGGTGTTTATTGAGAAATGATTATGCTTTCTGCTGTCCCATTCACGGTTTACAAATACTTCAGACTTTGAAACTAAAGATATTAAACACTCCATTAAATTTGCCTTGCCAATGTGTTCGTGTCAGATGGCTCCAGGAAGGAAAAATCAGTAATGCTGCATTACAGTCCGCAATGATATTTCCTTATCGAAACTTAGTTTTACTCAAGGCAGTTTTATTTATTAGTAAATCTCCCCAAAAACACATCAGAATATGCAGGTCACATTGCACTTGAAAATAAATGAAAAAGATCTGTTTGCCTGTTTAGTCAACCGTCTTTAAAATTATTCCACTTTCCACCAAAATTCCCATTACAAATTTTCTAGTTTTTAATTCGTATTCCCTACTGGTTATTTACATCAAGTTCCCATTAGTGTTACAATAATTTCTCATTTAAATTAGCATAAAATAAAGACGGTACAACAAATACAAAAAAAAAACTTGTTTAAGAAACTCTTCTACAGCTCAGTGGTAAAGCATTGCGCTAGCAAGGTCATAGGTTCGACCCCAAGGAACAACACATACTGAAATTTTTTTTTGCCTTCCTGCCGATTGCATCAATGTAATGCAGGCCCGTCGCCAAGGGAGAGCATTAGGAGGTAGTGCCCCCACCCCAGATGACACCGCGTGCCCCCCTAATCGTATGATCAAACGTATTATTTAAGACAAAAAATGTGATGTCAACTTGAGCACTTTCATTACGTATGAGCTTGCATTATTGCTCTCTCTCGGTTAATGAACGCTCTCTTCAGCAATATTTAACCACAGGAAAGGAACTACTGATCCTTACAAAGGTAACTGAAAAAAAAGGATCTATAAATTTTAAATCCAATAGTGTAATGCATTATTACATCAAACTTAATAATATAAAACAAAATTACATTTATAGTAAAACATCCCCAAAATAGCCCTCATTATATATCTAAATACAACCACCAATGGCAAGTCTCTAGCAGCATACTTTCAATACGTTTATATTTAGTTTTAGGTGTAAAATATTAAAATAAAAGATTGAGTTTAGTTGTAGTATGGTACATGGTAGATACAAATGATGTAGGATGATTATATAGTAAGCATACAGTATTGTAGGTTTATTTATCACTCGTTATTCCTTCGGCACAGCTGGGCATTGTAAGCAGTCGTAAAATCTAATTTTGCAGGTTCTGTGCCATCATCAGCTCATGTCTGAGAAAAACTCATGTGGCAAAACTACATAAAATGAAAGATTAAGTTCTTATGAGATTTAACCCTTGAGACCCACCACGATTAGCTTAAGGCAAGTACACTTCAACTTAATATGCTACAGATCACGTTTCTTTAATTGCAGTTTGGTATGTAATTCTATTATTATTGCATTATTGGTGGAACTGAAGACTCGTGTATAGGCGTGAGGTATGTGTTTTGCTATGATTGTAGACTGGACAGTCTTGTATGTGTATTGGCCAATTTCAAATGAGTTTTAGTTGTTCATACGTTTTCTCAATTTATGAAGTGTGCACCTCCATGAAAACAAAATGCCCCCCCCCCATTCTGTATGTTCTGATGTAATATAAAGGTCAATGTTGTAGTCGAATCCAGCTTATACCAAAAACTGTCAAGTCCAACTTGAGTCTGAGTATATTAAAAGAATTACTATCAGAATGCAATCCATCACGTACCCTGCGATCACAAAATTCTGGCCACTTAATTATCCCTAGAGTATCAAAAGTGTCTAAAGGTGGTAGATAATTTTCATACTTAGCCCCTAAGCTCTGGAAGGATTTACCAAACAAAGTTCGAGTATCAGACATAGTCGATCAATTTAAATCTAAACTTAAGACATTCTTCTTTAACAAAGCATTCACATAAAATGTCTAGTAAATGTACCTATCCCGCAATAGTTAGTTTGTCCAGAACAAAGCATTCACATAAATCATCTGGGCAATATACTTATGCCGCAATAGTTAGCCTGTCTGGCACTGAGCTGATTTAAACCACAATACTGTATGACACTTGCATTACATGTGAACAGCCCCTACGATAATAGGATTCTGTATCTCTCTCCCTGTCTCGTCCTCAACCCCAAAGAAAATGAGACAAACAGATCCAGTTCCTGCTGCTGTGAAGGTCATCACACCACTTATCTACTGACTGTCCTTCAATGTGATGCCCAGTAGATACGCGACCAACGACCACCGGCGTAACCAGTTTAATCCGCTTACCCATTCACATACCCCGATAGTATTTATATAAATATATATGTATCTCTCTCGGGGGGTTTTCTCCTCCTAGGAGTTTTCCCACTGGACTAGCCAGGGCTGGATTTCCCGATAACGATTAAACTTAGCACTTAAGAGCGCTTTCTACGAGCTACTTAACGAACATTCATTGTTCATTTCCGTGCGTTTCCCAAAGATGCACGTGAAACAATCGCTCACAGCTGGGTTAAGTGCTACTTACGAGTCGCTATCCGTTTGTCAAGTGCTGAAATGTCACCAATAGAATGACTCACATTTGTAGCAGAAGCTTGTTTAGGCTAATGATATTTAGCCGATGTGCACTAATATTTTTATAATATTTTTTTATTATTGTTCAATGACCTTTTAAATGTTTTAAAATTGTTCATAATGAAATATTCTTTTCCGTATTTAGTTAGGACTCGTCCCACTGAATGCCTTCTGCATTTTATCTTATAGTTTAGATTATTATTTGTAATATGTTATATTTATTATTAGGGATTATTGCATTGTACCGTAAATATTTATTTGGTTTCTTTAATCAGATGCCATACCCTTCAAAACATTTTTTTACTGTAGCCTAGATGAATTATAGCAGCAATTGGTAGGAACCATTTATAAGTTTGCTAGTACCAACTTTTACCAAAATTGTACCAAATATGTTTTCCTTCTTTATTAATTTATGTTTAGTCAATAAAATTTTATTTCTCGTTTTAATTTTAAATATATTATATTAAAGTAATTTATACAAATAAACAAAGAAAACCCCCAAAAAATTAATACAAGCCCGTAGGCAGGGGGGGTTCGGGTGGTTCGAACGAACCCCCCCCTCACTGCCAAAAGGTCCAGAATTTAAGTCGTTTTTTCGCGTGGTTATTGTCATCATCAATGACAATCAATGCTTGTGACAAATATTCTGGGTTCCTGACACATTATTGAAGCTGGACGCATGACCGTACTCACCATTGAGGTCCACGAGGTCCGGATTTCGGTCATTTTCTGACGCTCGTTTTATTTGACTCAATGCTCAGTGCTCGTTTGACTTCTGGCTGCACTGCGCACACCGATCGGCATGTGACGTCTTAGCACCGCGAGACCGATTCAATGGTAAATTAGTGAGTATGCTTTTAAATAGATCTCGCAGTAGTGTGATGTCACATGCCAACAGGTCTGAGCTGCACCCCATTAAGTAAGATAAAGTCAAAATTATACCGAGATGACCAATCAAATCAAACCAGGCAGACAAAGATGCAACACAGGAGCTGTGTCTGAAACCGTTCCCTCGTTCACTCATTCACTATTCCCTATATGGGGAATGACAGTTGAGTCCACTATATGGGGAAGAAGCAAATGAAAATGAGTGAGCGATTTCGGACACTGACGCAAATATCATGCGTCAGAGAGCTGTTGCAGAGATTCATCATAAACACCTGTGTGGCTTTATTGATTGTGCTGTGAAATGGTAAAGTTTACTTTACTGTTTTTCACATTTGTCATGTTTATTGTATTAGTTGATAATAAAGAGAACAAAACAACTGCTTATAATATTTATTTACTGCTGTTTATTCATTGTTTAATAAAAATGTGTATTAGATTTTAAATAGATTTTTAAAAGATAACGCAATTATTTTTCATTTGTTTATTTTCAAAAAGTAGAAAATAACTGACAACAAGAAAATGTTTGGTGTTTACTGTCAGTATCCTTCGGCTGATTCAAGTTATGCGTTCGTCTCCCGTTGCATCATGGGAAATATGAGTGAACGAGTGTACATCGAATGTACCCTCAAAATCAGAGTGCATTGTGGGTAAAAAGTAGTGAATGAATGTAGGGAATGAAGTTGTTCACTCAGGTTTCGGACACCACTACAAAATGGCCGACACCCGATATAGTGCATTATATAGTGGATAGGGAGCGGTTTCAGACACAGCTCGGGATCAGATGCGCCTTTAGTGGAAGTGCAAGAAAGATGTAAGTAATCAAACGCTGACTATTATACAGCCGTTCAATGACGAGAAATATGAAACGCAGTGATTGTCAAGGTAAAAAAGACAAGAAACATTACTGCAGCTGAGCCACATGAATGTCCAAATTGAATGCGCTGCTTTAACTCCCTCCAGTAATTTACTTTCCGTATTAACAAAATTCAATGCCACTCTTTAATTCTTTAAGATGTCTTTTTTGCTGTATGAATTGATTCACTGTTGAACTTGAAAACGGAAAACGCGACGCATCACGTGCGCGGAACAACGCTTCATCCACCGGTAATGCGCGTGCACGGAGTTTAAATGGGCGCACGTTCATCTTTTGGCTTAAACATTTTATTGCATTCGGTCTTAAAGCCCAATAAATAACTTACTTGTAACTTCTTCCTGTAGTGTTGAGCCGTTGAGTTTAAGGTTTATCATGGAATTTAAATTTTCTGAACAACTTTTACTAAAGTTACTGCAGTTAACAAGAAGCCTTTTGCTTAATTTACAGACAATAAATCAGATGTGAGAAGTTTCACAAGTTAACACTTGCATTATGTTTACATCTTACACAGTTAGTAAAATGCATGCAGGGCAAGAAGAATATTAATCTAATGTGGGGTAATGTGAAGTAATCGTAGATTCATTTATGCTTTTTTAATAATTACAGTTTTCTTTCATGGGATATGGACCCCCTAAAGTAGCCTCGGCCAACCCATTTATAAAATTCAAGTTCCCTGCATTACTGATGTTGTATTTAAACATATAAAGTGTATAATAATAGGGTGTGCATATTTTGAATTAATTTAATAAACTAATTATTGATAGCCTTTAGTTAATTCACTAAAATGATCCTATATTCAGTAAGCCTTTACTGACATAACCCAGTGTGCCCAGGATGGTAAAATAATTATTACAATGCATTCCTAATGAGCAACACAAATCTTCTGCATACTGACATGGTTTGAAATCTATAGTTATTTGATTCTTTGTTTTTCTGATTTTTTTTTAATTCATATACGTAGAGCAGAGAAATAAGATTTTTTCCTGTGGTACATGACCTAGAAAAATACATACAGTTGTGTTCAAAATTATTCAACCCCCCAATGCTGTTAAGGGTTTTAGGGAATTTAGTGTACATTTGTAATTGTATTCAGAATGAAATCCTACAATGACTTCTTAAAGAACCATATGCAACTAAATTGACATAATTGGTTTTGTGATATAGGTAAGGAATAATTGACGACGGGCCATTGAATTATAAGAAAATAATGCACACCAAGGTGGTAATGCGGCACGACGCGAAGCGGAGTGCCGTTACACCGCAGGTGTGCATTATTTTCAAATAATTCAAAGGACCGGAGTCAATTATTCCGCTTATACCACG
The DNA here is from genome assembly GCF_027580225.2 of Misgurnus anguillicaudatus. NCBI lineage: Eukaryota > Metazoa > Chordata > Actinopteri > Cypriniformes > Cobitidae > Misgurnus > Misgurnus anguillicaudatus. The sequence continues at coordinate 33,976,358 of NC_073351.2, read as the reverse complement.
GTTACCACAAACATTGCTCTGGTGCCTATTTTTAAGACATTTGAAAAATTAGGTGTGCGGTTTACAGAAAAATAATCAACACCCATAGAACATTTCTCAGCCAATCAGAATGCAGCATTCAACAGACCCGTGGTATAATAGTAAATGTTTCTTTTGTGAATTCTTCATTGACACAATTATTCAACCCCTTAAAGAACTACCACTCTGAAGAACAGAGGTTCATTGAAGTGTTTTCAATCAGGTATTGAAAACACCTGTGGATGTCAGGGAACAGCAATAAAGCCTAATAAGCACCAATTAGGCAGCTTTAAAATGACTGTGATACTCAACTCCTTCTAAACATTTACTGGTGTGGTTACAAACATGGTGAAGTCAAAAGAATGGTCCAGGAAGACAAGAGAAGAGGTGATTAATCTTCACAGGAAGGGCAATGGCTATAAGAAGATTGCAAAGATGTTAAACATACCAAGAGACACCATAGGAAGCATCATTCGCAAATTCAAGGCAAAGGGCACTGTTGAAACGCTTCCTGGTCGTGGCAGAAAAAAGATGCTAACTGCGACTGCTGTGCGCTATCTGAAGCGTAGAGTGGAAAAAAGTCCCCGTGTGACTGCTGAGGAACTGAGAAAAGATTTGTCAGATGTGGGTACTGAAGTTTCTGCTCAGACAATACGGCGCACCCTGCGTACTGAAGGCCTCCATGCCAGAACTCCCAGGCGCACCCCCTTGCTGTCTCCAAAGAATAAGAAGAGTCGACTGCAGTATGCCAAAAGTCATGTGGACAAACCACAAAAGTTTTGGGATAGTGTTCTGTGGACTGATGAAACAAAATTAGAACTGTTTGGGCCTATGGATCAACGCTATGTTTGGAGGAGGAAAAACAAGGCCTATGAAGAAAAGAACTTCTTGCCTACTGTGAAGCATGGTGGGGGGTCAATCATGCTTTGGGGCTGTTTTGCTTCTGCAGGTACAGGGAAACTTCAGGGTGTGCAAGGTACCATGAATTCTCTTCAGTACCAGGAGATATTGGATGACAATGTGTTGCAGTCCGTCACAAACCTGAGGCTTGGGAGACGTTGGACCTTTCAACAGGACAATGATCCCAAGCATACCTCCAAATCCACTAGAGCATGGTTGCAGAAAAAAGGCTGGAACATTTTGAAGTGGCCATCGCAGTCACCAGACTTAAATCCGATTGAGAACCTCTGGTGGGACTTAAAGAAAGCAGTTGCAGTGCGCAAGCCTAAGAATGTGACTGAACTGGAGGCTTTTGCCCATGATGAATGGGCGAAGATACCCGTAGATCGCTGCAAGACACTTGTGTCAAGCTATGCTTCACGTTTAAAAGCTGTTTTAACTGTAAAAGGTTGTTGTACTAAGTACTAAGATTGAATGTCACTTGGGGGTTGAATAAAACTGATAATGATGTGAGCACAGAAAAGACATTTGTGGTTATTTCATTATAAATGTTATGTTATATTTGTCTGACCTACACATGCCTCTTTGATGTAATTGTAAGCAGGATGACTGAATGATCAAAATCAATGTCAAACCGGCCAAAACAATCAATTTCAGTTGGGGTTGAATAATTTTGAACACAACTGTATATGGACCTCTGTATTTATAAAATCCTACGTACGGCCCTGCTCATAATCAAATACAAATGGAGGAGGAAAAACTGCAAAAAAGTCCACTTTTTGAAAAAAAAGAACCCCCCCTTGGAATAGGCTGGCTACGGACCTGTAATATAGCCTACATTTAAAACATTACATTATCGTTATTGCAGTAGTGCAATTTGCTGGTTGTCCTGCAGGTGACCTTGTAACTCTGTTGTCTTACGATGCACTTATGAATGCACGATTACTCCAGAGCACTCGTAGATCTACAATGATTTTCAAGTGCTACTTAAGCTACGAAGCTTTTGGGAAACGGCCCGTAATTCTAAGATGATTCGTACGATCGTTTTTACGATGTATTTAGCCTTACGATGCTTTTGGGAAACCCGGCCCTGGATGGTTTTTCTCTTATGGGGTTTTTTCATCCCCTGGAGAGTCTGCCACCATTGGCTTAACTTAATACTTTACTGAATACGTTACATTATTACGTAGCCAGCTATGAGGTCCCGACCTCTGTAATTTTTTCATATAAAAAAAAATAAAATTTGAAGATCTCTAAATTACTAATTCGTTTTTCAAAACAAATCCACATATATAATTAAGTTTGGACACTTTACTGTATAGTTTAATGTAAAATGACGAAGATTGGCTTAAGCTGCGCCGGCGCGGGTACAGAATTTGCAGTGTTGCCAGATCCCATTGTTAAAAGTCCTCTTTAGACGTAGAGTTTTAGCAATTAACATGACACTTTGACATTATCTATAAAGTGATTGTTATGTGTAGGTTAGCATTAGCGATTTCTCTGATTTATTTCTGAAATACAAGGTTTGGCCGAACTTTGTTTTTTAAGGCCAATTATTTTTGCTTGTTTTTCGTACTAATATCTGGCAACATGGAAACTGAACGTTATCAAATAAGATGCATCATTTAGCGCGAGCAGGCTATTGCTGATACTAAATTCAGTAAGATAAAAGCAGAAATCATCTTAATTGTGTCTGTAAGAGTATCAACAACACTATCGAAAAGCATAAAATAACTCTGGTACAAAGATGTAAAAGAATTAGGTTTAAATAAAATATGTAGAATATGTTAAAACGCGTAGCGTAAAACGGTAAAGTTAATCTCAACAAAACATAAACATTAAGAATTCTGTTACATAATATTGCTTATTAAAATGATTACAAAAATAAACATTGTTTCATGAAAAAGTAATAAATAATCCAGCAATCCCAGTCCATCCCCCAAAACAGAGTGTGTACCCAAGCAGAATATTTTAGATCCCAGGTAAAAATAAAGTATCCTTCAATGTACTTAAACTACTTAAATATTAGCAAGTACATTTGTAAGTTATGTAAAGTTATGCTACAAAGATACTTATTAAAAGTAAAGTTCTACTTGAGCAGTACTTCAGTTTACCTGAAAAGGTAAGATTACCAGTACCAACTAGATTTTTATTGAAATAAATGATGTCTCAAAATAACACTTAGATTTTCTTAACTTAATTTGAATAAGTACCAAAAACAAATGTGATATATAAGCCACAAAATCAGTGCACGAAAATAGTACATTTACTAAGTGTACTTAAAAAGTTTATGTGTACTTTTTTCACCTGTGGATAGCATTTGTTAACCCCACCCTGGCTGGACCTCGGTAATTTTCAAACCCTGGCTACGGCCATGCTTGGACTCGACAGTGTTTGGTCTTGGTCGGGAATACGACACTGGTAAATATAAATACTTAAAATTATTATTGTATTTGTTCTTAATACAGTAGTTTTTTCTTTATGTTTTGTATTAATTTTAATGATCTTGAGGAACAGGAATTTCTTCTACAAACAAGACTTTTTTGCTTATGCAAAATGTAATATCTTATTTCTTTTTTTTTTGGTTGTGTGATGAAAAATGACCCAGGCACAACATTTTTTAAGACTTCCCTACAGCACATTTTTACAAGTGCTTCATAATGAAGAAAAAGAAACAAACGATCTACAGCGAAAGCAAAAAGTAAAAGCTAATGAAATAAAGTTGCTTTGAAAGCATGATATCAAACTTTCCACAGACTGAGAGGACAGGATTTCTTGTTCCCCCATCTAATACGTCTCACAGTCCTGTGAGGACGACTGTCACACGTTAGCATTCCTCTCATTCCCCTGTGACGCAATTCAAATGCAGTTCATCCGCGACTCTGAATATTTAGTTTTTTTTCAATGCCGCACTGCTAAAAGCTTTCATCTGAACCCGCCTTGAGGATGAGCGCATTACTTGCCGGCCTCATCTATAATATATCGTCTGAAGGTCAGGAGAGTCGATCGGTTTTGCTTGACCGCCTTTCTCCTTTATGAAGAGGATTAGTTTGCGGCTAAAGCTAAAAACGAAACCAAACGAAATCCCTGAGGGATCCTTACCTAAAATCTGACAGACCTTGAACTGGAAGCAGAAAAAAATGACGCGCAATAGGAGATTTCCTCCGATTATGTGTTCATATTTGGGACGTTGCCCTTAAATCCCTTCGATCTAAACCTCAGAGCTCTGGTCTTTTAGTCAGGGTCATACCTCACTGCTCGGCGGATGATTAAAGGACACCGCTGGGGTTAGTCACGAAGCAGTGCTAAAAAAAAAAATCAAAGAGCAAGTCATTAACATCTTATCCCAGGTGGAGTCGCAGGATTAAGCAAACTTAATTATGTAACATGAGAACAGTTAAAATCAAGTTAAGTCATTCATCTCTAACTTAAAAGAACTACAAATTAAACGTCTGTTATTTACTTTGTGATTTACAATCCTTGATTTTCTTGCTTCAGTCAATCTCATTCTTTTTGTAAACTGAAAGTCCCAAACTACGTTTTTGTTAAATGGGAAAAGCAGAGTGAACAACTTTAAATAATATTTTGTGTTCAATGTATAGCTGCCTAACAATTAGTCATGACTAATTATTTGCAGATTAAATGTTTTTGTTTGTGTGTACGGTGTATAATAATTATCTATATTTATTACACGGCTCTCTGGCATGCTTGATTCTGATTGGTCAGTTGAGGCATTTGCAGGTTCGTTCTTTTCAAATAATAACCGCTCCAAAGTAATAACGCATAGCCGGTACTACTTGTATGATTTAAATCGCTCCGCGCCAATAAAGATTACTGTTTGGCGCCATCTTGTGACAAACACTGGACAACCACAATTAAGAATGGAAAATTTTGACATAAATTTTAACATGTACGGAAAAAACAAAACATTTAAACAGTGGATAGAAGAACGAACAACGACAAGACACGGAGAGCTTACTGAGACTGAACTTGACAAAATAGAGCATGACAGCTACGAAGACAACACACAAAAAAATACAGAATGGGCATTAAAACTTCTCAAAGACTGGCTAAAAGAGAAAAAAAGTATGAAGCAGAGGATCTTAATAAGGTATTACGATCATTTTATGCATCTGTGCAAAGTTTCGCGGAAGGATAAAAATGTTAATTTAAAACAAATATGCCAATAAAATGTTTCAAATTCATATTCATGTCCAGTTTTTTTTCTTATGTGGCAAGTAGCCGTTTAATAAGTGGGATAATGTAGAGGCAGCCGGTAGTTATCAGGAAAATAAGTCCCTTCAGTGTGATACAAGACCCTCCGCTTCGTGTCGGGTCCTGATCACACTGTCGGGGCTTATTTCCCGATAACTACCGGCTGCCTCTACATTATCCCTTACATAAACACACTACCCAGTCTCACAAGGTTTTGTGATATAGTCACGTAAAAGAAAAATCTTTTTTCATGATATTATCACAAATTTCCGCATTATTTTGTGATTGTATAATGAATTTCTACGTTTTTTTGTGATCATATAACAAATTCCTGTTTTCGTGTGATTATCACGTATTGGTTACTCAACTGCTTTTTACTATTTTCAAACAATTGTCGCTTCGGTTTAGGGTTAGATTTGGTGCTTGCATTAAAATATCACTTTATACTTTATACTATTTTTTTAAAGATTTTTTTTTATATGTCGCCTGGCGTTAGGGTCAGAGACGGGTCTGGGTAGGGATGTCATTTTATGTAAATCTAACCCTAAACCAAAACAACAATGGTAAGAAAATAGGACAAAACAGCCGAGCAACCAACACGTGACAACCACACAAAAACAGGAATTCGTTATAGGATTACGAAAAAACACGGAAATTCGTGATAATATCACAAAAACAGAATAAAAAATGTACGTGACCATATAACGTAATTTCGTGAGACTGGATTGAAATACACACATGCATGTGTATATTTAAGACATATTTGCATGTGTATATATATTTTTATATAATTTAAAAATATATATTATATAAATATATATTTTTCTAAACAGTAGGCTACATCCACATACTGTATATTATGTAAACAAAATACTTTTATTCTGCAAACTAATCATTAGGCAGCCCTAGTTCAATGTTTCAAAGTCCTGAAAGTTTGGTATAACAGAAGTGTGTGTACTAAAATAAATGCATTTGCACGCAGTTGTAAAACTCCAGTAAGTCGACTGTGAAACTTATTTTATTTACTTCAAATGAATGTTTTTCTCTTTAATACAGATGATGCAGTCATTATTAAATTAATCATAACAAAAAAATTCCATAAGTCCTCCCTGTTAGCGATTATAAGTCATTACATTTAAATTAAGTTTAAATTTCATTGGTGGCTTGATTGTAAACAACTTCAGGAACACTGCAATAAATAAATGGTTTTGAAGAAGAATATTAGGCTTTTCTCTGTGTACACATATCTTTTAGCTGTATTATTTGTGACCCCTTGCTTAAGAAATGTTATGTTTATTGTCCCCCTCCCACTGTTAGATAAAATTAACGTCCATGCACGCAAGCAATGCCCCACTGTTCCCCAACTTTATCTTTTGAAATTTAATGCAATGGCAAATGTTTCATTCCCCTTACAAAAACATTGTAGGAAATAATATCCATGCTCACAAACTCATCTATCAAAAGCAGCAAACAATGACCATCTTAGCTGCAGGAATCTGCAGGTAGGATACCCAGGTCAGATCCCCTTTGTCCTGCACTATAACTTACTTCTATCCATGGACGCTCACCTTGGCCTTGATGTCAGCAGAAAGAAAATGTTCTTCATCACTCATGTATGTAGTTGACACTATGTGGGCATCCAGCCAGGAGCTGTGCAATCGTTTGCTTGCACATCACTACTAAAAAAGTTCATTCATTCACCAAGACGTTACTTAGTGGTCAGAGATCTGTTCTGCTCATCAGTCAAACCACATGGGAGTGAACCTCTTCATGATTTTCACTGACCCGTGACTGGAAGTATCTTATGCTGGGGTGATGGAAGACATGAAAGGTTTTAATGGATGAAGAAAGGTCAATAAAAATTATCTGGACAGCCAGAAAGAACAGGAACCTGCTGGGAAACAAAATGTCTGAATTTCTAGCAGCTCTTGCAAATACGTAAAGACGCATTATGAAATTAAAATAGTAAAAAAACTTTTCTGCTGTTAAATTTTTAATAGTGCTGCAGTAAAATTCATGGCAAAAAATGTCAAGTCAGCGAACACAGAGTCAAAAACCTTTGATAGCCTAAAGCCCTGTTCAGACCAGAAGTGGCTTTCCCGCTGTGTGGCGTCCATCTCTGTAAATATGGTCATTAGGAGGCGTTCATAATTCTGTTTTTGTCATAAACAAACGAGCACCATCCACTGCAGTAACTGACAAGAGATGGATGACGTGATCTCCACTGCTTCACTCTCATTGAGTCGCTCCCCAAAGTCGCTCATGATTTGCATAATTTGTTGCATCGCTGGACACGCCTACTTCTTGTCACAAACGTTCACTGTCGCTCGTGTCAACAAACGAGTACCACCCATGGCAGTAACTGACAAGAGACGGATGACGTGATCTTCACTGCTTCACTCTCATTGAGTCGCTCCCTGAAGTCGCTCATGATTTGCATAATTTTTTGCATCGCTGGACACGCCTACTTCCTGTCACTAGTGTTCACTAGTGTGAATAAGATTATGTCGCTCTGCCACTGGTAGTCACTGCCGGTCTGAACGGGGCTTTACTGTGCAGTGCATTAACACGGACTCAAATACAAACTCCAAAGTGTCAGATAAAGCCACAGACTAACAAATGAATTATGGATCTTTACCATCTTTAATGATTCACCCCAGAGTTAACCCTCATTTACCATAAAGACACCGTGGCTTATTCCTGCCTGATTAGCTACTTTAAGTCTCTCTCTTTATCAAATAATCAATATTAGGAGGCTGAAAATTCAAGCCATTGAAGTGATGAATTTGTCATAAAGTCCTGGCTGCAATGTTCGTCTATAGGATTTTTTCATGCAATTAAGCATTTGTCAGGCCAAAATGTAAGTCTGAACAGACAGATTAGTAATAGCAGCACAAATCTCTTTAAGCCACACAATGCAAGCATTACTGTCCGTATAACTAACAATGCAAGACAGACTATGTAACAAAACTTATTATTTAGGATAAAGTTTTTTTATTTAATTATACATTGTCGGCAAATATCAGGTTTCCAATGACTTTGCCTTCTTGGGTTTTCTGTGTCAACAGTAAACAAAAGTGCATTGTTCAGCTTATTCTAGCAAGCCAGAAACAATTCATATTGTACTGTAACTCACAAAATACACAGACACACAGTATCACAATGTTGTCTAAAGTCATGGCCATTAGACAAGACCAAGCCAACAATCTCTGATCTGTAAAAAATGTAGACAATAGCTAAATATTGCTGTATTTTTGCAAAAAGAAAGGTTCAGTTGAACACTGTCATTGAAATATCAAGGTTATTTTTCAAAACAAATGAAATAAAGTTAAAGTCTAAAACAAATGATGAAATTGTCCAAGAGTTGCTCCAGTAACTGCATTGCAGGAAAAATATATATGCCTCATATGCTTTCTAAGAATCGAATAAAATATGTATTGATAAAAAACAGGATAGTCATACTGTAACATAACTATCAGGACATTGTAAAAGTTGGACCAAAAAAATGACATTTCACAGACATGGGCATGGTTGTGGGGAATGTGACATCTGACCTGAGAAACTCTTCATGCCGAGTTCAGTGAGCCATCTAAGCGCCTGCAGGTCATACAGCCAAAGTCACCGTCTTGCACTTTTTTGGTTCTTCAGCATTGCTCGCAGTTTTGGGAATTTAAACTAAAGTTCAGACTTTAACTTTTCTACCACTACTCTTTCTCCCTGGTCATCGAGAACAGATTTGAGGTCAGCAGTACAGTGCACTTTCTACATCTGTAAATGACTGTAGGGCACATACAGCCAAACTATGAAGCAAAACCTCCAGAGGAAAAATACTGAGCCCAACATTCTGAACACACAGTATTTTGCTGCACTCATACAGTAATTTAAAAGACACATTCGTATAAATATATGACATTAAATTATTAATCAACACAATTAACCAGAACAGGATACGTTCCTTTAAACTAGGCTAATTAAAGCCCTTAAAGGAATAGTCTACTCATTTTCAATATTAAAATATGTTATTACCTTAACTAAGAATTGTTGATACATCCCTCTATCATCTGTGTGCGTGCACGTAAGCGCTGGAGCGCGCTGCGACGCTTCGATAGCGTTTAGCTTGGCCCCATTTATTCAATGGTACCATTTAGAGATAAAGTTAGAAGTGACCAAACACATCAACGTTTTTCCTATTTAAGACGAGTAGTTATACGAGGAAGTTTGGTGGTACAAAATAAAACGTAGCGCTTTTCTAAGCGGATTTAAAAGAGGAACTATATTTAATGGCGTAATAGCACTTTTAGGAGTACTTCGACTCGCCTGAAAAGTCCGCTCCCCTTCTCCCTCTCATAATGGGAGAGGGAGGGTGTTACTGCGCCGAGTCGAAGTACTCCCAAAAGTGCTATTACGCCATAAAATATAGTTCCTCTTTTAAATCCGCTTAGAAAAGCGCTACGTTTTATTTTGTACCACCAAACTTGCTCGTATAACTACTCGTCTTGAATAGGAAAAACGTTGATGTGTTTGGTCACTTCTAACTTTATCTCTAAATGGTGGCATTGAATGAATGGGGCTAAGCTAAATGCTATCGAAGCATCGCAGCGCGCTCCAGCGCTTACGTGCACGCACACAGATGATAGAGGGATGTATCAACAATTCTTAGTTAAGGTAATAACATATTTTAATATTGAAAATGAGTAGACTATTCCTTTAAAGGGTATATTCAAGCAACAATAAAAAAAAATAAAAATAAAAAAAAATAAAAGTCAGTTGTTTACAACAGTAAGGTTAGCAGACATAACCAAAAATATTTGGCCAATCAGAATAAAGTATCCCAGAGGTACAGATCAAATTCGGAAAAATATGTGAGTGTTGTCTGAAGAGGTTTCTTCCTGTAGCTCAAATTCTTTTCTAGTATAAACTCTTCAACAAACAAACAGAAAGCATTGTGATCAGATTTGAAAATACATCTGACATTTCTAAGAAAAAAACAAGAATGGAATAATATTTGTAAAGAAAACACAAACAAACTGATTTACTGCCTCTCAAATTGCTTTTTACACTGGATTTGCATTGCTGGTTATTGGAGTCTTCAACACATCTGTGAACCAATTTTACTAAACCGATCTGTACTTCCAGAAAAAGATTGCCATTGCTGTGTTTAGAAAAGCACTTAGGCAGAATAATGCAAAAGTAGGTTAGAAACAGCAGTAACACGGTAAATCTGTAGCAGAGTTACACCACAGGGACTTCTCTCATTTACCATTTAGTGAAGAAGGAGCCAAAACAAAATGAAAATAGAAAAACAAATCTAATGACAGGCTCCAACGTCAAGCTAAAACACCTTCAGCCCTCAGATCAGATCAGACTGTTAGACAGAGAGATAGAGAAAGAAATGAGGGGAAATGAAACAAATGAACTACCAAAAGAAAGAAAGATCGAACAACAACAACAAGCGAAAAAAGAGTGAATAAAAGAAAACATACAAAATAACAGGCGAAAGAAAGAAAGAAAAAGAAAGAAAGAAAGAAAGAAAGAAAGAAAGAAAGAAAGAATAAACAACAGGCAAGAGTGAGAGAAAGAAAAAATGAAAGAACAAGCAAAAGACAGAGAAAATGAAAGAAAAAGAAAAAAAAAAGAAAAAGAAAAAAAAATGAAGAGGCAAAAGAAAGAACAAAAAAGAAATAACAAGTGAAAGAAAGAAAGAAAGAAAGAAAGAAAGAAAGAAAGAAAGAAAGAAAGAAAGAAAGAAAGAAAGAAAGAAAGAAAGAAAGAAAGAAAGAAAGAAAGAAAGAAAGAACAAAAAAGAAATATCAAGAGAAAGAAAGAAAGAACAAAAAAGAAATATCAAGAGAAAGAAAGAAAGAAAGAAAGAAAGAAAGAAAGAAAGAAAGAAAGAAAGAAAGAAAGAAAGAAAGAACAAAAAAGAAATATCAAGAGAGAGAAAGAAAGAAAGAAAGAAAGAAAGAAAGAAAGAAAGAAAGAACAAAAAAGAAATAACAAGAGAAAGAAAGAAAGAAAGAAAGAAAGAAAGAAAGAAAGAAAGAAAGAAAGAAAGAACAAAAAAGAAATAACAAGAGAAAGAAAGAAAGAAAGAAAGAAAGAAAGAAAGAAAGAAAGAAAGAAAAAAAGAAAGAACAAAAAAGAAATAACAAGAGAGTTTTTTGAGTTTTTAATACTCTTTTATTTTAACAATTTAATCATATATTACACACACTTCATCTTTTTTTTTTTTTTTCACATATGTTTAAAAAGTCAAAACCAACTCATTTCTTTCACACAAAGTGCACAGTACTTCATTAATACACCATATTTCTTCAAATTTCAATAGACAGGCCACCAACTTGTAATAGGCAAACTCTACTTTCAGTCGAGCTGCCACCAGTCCCAAAAACATGGGGACAACACTTGTTGCCTCCTGCCCTAAAAGTTTTTTTTTCCGTGTTTTCCAAATTGCCAATTTTGCTGTACCTGACAAAAAATTAATTAGAACCAATGTCTTTTTCCTTTGAACAGAGTACCTGGGCCCATAAACAAACAATTCAATAGTAAAACCTTCACCCAAAGATGAAAACCAATTGTTTAGAAGACAAAAAAGATCCCCTAAACGTGAACACTGCACGAATAAGTGGGCCACTGACTCTGCCTCCAAACAAAAAGGACAACCCACCCCTATATTAGGATTGAGATGCGCCACATATCTGTTCGTAGCTATTGCTCCATGTACAATTCTCCACTGGAGATCACCTGTCCGTTTATTAATCGGACACTTGTACAGAGCACGCCAGCATCCTTTAGGGGAAGAGTCAGGTCCAAGAAAATCTGTCCATTTTGCAACAGACACACCAGTCAAAGTCCGGGCATTTGACACTTTTGAACAAGTCCAGTACAAAGCCTTTTTTCCAGTTAACTCAAAACAGTCCAATTCAGGGATTTTAAATGTCAGCAGACAGTGCTCATCTTCTTCCCAATTCTCCGCAGCTGCACTGACTGTAAGTGAGGGGAAAACGTACTCATACTCTTCTGTCCACTCATGGATCATCGTTGTTTTATCCAGAAAGGCACTTTACTCCTTTACGACAACTCCCCGTATTTCTGTGAGGAGCTTCTTTATCATTCTTGTGGATTTCACTTTAGTCCTTTTGCTTATAACTTCCACGCTGCTACTCAATATATGACCCAGCTTCACATATCCAGCTGCCAGCATCCTTGAACGTAAGCATGCAGATGATAGAAATCTTGAAGGCAGGAGTGGGTTGAAAAACAAAGGTTCTTCCAACAGCCAAGACCCTGCTTCCAGATCAAGTGATCTTGACACATTGAAAACTTTCCAAGCTTCAAGCATAGATCTATAGAAAGGAGTAAGATCTACCAACTCAGACTCTTGTAAGTCCATAAGAAATAAATGTTTATCAAGTCCCATTCCACCTGCCCTCCGCAAAAGGGCTATCGCAGTATCCATCCAAGCACAATTGCCGTTATATAGCAGCTTTTGAGCAGCTTGTAATCGGAAAGTCATGAGTCTTGCCTTGAGGTCCACTAGACCCTGTCCCCCTTCTTGTACAGGAAGATACAGTACTGCAGCTTGCACCCAATGGCATCCAGACCAGAAAAAGTTCACCAAGTGCCTTTGGATCGTTTGAACTAGCCCTGCTGGTGGTTGCAGCACAGAGTAGATGCCACCAAATTATTGGCAACCAACACTCTTCCCCTGTAGGACAGCTGGGGTAGCAACCATTTCCATCTAGACAATCGAGTGCATACTCTTTCCTCTATACCCTCCCAATTTAATTTTTGAAACTCATTTGAACCAAAAAAAAGGCCTAAAATTTTAAGACCATCTAATTTCCATTTAAGGTCTCTAGGTAATTTTGGGAGATTCTCTGAAATACTTTGACCAACCCAGAGTGCTTCACTTTTGTCCCAGTTAACCTTGGCTGTTGAAGCCTTCTCATAAATATAAAGTGCATCAGACAAAACCTTGACATCTTGTGTGTTTTTAACAAACACGGTAATATCATCAGCATAAGCACTTAAAACTGTTCTTGAATTCTTAACAATAGCAGGTATATCCAAGCCAGACATTTTTTCTCGTATTTGACAAAGAAAGGGTTCAATTGCTATACTATATAGCTGTCCTGATAAAGGACACCCCTGTCTTATGCCCCTTGTTACAGAGATGGGACGACTCAAACCACCCCCCACCTTAACAATACAAGAAGCCCCTGTATACAACAATTTCACCCATTTTAAAAAACCCTCCCCAAAACCAAACACTTTCAAAACATTAAAAATATAATTGTGATCAACACGATCGAACGCTTTCTCTTGGTCTAGGGAGATTAAACCAATTTCTATTTTAGAAGCTCTACAAATGTCTAAAACATCCCGTATCAAAAACAGATTGTCCGATATTGTCCTTTCTGGAATACAATATGTTTGATCACTATGTACAATTTGATAGAGATACTTTTTAAGCCTATTTGCAAGGCATTTGGATAATATTTTATATTCAGTCGTCAAAAGAGCGACCGGTCTCCAGTTCTTCAAAAAAGACAGATCCCCTTTTTTAGGCAGCAATGACAAAACAGCCCGTTGACAGGATACAGGCAACATACCATCTTTGTTACAAACACAAAATACTTCAAAAAGATCCTGTCCAATGCAATGCCAAAAATGTTTATAAAATTCAGGTGGCAAACCGTCAATGCCTGGAGCTTTTCCTGAATTAAGTTGACCCAAGGCAGCAGTTATTTCTTGGTAGGATAAAGACAAGTCCAAAGCAGTCTTTGAATCAGAGTCTATTTGAGGTAGATCTTTAAACAATGTTGCAGAACAATTTACATCACAATGCTCAGCAGTGTACAGATTTGAATAGAAATCCACAGCATGACGACGCATATCTTTTGTATTGTATGTCATCCTTCCATCAGGAAGACGTAAACAAGCCATCTGTTTGTGCTTTGCCACTTTACGCTCTAAATTAAAAAAATATGCACTTGGAGCATCCATTTCTGCAACAGAAATAAACCGAGACCTTACCAAGGCCCCTTTAACTCTCTCATTTAAAAAAGATCCCAAAACCATTTTTTTCCTCTGTAACTTGCTACTTAAACTAGGGTCATACCTATTAATTAGTTCTGCTTCTATTGATGATATCTCATTTTCAACAGACTCAATTGTTTCTTTCAGCACATTGGTAGAATTAGCAGTGTATTGCAGACAAAACATTTTTATATTTACTTTTCCTATATCCCACCACTGTCTTAAGTTTTCAAAACTGCTTTTTTTTCTTTTCCACTGCTGCCAAAAAATTTCAAAATTCTTGCAAAACTCTTTATCCTTAAGCAATCTAATATTAAAATGCCAAAAAGACGACCTATTTGAACTCTGAGATTTACTTATTACAATCGAAATCAAATTATGGTCTGTAAAACCCACTGGTGTGATAGAAGCATCAATAATTTGACTGCTCAACTGTTTAGATATATAAATTCTGTCCAAACGAGCAGCAGTAATTCTATTATCATTCACCTTGATCCATGTATATTCCCTAATATAAGGTTTTTTTACCCTCCATATATCCAAAAGATCTGTTGCCTTTATTAACTTTGATAAACAAGATGAGGACTGAATATGAGGCTCCTCAGTATTTCGATCAACAGAAAAATTCTCTGTACAGTTCCAATCTCCCCCGACTATAACATTTCCATCATTAAAACATTTTTTAAAAACATTACTTAACACACTAAAAAACATTAATCTTTCAAACCCTACATTTGGTGCATACACATTGATAAAATAATAAATATCCCCATCAATGTCTGCTTTAACAACAAGACGACGGCCATTCATTGGTTCTTCTGTACTCAAAATAGTAACTTTTAAATCAGGTGAAAAAAGAATAGCCACTCATGCACTCAGATTCGTTTTATGGCTTAATTTGTACTGCCCTTTCCACCACAGACCCCACTCAACTTCATTTCCAGCATCGCTGTGTGTTTCTTGAAGATAAATAACATGTAATTTTTTCTGCTCTATTATTCCAGATATTAATGCACGTTTGTGCATATCCCTTCCCCCATTTATATTAAGTGAAGCCACTCTTAATACATCCATATAAAGATTTAAGAGGGAAAGGAGAAAAACAGATAAAAGCAGCATTACAGAAAGAGTCACCATGTGATGCATGAGATGATTAACTAAAACAAAACTTTTGACATTCTCTTTTTTTCCACTTTTCTGAACTTTCTAATAGCGGTTATATGTTTCTTCAAACGAAACCTTTTCTTTTCACTTAAGATTTCAAGACTCACATTCCTTTGATGTACTGAAACAGACTTCTCAAACTTCTCAATATCTGGAAAGAAATCAATCACATTAACTTGCTTCCCAAAAGTGTCATCCAGAAAAGCATTGATCTCATCTAATGCGTACAATGAAGAATCATCTTGTGCAATCTCTTGAGAGTCCACCTCACTACTGCACATATAATCTTCCTGCGAGTCTGAGACAGTTTCCAACATAGATGCATTTTCATTTAGCAAAGCTTCATTCATAGTACCACTCAACTCCATCTGCTTTTTCTCTTCTACACTCTCTACACTACAAAGACTATTCTGAATACCACTCGTGCTAGGTACAGAATCATTGACATTTTCAGCATTCAGTGTTTCAGTGTTTTCTCCGTTATTAACAATCACAACACTATTCAGATCGGGTACGCTATCTGCCCTTACTGCAGTATTTATTTGAGTATTATCTGAAACATTAACATCCATTCCTAAAGATCTTACCTCAGGAGGACCCTCTGTCTCACCCCGATCTCTTTGAGCTGGCGCAGGTTGAGAGCTAGCATCTGATCTCACATTAATAACTTCAACTTCGCGTTCTTTGTGTGGGCACATGTGTCGTTTGTGTCCGATGTCGCCACATTCAAAACACTTCATATTGCCAGTTGTCGCGTAAACCATATACGTTTTCCCTTCATGTTTAACACGAAACGATATGTCCAGCGTTCGCTCCGGTGAGTCTAAAACCATGTTTACATTTCTCCTAAACGACATCACATGTTTTAGAGCCGGGTGTTTACACCCTAAAGAGATCATTTTAAACGGACTTACAATTTTCCCAAAGCGAATTAGCTCGCGCTCACACGCTTCGTTTGTTATGAAAGGCGGCACGTTTGAAATCGTAATCTTAGAAGAAGCCGCATAAAGTGGCGTTACCTGCACTAAGTCATCATTAATAATGAGTCCATTTTCAATTATCTGATTGACAAGATTCTGCGTGTTCAGAAAGACTACAACGGCCTTATTCATGCGGGAAGCCGAAGAAATATTTTCGTGACCTACCGCTTCACCTGTAGCAACAAGCACATCCTCAACCATTACCCCATCAGGAGGCACACACCTGAAACC
Source organism: Misgurnus anguillicaudatus (assembly GCF_027580225.2). Taxonomy (NCBI): domain Eukaryota; kingdom Metazoa; phylum Chordata; class Actinopteri; order Cypriniformes; family Cobitidae; genus Misgurnus; species Misgurnus anguillicaudatus. The sequence continues at coordinate 33,959,808 of NC_073351.2, read as the reverse complement.
ATTCCGCAAGGACAGCGCCTCTGCCTGAGACGCCATCCCTCCGCAAAACCAGCAACGAAAAGTTAAAATTAAAACTTACCAAATCATGCCGGTAGAAAAGTGGAAAAAGAAAAAAAAAACAGATAAAGTGGTAAAAAAGAGTATAGGTGAAAAAGAACACCACTCGATCTTTACCCTCCCACCGTTACTCTCACACACGCAAACTCCCAGAATCCCCCGAGAGAGAGAGAGAGAGAGAGAGAGAGAGAGAGAGAGAGATGAGGGGAAATGAAACAAATGAACTACCAAAAGAAAGAAAGATCGAACAACAACAACAAGCGAAAAAAGAGTGAATAAAAGAAAACATACAAAATAACAGGCGAAAGAAAGAAAAAGAAAGAAAGAAAGAAAGAAAGAAAGAAAGAAAGAAAGAATAAACAACAGGCAAGAGTGAGAGAAAGAAAAAATGAAAGAACAAGCAAAAGACAGAGAAAATGAAAGAAAAAGAAAAAAAAAGAAAAAGAAAAAAAAATGAAGAGGCAAAAGAAAGAACAAAAAAGAAATAACAAGTGAAAGAAAGAAAGAAAGAAAGAAAGAAAGAAAGAAAGAAAGAAAGAAAGAAAGAAAGAAAGAAAGAAAGAAAGAAAGAAAGAAAGAAAGAAAGAAAGAACAAAAAAGAAATATCAAGAGAAAGAAAGAAAGAACAAAAAAGAAATATCAAGAGAAAGAAAGAAAGAAAGAAAGAAAGAAAGAAAGAAAGAAAGAACAAAAAAGAAATATCAAGAGAAAGAAAGAAAGAAAGAAAGAAAGAAAGAAAGAAAGAAAGAAAGAAAGAAAGAACAAAAAAGAAATAACAAGAGAAAGAAAGAAAGAAAGAAAGAAAGAAAGAAAGAACAAAAAAGAAATAACAAGAGAAAGAAAGAAAGAAAGAAAGAAAGAAAGAAAGAAAGAAAGAAAGAAAGAAAGAAAAAAAGAAAGAACAAAAAAGAAATAACAAGAGAAAGAAAGAAAGAAAGAAAGAAAGAAAGAAAGAAAGAAAGAAAGAAAGAAAGAAAGAAAGAAAGAAAGAAAGAAAGAACAAAAAAGAAATATCAAGAGAAAGAAAGAAAGAAAGGAGGGAAGGTAAGAAAGAAAGAAGGATAGAAAGAAGAAGGATGGAAGGTAAGAAAGTAAGAAGGATAAAAAGAAAGAAGGATGGAAGATAAGAAAGTAAGAAGGATAAAAAGAAAGAAAGAAGGATGGAAGGTAAGAAAGAAGAACAGAAGGATAGAAGAAAAAAGAAAGAAGAGAAAGAAAGAAGGATAGAAGGAAAAAAGAAAGATTGGAAAGAAAGTATGATAAAAGGTTAGAAGGAAAAAAGAAGGATAGAAGGAAAAAAGAAGGATAAAAGGAAAAAATAATAAAAAAAATAAAAAAGAAGGATAGAAGGAAAAAAGAAGGATAGAAGGAAAAAGGAAAGAAGAGAAAGAAAAAAGGATAGAAGGAAAAAAGAAAGATTAGAAAGAAAGAAGGATAAAAGGTTAGAAGGAAAATAGAAGGAAAAAAAGAAGGAAAACAGAAGGATAGAAGGAAAAAAGAAGGATAGAATGAAAAAAGAAGGATAGAAGGAAAAAAGAATAAAAAAATTAAAAAAGAAGGATGGAAGGTAAGAAAGAAACAAGGACAGAAGGATAGAAGAAAATGAAAGAAGAGAAAGAAAGAAGGATAAAAGGTTAGAAGGGAAAAGAAGGATAGAAGGAAAAAAAAGAAAAAAATAAGAAAGAAAAAAGAAGGATAGAGTAAAAAAAGGATAGATGGAAAAAATAATTAAAAAAATTTAAAAAAGAAGAATAGAAGGAAAAAAGAAGGAAAAAATGATAGAATGAAAAAAGAAGGAAAAGAAGGATAGAAGCAAAAAAGAATAATAAAATAAAAAAAGAAGGATGGAAGGTAAGACAGAAAGAAGGACAGAAGGATAGAAGAAAATAAGAGAAGAGAAAGAAAGAAGGATAAAAGGTTAGAAGGAAAAAGAAGGATAGAAGGAAAAAAGAAGGAAAACAGAAAGAAAAAAGAAGGATAGAGTAAAAAAAAGGATAGATGGAAAAAATAATTAAAAAATTTTAAAAAAGAAGGAAAAAGGATAGAATGAAAAAAGAAGGAAAAAAGAAGGATAGAAGGAAAACATTAGGATAGAAGGGAAGAAAGAATGGAAAGAAAGGATGGATGGATGGATGGATGGATGGATGGATGGATGGAGAGCGAAACGTTAAAAAAAGAACAGGCAACAGGCAATAGAAAGAGTGAGCGAAAGAAAAAAAAGAGGCGGTAGAGGCGTCAAGCGCGAGTGATTTCAATGTTAAGTCAATGTAAAGACGCGTTGGCGCGCATCTGGAGGTTTCGCGGCACAAATGAGGCATTTAGCACTGCGCGTAGACGCGATTTCACCTCATTCGCGCGAATGGCGCGAATTGAGCATTGCTGCGGGAAACACGCAAGTTGAAAAAATTTTACTTTTTCAACTTACGCGCCGTGTTAACCAATCAGGAGCTTGCTCAAGTAGTGATGTGATTACAAAAAGCGAGCAGAGTCGCAGAAGCCCCTCCCATGTAAGTGTATTTTAGTTACATTTTCCAAGCATCTATGCTTTATCAGTGTGTTTGTCTTGGGAAAAAATGTACTTTTCTTTACTAAAAAATGTTCACTACATTCTAAAGCATAGAATCATACTGTGTATTCATTATATATTGCATATTAAAATTTATTTAATGTCTAATTACATAAAAATTGTGTACTTTTACTTTCTTGAGTAAAAGTACGAAAAAATTACTAGATGTTTAATGTACTTAAATATTAAATATAAACCAAAACCTTGAAACTATGAAACGTAGTGGAGTAAAAATTATGATAATATGTTATAGAATGTTTGTTTTCCAAAGAAAAACACTAATAAAATACGGATAATTGAAAATGTACTTTTATGTAGAAAGTAAAAATACGTAAGTACTATACAACTCTGTTTGAATGTATCGATGACTAGAATTTCACATGTGGCTTTCACGCTGCACGCATGGCATGAATGAAGAGAGTAAACTCAAAAAAGACGCCTTAAACGCAGATGGTGTGAACCCATAGTGAGTGTGAATGCGGATGGTGTGAACCCATAGTCAGTCGGGCTTGTAACCTAAGAGTTGCAGGTTCGAGTCTCAAGACCGGTTATCCATTTTTATCCAACACCATCTAACGTACACATAAATGCATCAAATGCGGCATGCCTAAACATTTACAAAATTTACAAAAAGGAAAACCTGAATAAATTTTAATTCATCACTGTTCTTCGCAGTTCTCCACAAAGCCAATTTCTTCCAAAATTTGTGGGGAGACGCTTGAAAGGCTGTTCTGGATTTGCCAAGGTTTCAAAGTGCTTTCAAGGTTTAGCTCACATGAACTCTTTCAGGGTCTCTGGTGTTTTATGTCGGCCTCCATTATTAAATTCATGTTTTATCACTAATGCGATCACCACACTTTTTGTGTGCATCATATTTATCGTTCCCTCTTGAATTTCATAACTGTAAAATATGAGGCCCTCCTCTTCTCTCTGTCTAACAAGCTGTAGGTAGTGTTGAGTGTAGCGCCCCGGGACTTTTCTTTCTGATAGTTCAGAGCGAGTACAGGAGGGTACGCGTGTGTTCCTCGGGCCGGCCGACGCTGCTGCTGTCAGCTTGTATTGTGAAGCGCAGTGACTAATTGACTCCCAGTCCACTGTTGGCTACCTTGCATTAGCCTGTAGTGTCCACCTCCACAAAAGGGTTACAAATCCCAACAGCTTGAGGAATTATCATCCCTCTGGACTTTACACCTTTCAGACAGGAGGAATCTGACCTGTGCTTCAAACGCTGTCTGGGAGAGATCAGATTAAAGGTATCACTTTGAAATTTTGTAAGCCGTTGCTGCGAATCCCAATGAAGTCTTGCTGCTACTCCTCTTGTGCGTCTCACCTCATGCGCCATATTCGTAATGCAATTTAGCTTCATATTAACCTGTACTGCTTCTTGAAAAATATTAGTTCTCTTATCAACTAGTGTGGTGTTGCTAGCACACTTCAGGTAATTTCTTCTTCTTACATAACTATAATGTAATGTTTGATCTAGCGGTCAATGCAAAAAACTTTCCATGGATAAATCATTTAATTTTCAAGCCTGCAGTACGTGAACAAGCAAAAGTCACTTCACATGCAAATCCACGTGTCATAATTCATACATCAACTATCAATTTTCATTTATACACTTTTAGTCTGTTATAATTTGGTGCGCACATTATGTTAAGCACACACACACAGTCTCACAAACAAATCGTTTCTTTAGTCACCTTAAAGAATCTCGATAGGCAGATGATTAATGCCCTGTCGAGCTGAATTAGCCCCGCAGCAATCAGCGGGCGCCTGGAGCCGGGCCTGAAGTGATTTACCCCCGCACAGAACACAACACAAAGGGGCGAACGGAAGAGAGACGAACAAGGAAATAAGAGAAAAGATAGAAGAACCGAGTCAGGAGGAATCTAATGCAAAATAACTTATGATGGCTGTCGCAAAAAAACATGAGAGATTGAAGTTTAAATGCATTTACAAAAAAATAATCAAGTAAAATTAATGAAACAGCTAACGTAAAAATGAAATACTGTATCATAATTTGTTCATGTCATTCCAATGTACTAAATGTACCCGACACTTTTTCTCCCATATATTTCAGGCTCTTATGTTTAGGTTCAGTAATTTCACATTAATGGCAATGAAAAGTCAGTAATTGAAATGCCTTAATTTCACAAATTTCATTTCATTGTTAATTGTCTTTAGCAGCAAAACCCTCTAAGTGCATACAAGATTATTTGGCAAAAACCTCCACTCTTTTCTGCAAAATAGAAAATCACTGAAGATGCAACAAGAAGCACTCATTAGGTGCCGCGGTGGTTCATGTGACGTCCACATACAGGTTGTATTCAGGAAGTACTCACAAGTACTCAAGTTTATTCAATTCAATTCAATTCAATTTTATTTTATATAGCGCTTTTCACAATACTCAATTGTTTCAAAGCAGCTTTACATTAATAAAAGCAGTAAAAGCACAGAAAAACGACAGATAGCACAACATAATACACAATAGCATAAGCAGTCAAATTTGCTGCGGCTATGACGCGACATTATGAACGAGCATATTACTAATGTAACGTCTAGGAGAAGAAGCTAAGTTAAGCCAAAGCAGGCTACCTCCCCGGGGTAAAAAACCCCCTAGGAGAAAAAAAAACAAAAACCCTGGGTTGTTTAGCCGAGGAAATAAAAATAAAAGTCCTAGGAGGGAAAAACCCTTGGGAGATATACATGTATATACACACATATTAACGGATAAGGAGCTTAAGCAGAGATTAAGCAGAGATTAAGCAGAGATTAAGTTGATATTAAGCGGATATTAAGCGGGTCCTGCCGGTGGTCGTTGGTCAGGCATCAGCTGGGCATCACATTGAAGGACGACCAGTAGATCAGAGGTGTGCCGACTTTCACATCTACCGGAACTGGGTCTGTTTGAATATGTGAAATTCAGAATTTGAATGAACGTGTATCGATTTGTACAAATGTACAAATACACATGTTTTATTGTGTATTCAAATATCATAATTTGCGCGTGCAAAAAGGGAGATGTGCATTTGTGGATCAGGTGACACGCGTGCATTAATCCCGTTCTGTTCATTTGTATATTGAGACTTTCATTTCGCTGTTTAAAGCATTTTATGAGCCAAATACAAACAACTATCAATGAATGAACTAAAAAGATGTCTTTGATTTTGTGTCTGCGAATTTTAATATTTACGTGAATGTGCATCGATTTGTACAAACAGAGACATATTTGTGAATTCAGTTGGCATATTTCGTATCATTATTTCACAATTTGTGCACGCAAAAAAGAGGATGTGCATTTGTGGATCAGGCGACGCGCGTGCATTAATCCTGTTCTGTTCATACGAGTTTTGAGACTTAAGTTGCGTGGTTTGCATTGAAAGATCCACGAGCACAGATGTGCTATGAAAAGAGTCAACACTAGGTGTCAGTCTAACAGGGTTTCACACATGGCGGTGAATTCTGTTTTCTGTGTTTCCCTTTAGTCTGGTGTTTTTATAGCATTACGTTTATTATCTATATATATTAAATGTTTAAATGGCTTGGCTACTGAGATGTGTTTGTGTGTGCATGTATGTAATGTGTCTTTATTGTCCTTTAATGGTAAGTCAATTATTTTTACAGTACAATTCACTTCATTTTAAAAAGTAATACTTTCATGTATTAAACTATACCATTTATTAAATATTTCATAATTTTCCTATTTTCTATTATTTCTTTTTACCTTATATATGGGCCATTCTACCGAATTCGTGCAAATTGCTGTCCCGGAACCAAAAAACTAATTTAAAAAGCATTAATGTAGGAAAATGTTTGATAATAAAAAAATATAAGCAAATAGCAATCAAAACCCAAAGTAATATTTGAGGTAGCGTCAGGTTTTATATATAAAATATCATCGTTTATATGGTGCTTTCAATTGAGAGGTGGTTGTCCCAAAGCCCAAGGTCTGAATTTCACCATAGGAAAAAAAATATGAAATAATTTTTTAAATTTTTTTTATCATTCTTTTAAGAAGTATCATTTTGAATACTTTTGTTAATTAAAACCAAAAATATATTTATTGGATATTTTCAGTGAAAATCATGTAAAATCATGTAAAAAAACACTGTCCCGCATTTTCACGTCACTACCGAAACATTGCATAGTTTGGTCAATAATATAATACTGCTTTAAGCCACTCCCCTCCATTTTGAACCAGAAACTTTGTCTGTGCCTCTCTTTCTTGTGGTGACATGGTGATTAGATCAGTCTCATGGTTTTGAAGTAAATGTGATCAAAAGTTTGGAAATCAGTGTGTGACATTTATGAATGTCACTACCGATCACACATTTTCAATGATTAATTCAGTTTTTTTTTTTTTCTACTGGTCATTTAGGTTTTACTCATGTTTCAATGTCGAGAACTGTGCTAGCTAACTACGTACTGATTAGCATCTTAGCAGTAGGATCAAAGTTAGCTTAAATCGTCACTACCGAAACAGTCACAACCGAAACATTTGTTGACGTTTCGGTTGTGACGTGATTGTTTCGGTAGTGACAAAATGACAATTATTTCTTTATTTTAATTAATAAATAGAAACTTTCAACTGCACATATATTCTTTTTCAGTACAAATAATTTGTCAGTCATATTTCTGTAATGTTGTACGTGATTTGACTAGGACTACAAACTAAGATAAAATGAACTAGGCCAGATTAATTTAATTAATTCATACAATAGTAGCTTGACTCATTATTGATATAAATAAAGGCTATATGATTCTACCTCTGGTCTCTAGGAAAACTTTCTGCGATAATTAAGTGGGACTTGACTGCTTTATATAATTGACATAACAAATAGCACTTATCAGTATCATTCTAAATTAACATGTCATTGTTAAGTGTAGACAGGGCAGGCTCACACTAATAATGTAAATGTAAATATCTTTGGTTAATTTGTAGAGATAGCTACAGAGAGAGAGGAATCACCAACATGCATAGACGGAAAGATGAAATTAGAGCGGACAGACTGAGAGAGCCTATTTTCTTGAGCCGATACTTCTTTTGCTCACTCAGTTTACTTGTAAAATATGGCATCATCGTGTCATTTTTATAAGTCTCAATTTAAAAAGTAACATTAATTGAACTTAAAAAACTATATTTCTGTCTGTAAATAATGCCGGAAAAACTCAGTGAACACAGCAGCCAAAAATCGGCCAATGCCAATACACATAAAACTCGCAAAAATCGGCCGATATATTGGTCTATCACTAGTTCTTTTATATGAAAATTGATTCAACCAACCTCAAATCAAATAAAAAATTAAGTTTACTTCAAACTCAAAAAAGTAAACAAGAGAATAAGTTAAGGAGGTTTAGAGAAGTTAGAATGTGTAATGGAAAAACAGGCACACATGTGTACACCAACATTACAGATGGACAAGAGTGCACACATACCAAATTCTGTAGTTTATACTGTGGGCCTGAAGTTTTATATGGATATACATTATGTCATCTTTTTCTCAAGAGATGTGAAAATCAACACAGCATCTTGCATCCCTTCAAGGTCTGAACTATCCGCCATCTTTTCAGCGTAATTTCAGTTTTTTCTGCTTTTATGTGGTGTTGCGTTAGATATTCTTTGTGCTGTATGTTTTGACTGCATAATGCCAACCATTTTTGACTAACTAATTACTTTTTTTACACAAAATATGGAAAATCCAATATGGTCGTCACTACCGAACATTTGATGTCACGACCGAAACAAATAATGTTCTGGAAAAATAAAATAGGTTTTGTTATCAGAAAAGATGACATAATTTTATTTAGTTAGATAAAAATTTAAACTAATGAATCCTTGAATTTGAAAACTGTATCAGTGCATGTATGGCAATTACAGAGAAATATTGCTTTCAAAATGCATTTAATTTGATGAACCACTCTTATAGCTTTGTTAAAATAATATTTCTAATCAATATAACCATGACACTGTCTTTAAAAAAATGTAAAAAATATATTTAGAAGGTTAATGTAAAGAAAATCAGAATAGGCTATTAAAAACCTAATTTTTATATCAAATGTTGTTGTGTTTCGGTAGTGACAAATTCTGAGAGAGAGAAAACATTTCGAAACTGTATAAAAACATGCTAAGAAACTAAAGTGTCCAATCAGTAGATTAGTGTTCCTTAGATGTTCTTCTATGTCTATGACTACAAAGCTTGCAGGAAAAAACACACTTTTTTCAAGAAGTTTTGAAGTGTCAATTTGCACCAATTCGGTAGAATGGCCCATATATAGCCTACGTGTTTGTTCTACAATTATTGTGTTACATGCATAAAAATTAATATGCCCCAGCCTGTTTATATATAAATAACACTTCACATCATGGGTTTGTGCTATATTTATTAAGAATGTCCACATAACAATCATTAAAACAATTCTATCAAAACAGGCCACAAACAACACCAAAATAGAAAACTGGGGAAAGCACGAAACATCCAACAAACTGCACTATACAATACGTCAAATTATCACTATCTTCCCTGTATAAACCATTCAAATCTCCAGTCCCCACAAATACATAAAAACATACCGCGACAAAAACGCCACACCAAAGGGAAGGGAACAGACTTTGACAGAACACCAGAAATCAGTTGCTTTGCTTAGGACCTATGCTGTTATCCCCAACGCCAAACAATGTATAATCTGATATAGGAGTCTAAATTTAATTAAGATCCCAAATCAGATTATACGTTATTTAAGGTTATGTGAATAATAGCCTATATTTAAGCACTTATAGAATATTGTATTAACAAAGTACTTATACACACTTTCAAGTGCTGAACTGCTGATCGATTCATAAGTTATGAACGAAAACATGATTTACAAACGTACATAATTAGTATGATATAAATTGTAAAAAGTCTGTTGTCTGTTGTTAAAAGCGCTCCTCAGGCTTCGTCTTTGGGTCGTCAGAGGGATTACTCGCCCGAATATTAACATTTACTAAATTTCCCATCGGCCCGTACCTGAGACTGATTGCGCGCGTCGCCTGTTCTTCATTTGGTGGACTTTATTTATTTCATTTAGATCTTCATTTAGATCTCACCAAACCTGTTCGGTGCGAAGTCTTGCTTTGCCATGGTGAACGTTGCTGAGCGTTTCTTTGCCTATCTTTACCTGGATTTATATATCCCGACTGTTTATTGGATTAGTATAATCTAATAAAAATTTAATGTAGGCTACTGTCACCCAGATCAGGAAAGGCAGTAATACTTAAGGATCCTGATCTGAGTGACAGTACATTAAACACACGGTAACGTTTTTTTATTAAGCTCCTAAATCAAATTACTGATTAAATTACAAATAATGTTACTGATCTAGTTTTGTAGCGGTGAAGGACTTTCCCTTGCGGTGATTTTGCGTGGCGCTGTATGCGATTTTACGGCCTTTATTTACTAAAAATATAATTTAAATCCAGAACAACGAGGTACACTAGAAGTTGGGTGCTATGTCTTAACCCTTATGAGAAGAAACATCATCAACACAAGCTATACTACAGCTACATTTAAACAAAAATACATAAATAAATTAAAGAACATGGTTCAGGCTTGTTAAGTGCAAATTTTCAGAGCATCGGTATACAGAACACTGCGCTGTAAATGTACAAAACGAATGCAATACACAAGCACTGCATATTCATTTAGGCCATTTTCAATAATATATTAGTATTCTCATGAAATGCGTACAAATAGCACGCAGTGTAATTATCGTGCAATACATAGGCTACATAAAATTAACATTTTGAGTGAATATGTTACGCAAGTCATTCCTGTTCCCTTATGGCTCATCTATTAGTGTTTTTTAATAATTGGTTTCTCATTTGTTTTTTACCATTGTCTCTTGGGTTTGGGGTTAGAGTAGGGGAGAGCGGGGTAAGTTGTCACACGGGTAAGTTGTCACACTGTTCATAACTCCAACACTAGAGGCTCTATCTCAAAAATCAAATAGCCACTTTATGTGACTTCTTCTTCTATAGTCAACTTCCTGTTCACATGTGGTCAAGATCACTGTAATCTGAGGTTAGCACAATTTTCTTATTTTTCTGCTTAAAAAGTAAAAAAAAAATCACTTTACATTTTATGCAATACAACTTTGTTAGGTGTGAATGTTTAAAATGATTATTTTGCACAAAATAGAGGAGACCGTAAAGTGTCTTTTGATACTTTAGCTAAAGTGATATGATGAGCTAAACTTGAGATTTAGACAACATTAGCACACAAGTAAGTATGGGGCAAGTTGTCTCAATGACTTTGGGGCAAGTCGTCACATGTGACAACTTGCCCCTGTACAAACAAACACATCGAACATGCTCAGAAAACATGATAAATTGTGATATTGTAATTTCTTTCTAATTGCAATAAGTTGTTTGAAGGAAGGAAGGAAGGAAGGAAGGAAGGAAGGAAGGAAGGAAAATCAGGAGTTAAGGAAGGAAGGAAAATCAGGAATTAAGGAAGGAAAGGCAGGAAGGAAGATGGTTCGAAACTATAAACGAAAGACAGAGCATGGCAGTACACCACCTGACATAATGTTAAAGGCAGTCAGGCAGATAAAGTTGCAGAACAAATCCATCAGAAGTACAGCAAAGGATTTTAACATCAATTACCGTACTCTGACTCGGTATTGTCAAAAGATTACCAGAGAAGAAATTGAAAGTCAGACAGACATGCCAACAACAATGGTTGGTTATACAACGCCACGGAAGATTTTTTCACCTGATTTGGAAAAGCAGCTTGTTGAGTATATTACCAGGTCAGCTGACATTTATTTTGGTCTGTCGCCAAGTGAGGTCAGAAAGCTTGCCTACCAGTTTGCTGTGGCACACCAGCTGAATTTTGCACCTTTGTGGTCAGAAAAAGAAAAGGCCAGCAAAGAGTGGTTTACAGGCTTCTTAAAGCGGCATAGAATGCTGTCACTGAGAAAGCCAGAGGCAACTAGCCTTGCCAGGGCAAGTAGTTTCAACAGAAACAATGTTAATGCTTTCTTTGACAACTTAGAGATTGTGTTACGCAAATATGAATTTGGACCAGGAGATATTTGGAATGTTGATGAAACTGGGGTCACCACTGTACATAAACCAGACAAAGTGGTGGCCAGACGTGGATTCAAACAAATAGGGTCACTGACCTCAGCAGAAAGAGGAACCCTTGTCACACTGGCCTGTGCTGTCTCAGCCACAGGGAATAGTATACCTCCATACTTTATTTTCCCCCGTGTCAACTTCCGTGCTCATTTCCTGATCAACGGGCCACCTGGCAGCAAAGGAGGGGCAAATTCCTCTGGATGGATGAAAGACACACACTTTGTTGACTTCCTGAAACATTTCAGTGAACAAACAAAGTGCTCAAAGGAGAAGCCTTGTTTACTCCTTTTGGACAACCACGAGTCTCATCTGTCCATTGATGGACTCAATTATGCCAAAGAAAATGGCATAATCATGCTGTCATTCCCACCCCACTGCTCACATCGGCTCCAACCATTAGACAGGTCTGTCTACGGGCCACTAAAGAGGCACATCAACAGCGCATGTGATGCCTGGATGAGGAACAACCCTGGGAAGACAATGTCGATTTATGACATACCTGGGATTGTGGCAATTGCCTATCCTCTTGCTGCAACCCCCTTAAACATTCAGGCTGGCTTTAGGGTGTCTGGCGTTCAACCTTACAACAGAGATGTATTTATGGAAACCGAGTTTGCACCATCCTACGCCACAGATCGCCCCATTCAGAACCCTGCGCTGTCAGGCTCCAGCACCAACTCTGCTGTGACAGGCCCCAGCACCAATCCTTCCATGCCAGGCTCCAGCACCAACTCTGCAGTGCCGAGCACACCGAGTTATGCTTCAGCTATCACCAGCTCACCCTTACCCAGCAATGCTATTGCTGACAGTGGGCTACCAACTCCAGAGGACATTCGGCCATATCCAAAAGCCGGCCCCCGAAAAGCAGCCAGCAAAGGAAGAAAACGACGCAAAACAGCAATACTTACTGACACGCCAGTGAAGCAGCAACTAGAAATAGAAAAGAATAAGCCTCAATCTAGCAAAAAGCTGTTTCAAAAGAAAGGGAAGCAGAAATCTGGACCTATGAAAAACAAGGCAGCTAAAAGAAGAAAAATCATGCAAGAGTCATCATCAGATGATGAAGAGTGCTTCTGCCTCGTCTGTGTAGAGCCATTTTCAAAGAGTCGTCCAAAGGAGACCTGGGTAAAATGTGTAAAATGCAACAATTGGGCCCATGAGACAAGTGTGTTGACATTCTCACTTATAGTGTGGTTTGGTAACTCCACAGTTCAGCAGAGAGCTCAGATTAATAATAATCCTCGGGTTGCTTCGAAAATTATTGGTTGTGATCTTCCCTCTATTGATGAGATTTATGTTTCACGTTTGGAAAAAAAGGGATTACTGATCCTGAAAGATCCCTTACATCCAGCAAATCACCTCCTTAGGCCTCTTCCTTCAGGTAGACGCCTTAGAGCAATTAAAACTAAGACTACACGTTTCTTAAATAGTACCTATTGTAGGATTGTTCATGCTCTCAACTCTTCTGCAACTGTATTTCATTCCTTATAATTGTTTAGAAATTTACAGTTGTACGTGTATGTGTATGTAACAATGTATTTCAATGTATTTATATGTTTGACAATATTGTGGATGAGCTCACCAAGAAAATTCCAAGGAATAAATCTTTGGCAATAAATAAATAAATAAATAAATGATGTTTGCACCTCAGGCAAGGCAATTTATGTGTGTCAGAATTGTGATTCTGGAGATGAGTCCTATTAGTCATACAGGGCATCTGTTTTGTTCAGAGGTTCAACATGTTAAGTTAAGCAAGTTATCTGCAGCGTTCCATTCAGTTATCTGGTTTTATGTGAAAGCCATAGAACATTTGAACCAAAGTTCAAAGTAAAGTGGTCTTGCCACTTAATTGAAATGTGCATTATTTGGATTGAAATAATTGTTTTTCCAGATTCTCCAGGCACGGATGTTTATATTTCCAGTTTGGTTTGAGTTTAAAAATTAAAATCAATATTCACAATTAAGTAGTTGTGTTCTTATTTTTAGATAATCTAGTGTGACAACTTACCCGCCCTAGTGTGACAACTTACCCTCCGATGGGGCAAATTGTCACAAGTGCACAGTCACTATTCAACAGTCTACAACTCTGTAATGAGATAAGATATAAAGATGTTATGAATACAACATATGTGCCCAAGACTTCCTTTTTTCATTTGGTATGAGATCTATACCATTGTGATACATGGTGCTCAGTAAATGTTAGACAGTATGAAAAGTGTGACAACTTACCCTGCACTCCCCTAAGTTTTTGTAAAATAAAATGATATCCAAACCCAATCGGCAATGGTTTAAAAAACAGACAAAAAAACAACGACACCAAACGATGCGCCATTTAAGTGAACGGGAAGGACTAGCATATGCACGCAAAATTGGAAATTGGCGTAGGCTATGTATTGCACGATAATCACACTGATTGCAATTCATACGCATTTGATGATAATAGGTTGATTAGATAAATTAATGTGTAACTATAAAGTATGAAAACGAATGAATCAGTATTTTGGCTAAATTAAGATGGATCATTTCAAGATCATTTTCAGTCATTTAGATTTTGTCATTATTTCAGAACAAGCTTATTCTATCTATAACAACTTACATTATATCATGTGTGTTTCTTGAATATATGTTGAAAATATATGCAAGTAAAAAAGTACAAAATAAAATCGTTCAGCTCATGGGGAGTGAACAAAAAGACGTTAAAGTCTCTTCGCAAGGACGTGCTGAAACTGTCGAGTCGACAGATGATCATCATGCTTAAAATGTTTCACCCAGAAATTAATAATGAAAACTTGAATATCTAAATGCCCAGGTAAGAGTCAAGTGTTCAGTCAGTTCACTATAAAGAAAAAAGCCAACGACATTGGCTGCAGCTTCCTCATCCACGGGCGGATGTTGCAGATACAAAGAAAAACCTATAAAGGTTTAAATGCTGGTAAAAAACGTCAATTATATTATGGCATTTTATATGTGTGTTGATCAGTTAAAGTTATTTTAATCTTTAATACTGCATCTGCAGACAATCTGCAGACAATCTGACGACGCTATCATTCTATTATCTCAGTTTCACTTTCTCACGCATTCACTGTAGCCAGACCCGGATTAACACAGTGAAGTGCCCCCAATATATTTAATTGATTTATTTATTTATTATTTTAAACTAGTCATTCAGGGCTCCAGACTAACGTTTTTGTTATTAGGAGCAATGTAGCCCCTGACTGAAAATTTTAGGAGCGCTAGCAGAAAATTTAGGGCACACCTTAATTAAGTCTGCAATGCAATTTTTGACATTTTCCCAAAATAACTGCATTACTGAAAAATACTAAATAGACTTAACTATGCAGTTGCTGCACATGTCATCATTATGCACAATTAATGAAACTTTCAGAATAGGAAGTTATGAACCAAAGATTCATACAACCCCCTTAACTATAGGCATAAGATAGGCTACATATAGGCTACAATAAGTTATATCTAGATAGCATTAATGAGATGAGTGGCAGACTGGCAGGGCAGCAGTTTACATGCTTGTATCCTTTACACGTTTCTCATCTTTTATCTAGTTTTCCTTGGGCACTGATATAGACCTTTATTCTCGTCTATAATGTTTTTAGTGTTAATGTAGGCTAAAAGTTGTCCGGCTCTCTTTATCTCTCATCGCTGTAATGTTTAACCGGCGCGGTTCTGAGTGCGATGTGTTAACTTTACCAGGGCTGCGTAGATCCATCGGTAAAATCAACCGAGCGCATGGTGACATAAAACAATATACGCGATTACGCGTCATACAATTGAGCGGTTAAAACCCGATCGTGCATGCCGTAGTGCCCGCACATGCTCGAGTACTTGTAAAAACATTTTGGCCGCAGTCTGGAGACCTTGGTGCCCCCCTATTGTCTGGGGCACTCACCCAATATTGACAATCCAGCCCTGGCTGTAGCCTGTGATTTAACGAAATGACCTCTTACCAATTTATTTGGCCTTCATTATACATGTATGATGTGAAAAACAAGAAGGTCATAGCTAGTTTCATTAATTTAATGTAAAAAGCGCCGTGGTTGCATTCATGCGGTTGGCTTGTCAGTGCGGTAATACAGGATTGCGTTAATTAGTAGGTCCAAAGCAACTGATTTCAGGTGTTCTGTCAAAGTCTGTTCCCTTCCCTTTAGTGTAGCGTTTTTATCACGGTATGTTTTTATATATTTATAAAGACTAAAGATTTGAATGGTTTATACAAAAAAAAAAATAATAATTTAATGTATTCTATAATAGAGTTTATTAAATATTTCATACTTTCCCCAGTTTTCTATTGTGGTATTTTTATAACCTGTTTTAATAAAATTGTTTTAATAATTATTATGTGGACATTCTTAATAAATACATAAATATAGCACACACCCATGATGTGAAGTGTTATTTATATATAAACAGGCTGGGGCATATTCATTTGTATGCATGTAACAAAATAATTGTAGAACAAACACGTAGGCTATATATACAAGGCAAAAAGAAACAATAGAAAATAGGAAAATTATGAAATACCTAACAAATGGTATAGTCCAACACATGAAAGTACCACCTTTCAAAATGAAGTGAATTATACTGTAAAAATAATTGACTTACCATTAAAGGACAATAAAGACACATCACATACATGCACACACACACAAACACATCTCAGTAGCCAAGCCACCAAAACACCCAATATACATAGATAACAAACGCACTGCTACAAAAACACCAGACCAGGGGAAACACAGAAAACAGAATTCACCGCCATGTGTGAAACTCCGTTAGACTGACACCTAGTGTTGACTCTTTTCATAGCACATGTGTGCTCGTGGATCTTTCAATGCAAACCATGCAACTTAAGTCTCAAAACTCGTATGAACAGAACAGGATTAATGCACGCGCGTCGCCTGATCCACAAATGCGCATCCTCTTTTTTGCGTGCACAAATTGTGAAATAATGATACGAAATATGCCAACTGAATTCACAAATATGTCTCTGTTTGTACAAATCGATGCACATTCACGTAAATATTAAAATTCGCAGACACAAAATCAAAGACATCTATTTAGTTCATTCATTGATAGTTGTTTGTATTTGGCTCATAAAATGCTTTAAACAGCGAAATGAAAGTCTCAATATACAAATGAACAGAACGGGATTAATGCACGCGTGTCACCTGATCCACAAATGCACATCTCCCTTTTTGCACGCGCGAATTATGATATTTGAATACACAATAAAATATGTGTATTTGTACATTTGTACAAATCGATACACGTTCATTCAAATTCTGAATTTCACATATTCAAATCTAAAGACATTTGTTCGTGGATAGTAAAATACATTTGTAACATGCATCCAGTTCACAGATAACTGTGCATGTATTTGTTAATAATATTGAGGCTAATTTCTTTCCATATTAATGGGGCCCTATTTTAACGACCTAAGCGCATGGTCTAAAGTGCACAGTGCACAGTCTAAACGGGTGTGTCCGAATCCACTTTTGCTACATTAACACACAGAAAAAATGGTTTGTGCGCCTAGCACACAGTCTAAAAGGGTTGTTCTTATTCCCGTAATGAGTAATAGGAGTGTTTTGGGCATAATGTGCAATAAACCAATGAGAGTTTCATCTCCCATCCCCTTTAAAAGCCAGTTGTGCTTGCGCTATGCCGATTCCCTATTTAGATGCTGGAATTTGTAAACAAAAAAACTAAGCGTAGAAAGAAGCCCACCAGTTTAAGATTGATGTTAAAAAATTGCGTTGTTTTCATTTGTATTGAAATTTTTATTTTTTTATAAAACCTTTAAAAGTCGTTTTCTTTCAGTCATGGAAGTAAAATTAGCAGGATTTTAATTGCTATAAATGTATTGACAGGCTACATAATCAGTGTAATTTCAAAGAATAATTTACAAATATGCAAGAAAAGGTTTGTACTCTAAAAATACTTTATTTGTAACAAACAAGACAAAAAGAATTTACAAACGTGTGTAGAGCCCAAACGTTTCAGCACTCGGACAGCACTGTAATTTTAAAAAAGGTTCTCATCTCAGCATATCCACAGGTACAAGGTAGGTCATTATATACAATAAATCCATGCAGTAGCATTTCAAAATAAATGCAATTTTCCATTTGTGTAAGCATTTACTTATTTACCAGGCTATAGGTGAAGCTGCTCTAATCGGTTCTCATTTATGTCCAAGAGAATAATAATCTTTTACATTTACATTTTTTAATTTTCACATTTAAAAACGTTTGCGTGCTGCTGCGCATCCATGTGTGTGATAAGCAAATGCGCGTTGTTGTCTTGTTTATCGGCACATATTTGTAACGCGCTCATTAAATAACAAAAACAATATTGTGCCATTGACTTTAGACCAGGTTTTAGTTGGCCAATGGCGTCTATGTTAATTGCCTCAAAATAACAACGCGCCAACAATACACCTGAACACATCTTGTTTTCAGAACAAAACGCCCATTGGCACACAAATGGGTGCAAATGCATTTGCCATTTAAACAACATGACGCTGGACATGAAAATGATAACTGCGCCGGGCTGAAACTAGCAAAAAACACTTGTGTCGCGCTTTGCACCGGGTGTATGATAGGGCCCATGGTCTGTTTGCACACTGTCGTTCATCTAATTCATATTTTGTGCACATAAAGGACAAGTTGATGTGGCATTTAGCAGATTCTGACAACAAATTGATGTGGCATTTATCGGATTTTGACAACAACGTGGTATTTCTAATTGGCGCGAGGCCGGGATTAAGCAAACTGGAAGCGAAAGTATTTGATAACATTCAGTCTATGTCATTATAATTTTTGACGGGGGTGGTGTTTAGCAGCTTTTGCATCTGGTACCAAAGTTTGACAGTAACAGAATTGACCCCGACTAATTCGGACAACAGGAAGTCATGATGTTTAGCTATATAAAACACTTCTACAGAAATGTTTTTTTTGTTATGTAACATCTTGTGATCCATGACAACGAGTACCAAACTATTAAAATAATTAAGAATATAACCATTTGAAATAGGCAGAAAAAAGAATGACTTTGGACACCAAATGCAATTATAGGATTACCTTTGTGTGATATCCCAAACTGAAGTCTTTATTACATTGTTTTACCATCTGCATTTAAATTTGCAGGGTTGTGATCAATCATGTGGTTTTTCACCTGTTGTATGATAAAACAGAAATAAAGCTTAATAACACAGAGATTTGTGAGTGGTCTATTTTGTTGCTTCTTCTGAATGTGATTAGTCCAAATTAAAATAGTCAAATCACCCACAAAAACAAAAGTTTTGTATGGGAAAATGGTTTTAATCCAGCAAGACTTTTGTTTGCCGAACAAACAACATGAGTCACGCTATCCCTCCAAAGTGTTGCAAGTAGAAATCCAGACTCAGTATTTATACGACTGATTTGGTTCCATTAAAAATGCAGCCAGTAAATCTGCATCTCCTGCTGTTTTTTCTAAATGTGAGTAAATATTTCATTTCCCATTTGCTATCATTTATTTTATGGTATTAATTTATATATTTACCCATTTCCCTATTCGCCCTTTCCCCATGTACTTCAACTTAATATGTCTTTTCATCTCCGCGGACTGACGCTCTCTGGTCCATTAATCTATCTGTGGGACCATATGGGCATCATTAGCATTGACTCTCAGCTGTCCTCATGGCAGCACAGACCGGGCTGGCGTTCTCCGTTCACAGGACGGCCATGCCAGAGCAGCTCGACGCTAGCACTCGTGCGTTACGCTCGTCGCAGTCGAAGCCAGAGAGGGACAAAACGACCGATTTCGCTGACTGCTTGGCTCACGTGTTGTTGTTTTTTTCCTGCTGCTACAACCGGCACGGAGATAAATGCTATTTTGGTATCTGCAGTTATAGCTGCCCCATCAGACTCAACCCACCCATCTTCAAACGCACGCTCAAAATCACAGCAAGCCGCTGGTAATTGCCCTCACTTCTAAGTTTGTTTGTGGGAGTGTAAAAGCTAATGACTCCAGCCACAACTTAATTGCTGGAGAGGAAGATAGCGAGAAACAAAATCCCTCCTCTAAACACATTTATATTCCAAAGAGAATATATGGAGAAAGATTACAGAGATAAACATCCCGAGGAATTAAGGGCGTATGGTTGAGGGACGATCGCCCGGGTCAGGCATAATATTTTACACCTGCTCTGGGAGCGTCTTGAGCTCCTTTTCCTTTACAAGCAACAGCGGCTTGCCAAATTACATGTAGGTGTGTTGGCAGGACAGGAGGTAATTAAAATATAAGCAGGTAGCAACTGTATAATAAGGTTTGCCGGGTGTAGTTTATTACTGTCTGTCTGTCTGTCTGTGTGGATCTAAAAGCTTGCGAATCGCAATAGCATTGAATTTGCAATTTGGACGAGGACAAGATAAATCTAAAATAAAATCGAATAAACAACGTCTGCCTGTCCTTTACACAATCCTTACTTATAAAATAACATAAACATGTGAGCTGTTAAAAAAGATGCCAAACAGAAACAACATTTTTGAATTAAAGGTCCACTCTGTAGATTTTTTGCGGTGTCTAGTGGCGAGACTGTGAATTGCAAGCAACAGCTCAATACACATTTAGGGCTACTGTAGAAACATGATGGGGCGAAATGTCCACTTCCATGTAAGTGTATGTTCCATTTATTCTGAAAAAATCATTATGCAAGGTAATAAAATAAAAAATCATTATGCAAGGTCTTTATACATCACTGATATTATAATTGTGTATATTATATTGCAATAAATACATATGAACATTTTTGAAAAGCACATGAGGGTCAGGGGTTTCATTTTTGACAAAAGCATCTGCTAAATGACTAAATGTAAATGTTTTAGATCAAAATACTATACAGATA
This sequence comes from Misgurnus anguillicaudatus, assembly GCF_027580225.2. Lineage (NCBI taxonomy): Eukaryota > Metazoa > Chordata > Actinopteri > Cypriniformes > Cobitidae > Misgurnus > Misgurnus anguillicaudatus. The sequence goes on along the minus strand of NC_073351.2, from coordinate 33,939,162 downwards.
TTTTATTATAACGTTTAAATTTCCACTTTGTAGGTGTGCGCAAAATGTGCCATTTTTGGGTGTGCCCTTATAAATTCAAATGAGATGAGGTTGGATAGTGAATATTATTATCCCCTTCTGACATCACAAGGGGAGCCAAATTTCAATTCCCTATTATTTCACATGCTTGCAGAGAATGGTTTAACAGAAGTTACTGGGTTGATCTTTTTCACATTTTCTATGTTGATAAAAGCACTGGGGACCCAATTATAACACTTAAACATGGAAAGTCAGATTTTCATGATATGTCCCCTTTAAGATTAAAATGCACATATAAAAAAGGATTATAAGCTTTCTGCTTTAAATCAAGGTATGGTAAGGATACCAATTGTTGACTCTTTTGTAACTTTTTTTGCAGTTTGTCAAACTCCAAACAATCGAAAGGTCAAAATCAATCTCATTATATAAGCATTGGATCTTAAGAGAATAGCTTGGAAAGACTTTAAAAGGCTAAAAACTACATTTATTTTTTGCTTTCACAATCTAGACCTGCTGTCAAGTCACTGGTTTAAAAGAATCAGATTGTCTAACATCCAGACCTCCAATCGTTTTACACAACATATATGCCATCATCCGCCCTATTATTTCTCTTAAAGGGCACCTATTATGGCCTTTTTACAAGATGTAATTAAAGCGTCAGGTTTGCCCAGAATGCGTCTTTGAAGTTTCAGTTCAAAATACCCCACAGATCATTTATTGTGGCATGCCCAAAATACCCATATTTGAGTGGGAGCAAAAACATGCCGTTTTAATGTTGTATCTTTAAATGCAAATGAGCTTCAGCTCCACACTTCCCTACAAACAGACAGTGAGCGCTTTCGGTTAAAATAGCTCTGATTAATTCGGTCTGAGACAATAGTATCTAATAGACAGAGTACAACTCGCTGAGGATGGAAACTATGGTAATGCAGGACTGTAAGTGGGAGGGGCTTTATCAATGTGACCTCACATTGATAAGAGAATCAAAACGGCACGTCTTATGAGACTGCTTTGGTTTAATGGGTATTAAAAAATAAGGAGCAGGTGGATTTTTTTTCATCGTATGGTGGTTGTGTTCACACATTGCATAGGTTCCCTTTAATATTGAGGATGTCTGTGTTGTCATTTTCCTTTCTCTATATTCTGCTCAGAGTACTGCAACTATATCTTCAAGCTTATATCAGCAGATCGATCCTATCTATAGACCTATACTCTGTCTCATAATAAGCAATGAAGATTCAAAGTTGGCATCTTCATTTCTCGCTCTCTTTTCTTTATGACGGCACAGGCCACATCGGTGCAGTTTGACTCTAATAACCAATTACAGGATCTGAGCACAAACACTCGTCTCATCTGTGGCAGGCCGGGTCTCTAGCAGGTCAGGCGACCATCTGTAGCAGCAGCTCATTGTCTCTGCTGGCTTTCTTTTCTCCATAATAAGTCTGACGCTCATGAGGACGGAGCAGTACAGAACAAGTGTTCGCAGCGAACTAATCAGTTTAGATGCGTCCGAGTTATCAAGTGTGGCACTCGAGAAAAAAGAACAGCTGGTGCTCGCTACCTGGGAGACAAATTTATCGCACATCCCTGTTTCCCCCAGAATATTTTCATTTTCTCTAAAGAAAAAGAAAAGGAAAAAATAGCAGATGCTTGTGGTGCTTTTACTCCCAAATGTCAAAACACCTGGGCCCTGATACATCACCCCACAGTGGCTCTAATGTGCAGGGGAGGGGCCGTTTCTTTTGTCTCTGTGTGACAACATCTTAGCTCATAGAAGCCCTGCTTTCTTGTTCTGAAATGTAATTAAAGAAAAAAACATAGTTTGTAAACGATAAGAACAAAAATGTTATCAAAAAGAATGTAAAGTAGAACTTAAAAAGTACTAAACACTAACACGTCACAGTATGGTTGTAATTGTTAATATTGGTAATTGCATTAGCTTACATGAAATAACTTTTACAGCATTTATTAATCTTTGTTAATGTTAGTTTATGCCAATACAATTGTTTTTTTTTTTTGCGTTAACTAATGTTACAACTTTAGATTTTAAATGTATTAGTAAATCCTGAAATTATCATGAATAACAATTCCAATAACATGAATAACAATTCCAATAACTAATATGAGTAGGGCTGCATAATTGTTTACTTCATATAAATTATAAATAAATATAAAAGCGATTAGTTATGCAGCCCTGCATGAATCTGACATGATTCATCTTAGTTTCATTTTTCAAATCAGAAGAACCTGCTATTTTAACTCTCTTTCATCTCCAGCCAGTGCCAGCATTTTTTATGATTTTCAAAAAAATGTAATGCCTACCAGAATTGTATTTCCTTCAAATATATAAGCAATAGGGCTGTAAAGCTTAATGCATTAATAATATTTAATTAATGTAAAATCATTTTAATAACAGTAATTTTATTAACGTGCGATTAACACAAACGCGCAATTTCTGACTCTACGCCTAGCACGTTGTTGGATAAACGTCTAAAATGATCTTTATAATAAATAAAGTGCAGGACTTGTTTGATGTTAAAATAGTTATTAAGAGGGTCAAGACTTACACATCTGAAGCATCCACACAGGCACGCGGCCCAGATATATGCATATATAGACAGCATTACAGTTTTAAAAATATCTGTTTAAATTGTTGGGGAAAACTATCTGATGTGTAACATTATATTAGATCATTGCATTACAGTAGATCTTAACTCTTTCTCGCCAGTGTTAAAAAAAAGCTGCCAGCCAGCATTTTTTATAATTTTCCCAAAAGTTTATTACGGATTGCTAGAAAAACTTGTCATTGGCAGGGAAGCGTTTTCCCTTAATTGACTCGTCAAGTTAACTCATCAATGGCGGGGAAAGAGTTAAAGCTGTCTGTCTCAATGTCAATAAAAAACTTGAAAAGTGTTAAATTAATGTAAATATAGAACAGATAAAAATGTGTGATTAAGTTGCATTTAATCACGAGTTAACTCATGACAATCATGCGATTAATTTAGATTAAATATTTAATTGATTGACAGCCAAAATAAACATACAATATATCAAATGAAAGAACAGACCCTCTGCTTTGAAAAAAAAAAACATTTCATCCCATCTTCATTTGTTCGCTTTTTATCACCTCTTAAATATGGGTAGGTTTCTTCAAAAAATACAAAATTTTGAGCAAAAAGCTAAGATACAGTAATTGCATTTTTGTAAAGGTCTTTTGTTAAAGATCAGATTCAGAGCGATTTTACTGTTTTTGGATCAGTGTACGCTTCAGTGTTTTATAAGTTGGGTAAGAGCACTACCTAGTGGATAATAGTGTAAATATGTATTGCCGTAAAAACTCATCATTGGCAGGGAAAGAGTTAACAGGGGTGTGTAGACTTTTTACACTGCAAAAAATGACTTTCTTACTTAGTATTTTTGTCTTATTTTCAGTAGAAATATCTAAAAATATACAATTTAAGTGAATTTGTGCTTAAAACAAGCAAAAATATCTGCCAATGGGGTGAGAAAATTTTACTTGAATTAAGTGTTTAAAAAAAAGAAATCTTATTTCACCATTTTGTTTTTCTCACCCCATTGGCAGATAATTTTGCTTGTTTTAAGGACAATTTCACTTAAACTGTATATTATTTGTCTTAAAGGGGACATTCCATGAAAATCAGACTTTTTCCATGTTTAAGTGCTATAATCGGGTCCCCAGTGCTTCTACCAACCCAGAAAACATGAAAAATAGCAACCCTGTAACTTTTTTTTGGTAAGGCTCTCTCTGCAAGCATGTGAATAAATAGGTCATGCGGATTTCGCTCCCCCCATGACGTAGGTAAGGGCTCCAATTATAATGATACCGCCCCTTCAACTGCGCTATCCAACCATGAGGCTACCTCGAGTGAGAGTGACCGAGAGAAAGTATGACTGACAGCACGACGCGTTTGTATTCCATCAAACACAAACAGGAGCCTACAATCTTATAACTTGTAGTTTTAATAATCTTTCTAAAGATTGAATTAACGTTCTAAAGGATTAACGTTACCTTAGTGCAAGAGAGAGAGAGAGAGAGCAACGCGACGGTTCGCTTTCAAGCAAGTTATGTTGTTTAATATGTTTCTCTGAAGTTTATATGAATGAAAACGAGGATTAATGCACTGCACGAGACAGAGTGAGTGAACAACGCGTATTCACTATCATACACAATAAGTAAATATGTTGTTTAATGTTTCTCTGAAGTTTCAAATGAATGAGGAGTTACAAAATAGATGAGAGACTGACAGAAACGCGAATGTGTTCAATATGTGTACACAATAAACTTAAACATGTCATTTGATCTATTTCTCTAAAGTTTAAGCATTAAACGTGTTGTTTTATTACAGATCATTTAAATGTGCTCGTGTGGTTTGGTCAAAAAGCAAACTTCTGAGTGTTTGTGGACGTGTATTTTATTGTAACATGCTGAAACTCATTATGCCTGTTTAAAACAAGGGCAACATGAGACCTTAAGTCTTTATTTTTATTCCACAATGTTCACCATCTACTGATAAACATGTATTTAGTATGCATAAAACAGATAATTGACTTTTTAAACTTGTTCATATTTATAATGCTTAACATCGCTCACTAACTTCTTTCGTGAGAGAATCTCCCTCGCCTCGATGCTCTACAGCGGGAGCGCTTGAGACTCCGCCCACCTGAGCAGCTCGTTTGGATTTAAAGGGATACACACAAAAACGGTGCATTTTTGCTCAGCCCCATAAATTGCCTATTTTAACATGCCACAATAAATTACCTATATGGTATTTTGAGCTAAAACTTCACATATGTACTCTGGGGACATCAAAGATTTATTTAATATCTTAAAAACGTCTTCTGGAATGTCCCCTTTAAAACTAAACTTATTTACTTAGGTCATTTTACTCATCAAGAAAAAGCATCTTAATTTAAGAATCATTTAATATCATTATCTCATTTTTGATGGAGGTGGCATTTAGAGGCTTTTCCAATCTAAACTCCTTATATACTGTAAAAAATATTATTTACAAATAATTGAACCAAATGCATGTTCGTCTTGAACTTTGAAACTGCTTGAATGCGTTTAGGCGTAAAGCAACTGAGAAATGTTTGCATTTCTTTAGCTAATAACATTTATCAAATCAATATTTTGTACCCATACATTTACTGATGTGGCAAGTAGCCATATAAAATGAATGTGCCACTCTGTAGTATTGACATTAATTACATTAGTGGCCGCTGGTGACTTCCCTTCGATGGGGCGCGAATTTAAAATATGTGTTCGGAGTGTCAAATGTGTTGTTCGTCATTTCAAAATATGTGTTCGTTGCGTTATGTGAACCATGTGCGTCATGAGTCTTGTCAAAATAAGTGCCTGCTGCACACATATCGAAAGGGTTTATGATAAAAGAGACGCTCACGTTCACAAAATATTTGCAAGACACTCACTTAACAGTAAGCTCTAATTAAACATTAGATTAGGCGAGTATCTGGCAAACGCGTCTGTCACTTGTATCATCTTGTTTTGCTTTCTAGCATAGTGCTGTTACTGCATGAATTATCAGTAGTAAGTGGTAAAGTTTATCTCCAACCCTGATCAAACACACCTGAAGCTGCCAATCGAGGCTTTCAGATTAGCTGAAAATTACAGGCAGGTGCATTTGATTAGGGTCTGAGCTAAAATCTTCAAGACAGCGACCCTCTGGGACCGAAGTTGAATAGGTCTGCAGTATATATATTCAATAAATTGCGTGCAGTCGGTTCTTCAATAGCGGCCTAACAGGCCGGCACATGATTAAACGGACAGCTCTGTGCTCTGCGTAATGGGAAAAGATCAAATATAGACAACCGGGCAGGATCAAAGGAGAAGATAACCTGTGAAATTACCAGCCTTTGCAAGGTGCAATTGCTGCTGCCAGTATAGATGCATTCATGGACACTGTCCACATCGCAATTCGATTTTCAGTTCATCAAGAATCTATTAGAGGGCCAATTCAAAGCAGACACTAACAGAAAGTCTTCAGCGACATTCAGACAAGCTGCAGCACTCTCTACCCGGGTTCAATCCTACTTAGAGGACAAAGTTGAACTCGCACACAGGGACAAACGCTCTGATTATATGATTTTTACAGACGGACACGTTCTTCTGGAGATTCATTTGAATTATGCAATCGGGGAGCTGAACGCTGGGATGTTATAAATATTCAAAGAGAGAATATAACCAAGACAATGCACACTTTTCCTTGTGGTAATAAAAATGTCTAAATCTAACAACTTATATAATGCAATTGTCAAATGAAAATACAAACACAAATCTGAGCTTTTTGTTTCTTTTGAAGCCACTGTCCTCCAATGACCCTTGCGATCGACTCCTGTGTAATATGCATTTCCACAGAATTGATATTTGCCTTCAGGGGAAAAAGTCAGGTACCTTTTCATTTTAGGGGTGCAGAAGTGGTGGTCCTATCTCACGGAGACAAGTTATAACAAAAAAGGTCTTACTAGATGTGGTTAATATGGTTATAAATATTTTTGGATTAACCAAGCATCGCACTTGAATAGCGAGTGATCATCACACATTTTCACTGCATATAGATTCATTGCATGTTGCATACTAGGGGGAGAAAAAATCTTAATGAGAAAACGACATTTCCAGTTAAAAACAAAATGTAAATGATGTGACCAAATTAATGAAAGTGTGATGTCTGCTATATATTTAGCTTGCAAAAATCATTAATAATTGCTTTGTAAAACCTTAGTAAAAAAAACTTTAAACAAAATAATATTGTGTAAAAACACAAACATTAAGGAGGTGAATGAAATTCTAAACTGTAAACAGAATTCAAAAGCGTTTTTTGTTCACAAATTCTTAAAAGACCCACATATACCTAAATCTCATCTCTGTGTCTATATCGCTGAAAGATAAACAGTTGGTATATAAAGAATGAACCTTCAAACTGCTTTACCTTCCATGGGGGAAAAGTATTGTTAGCATTTCTGAGACGATATGACAACTTCACAAAGCATGACGACACTCTTTACCTAAAATGTACAGGCACTTACACTAACAGATAGATCCAGCTCTAGAATCTGATTGGATTAGCCAATGAGGTACAGTATGTGCATCTGTGACCTCACATCAGGTTACCAGACTGCTGCAAAAAGACAACTAATTAATCAGGCAGAATTATGTACCTTGAGAATTAATATTCAAATAAATATTTTACCATAAAGTCACTATGGCACCTACACACTACAAAGTTTCAGGAGTGAATCGTCTAAATGATCGGTCCATGTGTGTATGGAACACGACTTACTCCCGAAAATGTGATGATTGACACAGAGGTAGTCATAGCAACGTTTAGCCATCTCACATGTTTAGTATTGATTATTTTGAACAAAGCAATATTACAAAATTGTGCAATTTTAAACAAAACTACTTGCAGAGACGTTGTGTGTTTTATATGTTTGTGCTTTCATGCTTTGTTGCAATGTCCACGTTTTATAATCACAGTTTTTCCTTTATTTAATAGACAGGAGCGGGTCACAACATTTTATTCTTATTTTTAATAAGAAGCATTTTTTACTGACTTTCTCCTGCTGTTTTTAGCAAAATCTGGCAAGTAAATGCTCATACCTCTTTTGCTATGATTTTCTGCACCATGCAAGAGAGATATGTAATGTCCCTGATGCATGTTTTAATACATCAACAACTAGTTGCTGAGTTTGTTCTGTACACACTGCATACCGTCGCTGCCCGATGAAACTCACGTATGTCCAAAACGGTTACTTTTCAGGAAGTAAAAAAACACCGTATTTCAAAAGTAGTTGAATGTAGCGTTGTCATACTTGGTACGGCATCTTTACATGTAACCATATACTTGCCAGTGTAATGATATAATCCACATTTGACCAAAATTGAGTTTAAATGGACATACGTGCATATTTTACAGTAACGGTGGTCGATACGCGTTCTTCCAATCATTTATTAGAATGTCCAAGTTGCGTTTCATATTGATAGATGAATACGCTCAGTTTATTAAATAGCCTACGTCTTAGTTAAATACGCTTAGTTTATTTAATAGTAATTATAAATGTATTAAATGTCTCTTGCAAACTATGAAGGGACAATGAATCAATACACTGACATGGTAATGCTAGACAGATACTTTGTTTGCACAGTCCTACCATAATTTTGTCACTCCTAGACTTACGTCTGGCATCAGGGGGAAACATTTACCTTGATAAAGGAAAGTCATTGTCTCACCAGGCTATATTTATTCGGCTATCCAATGCTGAGCTTTGATGAAACTTCACGAGACCGGCCAGATGCTTCCACAGGGCGGGAGATACGCGGCGTGATTGACAGCTTTGACACCAAATGGATATGTGTGAAAATCAGATGACATGATTACACAACTTTCATTTAGATATGTGAAGCATACTGTATACGGAAATGAACCTGGACATTCAATCCGTTGAAAAATCTCAAAATCGGAAAAATGGACATACGTGGTTTTCATTGGACAGCGACGATACAATTTCTGTAAATCTGGTTGTTTTTGCCTGAGTTAATCTGGAAGAAGAATGCATTTGTCAATGCTGTAAATTATTGCACCAGTCAGACAGAAAGAAAGCCCTGTGGCCTCGTAACCAATTTGGCCCGCTTCTCCATTTATTTTCATTTATACCACAGGTCTGTTGAATGCTGTATTCTGATTGGTTGAGAAATGTTTTGTGGGTATGCATTGTTTTTTGATAACCACACACCTATCTTTTCAGATGTCTTAAAAATAGACACCAGAGCAATGTTTGTGGTAACCGTGGTATAAGCTTCGCGTCGTGCCGCATACCCACCTTGGGTGTGAATTATTTTCTTATAATTCAATGGCCCGTCGTCAATTATTCCTTACTTGTTATCTGACGATGACACCAAGGTAACCGCTAAAATGTGCATTCAAAATTAATTGACAGGTCTGGCTCAGCAAAAATTAGCCTACCACCCACACAATGTCGCAAGTGCTCTTGGCAAACGAGGGGGGGGGGGAGTTGGAAAAGGACCTGATGCACACACGCAGGATAGTTTGGGTCTTCTTGAGTCCGTTCGGCAAAAACACGTTCATTTTAAATTACATGAGGCCACTAAAATTATACCTGAACCATGTCCGAGGTACATGTGAAACTTTTAGACCCGAATCTGCTCGGGTCATGGGTCGGACTTTGGATTTTTGGATCTAAGTGGATACGTGAAGACCTCTAGTACAGGGTTACTTACAACACTTATTACACAGCTTCTCATGCTTTTTGCTAATTATTATTAATTACACACTACTTATTTTCTCTTAATACCAAACAATCCCAATATTCTATAAGCCATATCACCCTGTAGCCCAAGACAGCTTGCCCACTGAAGCTAAGCAGGGCTGAGCCTGGTCAGTACTTGGATGGGAGACCACCTGGGAAAACCAGGTTGCTGCTGGTAGAGGTGTTAGTGAGACCAGCAGGGGGTGCTCACCCTGTGGTCTGTGTGGGTCCTAATGCCCCAGTATAGTGACGGGGACACTATACTGTCAAAAAAAGCACCGTCCTTCGGATGAGACGTTAAACCGAGGTCCTGACTCTCTGTGGTCATTAAAAATCCCAGGATGTCCTTCGAAAAAGAGTAGGGGTGTGCCCCGGCATCCTGGCCAAACTTGCCCATTGGCCTACTAATCATCCCCTCATACTAATTGGCTATATCACTCTGTCTCCTCTCCACTAATAAGCTGGTGTGTGGTGGGCGTTCTGGCGCAATATGGCTGCCGTCGCATCATCCAGGTGGATGCTGCACATTGGTGGTGGTTGAGGAGATTCCCCCATTCATATGTAAAGCGCTTTGAGCACTAGAAAAGCGCTATATAAATGTAACGAATTATTATTATATTATAATTATTATTATAACTTTGAGTAATTGATGAGAAATTTATTTTTATATCAAAGGGATAGCTAACACAAACATGAAAATTCTGTCATTTTTTTATTCATCCTTATGTTATTTCTTTAACTGTAGGAGTTTCATTATAAGGACATTTCACCCATTTGCATTTAGCTTTGTATAGTTAGAACCCCAGTCATGATTTTGAATGGTCGTGCATCATTTCCTCAGTTTCCGGTGAGACAGGAAAAATACAGATTTCAGTGTTGCACTTCCTTCTTTCAATGATGTAAAAATCATCATTTTGCATCATTGAAAGCAGGAAGTCCAATATCTCTGTTGAGGGGGTAAGACTACAAACACCCCTTTTCTCGGTCAAATAGGCACCAAATTCGAAATGGACATTTCAACTACAAATATGACACACTTTCAATAAAGATGAATGTTTCTACGGGTGAAATACTCCTTATTCTGTTCAATGCAAAAGATTATATTTTGATGGATGATGGTAACCACACAGTTAATGGTACCCATTGACTATTATAGATAAACAAATACTGTGGAAGTCAATGGGTACGGTCAACATCATTAATCAAAATATCTTGGTTGTGTTCAACAAAATAAAGTCATACAGGTTTAAAAAAAAAACATAAGGATGAGTAAATGACAGAATTTCGAATTTTTAAAGCTTCATTTGAAACCGTTGTTTTTGCATATACTGTCTCAGATGTTGTGTTAATAAATGGCTTGGCGTTTTTCCCCCAATTATCACTAAAAACTTTTATCCAGCGAGTTCACACATCTCATGCTTGTGTGACAGGTTTGCATTACAAACCTGTGAAACTGTGGCCATTCTTACCCAATAGGTCACAACTTCTTTACCAGAGTGTGCCATCTCTGTGCGTCCACCAATTAGGGCCCGATACAACGTAGCAGTTGCTTTTTCGCCTTTACTTTATTAGCACCTCACACTGAAACTATCAAAAGGAAAAACAAGTTAATGTAAGAACTAAAAAAAGAACAAGAGTTAATCCAGGGTGTTCAGTCATTTACTGAAAACGTGGAAATACCTCTGAAGAAAAGAGAGGCGATTTTTAGTCACATACCAAAATAACATCTTAAAAAGGAGAGCTAAAAACGAACACTTGAGTTGCTGGGTGAGACTAGCAGCTAGCGACAGATGCTAGCAGTTTTGTGGTTGCCAGGTAACAAAAATGTTCAGATTTTTACTTTAAATGAGTTGTGTCTCAATTCAAAGGCTGCGACCTTCGAAGGACGTATTCTAAGACCGAATGCGTCACATCAGTGCGACTGAAGGCTAGGAAGGCCGTCCCAATTCGAAGGCTGCTTAAAATGAAGCCATAAATGCGTCCTTATTTCTCAGCGCTGCTACAGATGGAACGAATGGATCCTTCACAGCCTAGGCTATCCCGAGATTCATTGCACACCTGTAACGGCTGAATATAACTATTGGATATTTTAAAAGAAACAATTAAAAAATAAATAAAAAAGTGTGCATTTAGCAGAATAAAACTTTCTTGTGACTGTTTAAATATTATACGTTATGTTTGTATTGTACTGACAATATTCTGTGTATGTTGTGCATATTTCTAAGGTTGATATGTGGATAGTTTAATGTACATCAATGTGTCATATTTTCTAAAATAAAATGTATATTTTTCTGATTCCATATTCATTCTAATTATGTCCCTGCTGACAGTGACACAACTTATGGGTCCTCTGAAGGCTAGACAGTCTCATTTCAGTTCTCTTTCTAGTAGACTTCGGAGGCTGCGACCTTTAAAGACAGAGTGCTCGCCTTCTGAGGTCACGTCCTTAGAAGGTCGCAGCCTTCGAATTATAATTTAATGTATTTTTTAAGCTGGTGATGAAAGGTTCCAGTAGTCAAAAACCAGCTACAATAAAAAGGCAATCTTAGGTTCTCTTTTGAAAGTCCACCCTGCCTAAGATCTTCTCTTTTGTAATATATCGTATTTAGATGGCATTACAGGTCTGCTAGTAAGATTTATGCCTATTTGCTTGTTTTTTTCCTCAGTCACCTTTAATTAAGGTCTCTGTTAAATAGACATATAACACAAAATAAGAGTTTGGTTACAAAACGCAATAAACGCCATTTAAAAAAAATGTTACTGCCAAAATCAGTATTGTATCTGGTCAGTATTAAAAAATAAATTCTTCATTTTACGCAAAATCCGATATCCATCATGTAATTCTGTCATCTTTTCTCCCTTTTTTCCCAAACCGTGACAAACGGCAGTCATCCTTCTCTGAGGAATGCAATAAATCCGCTTAACCAATCACAGCGCACCATTCCACGCATTGTAAACAATAATGGCGGCACTTTAAATACACTCGGAATCCTACTTTTCCTCATCTACTTTGAACTTCGTGATCAACAAATGAACAAAAGCTAAATAATAATTTTTATGGCATTGATAAACCTGTGGTGGTTTTCTGTGGCAGGGAAGAAACGTAAGCCATCAAAATTGAAAAATTTGCGTGAGAGGCACTCGGGCGAATTATGGATTTGAATAATAATTAATGTTATTATAACCTAAAGATGCTATGTGAAAGTTTGTAACAGAAAATAGTTTTCATCTTGTCGCTTACTTGATATAGAAAACACATTTTTACCCAAATTACACTCTAAAAATGGCTGGGTTATTTTTGACCCATAATGGGTAAATATTAGACAGAGCACGTGCTGGGTTAAAAATTGACCCAATGCTGAGTTATTTTAACCCAGCTGCTGGGTTATTATACCCCATGGTTGCATAACAACAACCCAACATTGGGTCATTTTTAACCCAGCACGTGTTCTGTCCAATATTTACCCATTATGGATCAAAAATAACCCAGCCATTTTCAGAGTGTAGTCAAAATGGATTTATTGCGTTTTGTAACTCTTCATATGTTCCTCCATAGGCTTCAATCTGTAAAGCATATAGTACGGTGACAGTCTTGGTGATGTCTTTATGCTCAGTCTGCAATATCTGACAGGTTGAACTGAACTCTTACTGTACAGGTGGACACGGAAAAAATCCACTCTTCATTGATGAATTATAAAACATTTTGATGAACCAATAAAAGCATCACTTGACCTCTGTGCAGCAATGGTTAATCACCAAAGATGTGCTTGGGGTGCCGCTTTAATGAACATTATTCACATGCCTTCAAGTGAAGGGAATCATTGATGAGGAACAGCTGTAAACCAGCATGAGATGTTTGTGTGAGCTGCAGTAGCCTCGGTTCTGACGTTCCTCCAGTATCCACCTGCATCCCAAGCATTCAATTCATCAGAATCGATCCTCCATTATAGCACGAAACCCAGATGTGAGGCTCAGCGCCATTGTAAAACTGCACCTGTCAAGAGGGACAATAGAGGTGACAACCAAAAAAAGCATTTAATTTACCTTCAGAGATGCTCCTGTGAAGTGCACCATCGAAGAAGTTCATAAAGTAGTTGTTGGTTTGTTAATCCAGTTCACTCTTAAGTATGAAACATCCCCATTACCTGGATTTCCTTTAGAAAGCTCAATTTTTTGGTAAAGTAGCCTTCTTGCATCCATTTTGGTTTATTACTCGAAGGCCGTACAAAAAAGAGCATTTCAGTTTAAAAAAAGAACAAGGCAGGAAGTCATAGTAATTATTCAGATGAATCTTTGAGAAAATAGCCTTGAAGATATTTCTTATTTTCTGATCTCTGTGTACATCAAAACTTTTCAACTTGGATCTTCTTTCAAATAGTAAAGTTAATGAGTATACTCCTTAGGTTAACTGCAGTAAATAATATAAAAAAATGCCCCCTTTTATGAAACCAGAACTTACTTTAATACCTAAATGAAAATTCCTAAACAGTTGCTCATTAAAACACTGTAAAAATGTCTGTAGAAATTACAGTATTACTGGCACTATTACTGTTTACAGTATTACTGTTTGCAGTAACGTACTGTAGATTTAAATGTATGTTATTTACTGGCAACAGTTTGTTTAAAGTTACTAAAACTAAAATAACAGCCTCATGCAAAGCATTTTGGGAACCAAAATCTGAAGGAAACAACAGAAAAAGATTGATGAGGATTTCTGGTTTCCAGAATGCTTTGCATTTTTATAGTTTTATTCTGTAAAGACAAAGACTTTTTCATGTTTAACATTCATTTAACTTTGAACAAACGGTTGCCAGTAAATAACATAAATTTAAATCTACAGTAAGTTACTGACAAAAATACGGAGCCTCTAAGGGGATATGGAGCAAAAATTAAATAAAGTTGAGTTTCGCATGCACACGTGAAACTATCACGTGTGCACGTGAATCTATCAAGTGCGCACGTGAAACTATTGAGTATAGTTTTGTGTGCTCACATAAAAACTTTTGCGTGCTCACGTGAAACTTTCGCGTGCTCACGTGAAACTTTCGCGTTCTCACGTGAAACTTTCGCGTGCGTGCGCACACAAAAGTTTCACGTAAGCACACAAAATTGCTTTTTTAAAAATTCTGCACATGAAGGTTTCGTGTGAGCACATGAAAGTTTCACGTGAGCACATAAAAACTACACTTTAGATTTGTTTCACTCCAATGTCACCTTAGGGGCTCGGTACAAACAGCTGCATAACTACAGAAAACTTTTTTACATTTAATAATAAAAAATCGGATTATTTAGATAGGTGGGTAATGTTAAGGACTGGTATCTCAAATGCTGTTAAAGCTTTTACTCTTGTGTTTAAAAAAAAACACCACCACATTACAGGGACCTTGGATATTGTTAGTTCTTAGTAACTTAGGTTGTGTTCAAATATGAACTAATAAATAGGCACCATGCATTAACAGTGAAGGACAAAATATCTATTATAAATTCATGTTAAAAAAGGTTAAGTCGCTACAATACTGTATATACTAAAAAGTTCTTCATTTTCAGCATACATGTAGCTGTATAAAAATAATTATATTGTCAGTAAAAGCATTTAAAATAGTTGAAAAAATATATAAGCTGAGAGCAAAGCCCTGAAGTAAAAAGCTTACAGCGTTATGATGTTATGAACTCACGGCTCTGTATGCACGAGAAGGCCGTCTGATGCCAATCATAGATCGAACTCAAAACCTCTTTAAAGCAACTTCTCTCTTCCCTCTCATCTCTCCATCTTCAGTGTTCTCCTTCCTCATTACCGCTCTTATTTCATCTCTGTATCTTCTCGCGTCCACGAGGCATTTTTCTAATCAGTACCAGTTGTATATGGGCATGCCAGCTGGTCAGGCATCTCTCTGCATTAAGAAGCCGAGCTAAGAGAGGAAGCAGAAAGACGTAATGCTCCCTGCCTCATTAGCATGACCTCAGTCTCGGGCAGAGCGAGAACGAGCCAGGACTTTTGCCAAAGCATTATCCAATGAGAAGACTGATGAGGAACCAGCCAATTAGCTGAATCTGTCCAGGAAGGGAAGAATGAAGGGCAAACATTCATCTGATCGTAAGGCATTTTTTTATGCGCTTGTCCTTCACGTGCTATTGGTCAAATTTGGAAAAACCCACTACAAGTTACCCAAGATCATGCATTTGGATTTGAAAAAAGCCTGAAGGTCAGAGTTATAAATATCTAGTAATCTAATATATGCATAGAATGCATATACCTGGAGTCTAAGACATCATTGTTACTCTGCTATTTGAAAGCTACTAAGGGGACTATTTTCAGGCGCTGCGTAATATCATTGTTACGGCAACAAAATCCTTGATTATTATGCTAGAATGAGAGTATAGTACCTAGCCATATCGACCTAGAAAATCGCAACTTTTAATTTTCCGTCGGTCTTAGTACACGATGTAACTACAGAAGAGTCAAGTTTTAAATAGGAAAAATATTTAAAAAATATTTTTTAGCGCGATGCTAATTGTCTAATCAGATTCAATGGATTATGCTAAGCTATGCTAAAAGTGGTACCACCAGACCCTGGAGATCAGCTGAATGGATTCCAAAATGGTAAAAGTCAAATGGTAAGAAAATGAGCATATTTTCAAAAAAAGTAAAGTGTCCCTTTAAGTGACTGATTGACAGACATCTCATGAGAGTGTTGTACAGATCATTAGTTTCAATTGTTCATTAAAATTCTGTTCAAATGAGTCATTAGTTCGCAAATTAGACAAAAGAAAATAGACACTTTGTGTGCTAATCCCAGCTGGACATCGCAAACCATTTGTGTAAACGAGACTGAAAACATGTCCTCACTGCATACAGGATTCCCACACCTTAGTTAAGGACTTTCCAGGTCCAATACCCTCAAATTCAAGGACTAAATGTGTGGACACACATTGTGTTACCTTTTAAGATACATTGTTACAGTTCCCGTTCGAGGGAACTCGCGCTGCGTCACTGCGGTGACACTTTGGGGACACCTCCAGTGGTAAGTGCGTCTGAATGTGTATATCAAATTCAACCAATGGTGAGACTTAACAACAAAGACGGGGTGACGCGGGAGCCAGGAAGTATCTTGCTATCTGAAATATTGCCAAATACGGCGTTACAGGGACGCAGGAAGTATGGCAAGGGAGACGCAGGGTCTCGTTCCCTTCTCAGGGAACAACAGTTACATACGTAACCCGCGTTTTCATGTGTCAAACACAACTATAAAAAAAAGCATTTTGGTATGAATCAACATTCCCATATAGAAGATATAAGCATTCAAAGCGAACGGTTTAGCATGTGTGCTTAAAGTCTAGAATTTTTATAATATTATCTTACACTGCACAGGGAATAATATGGATTTTTCTTTTGATTTTTTTTTTCAGAAAACTTCTTGCATAAAATACATTCAAGCACTTTCAATGACCTGTATCTATGTAAGTATATTTTAAAAAACTTCCCAGGGCCTTGAATTTTTTTCCCCCAGATTCACAAACTTTCAAGGATTTCAAGGACACGTGGGAACCCTGTGCATAGGATTTGTTTTTGGCGCCTGCAAAAAAAAATCATTGCAAGAAATACCCTGCAAAAAATCTAACTTATAATAACAATATAATTTGTAAGTTCTCGCGGGCCACATAAATTAAGTGGGTGGGCCGGATTTGGCCCTTAGGCCTTGAGTTTGAAACTATTACTAAAGTTTTAATTATAAGAGAAAGTAGTTAGACCCTTTCTGGTTATCAAACATTATAAAATACACATTACTTTGTTAGGACGTGTTCAATCTAATTCAATGACATTCAGACACATTTAAGTGTGTAAAATAGTTTTGGGGAACAGTGTATGATCTTACAATACACATTGCGAGCCATTTCTGCTCACTTCACCTTAATGTTACCCACTTAATAACCCTGAGGTATAAAAAAACACAAGTTATTAGATTACCACAGCTATGTGGAAAAGTCACCAACAGCGAAGGTTTGTGTGCTGAGGCACTTTATAACCAATGGGGGCACAGCGAAGGTCACCACGCTGCAGTACCACCGTACTCTCATACTTTTCAAGACAGCCGTGTTGGCAGATGTCATAGCAAGTTTTAATTGCTCACGCTCTCCTGCTGGACTTGGTCTGGGCGAGTACACAGAGGCTTATCTGTAATGGAAAAATTATTTTGTTCCATTAATGGGCTGCATTGTTACAGCGGCAAAACCAAGACCACCGCAGGCAAAATCCTCCCATAAGTCTGAGCTTTTGAGTCTTGCTGATGTCAAGAGTCAGTTACCGTTCATTTCCTCATGCAATCTTTAAATACTTCAAACCACTCATCATGGGAAAGCTTGAAGAACTGCAGGAAAGTGGTAAAATGTGCTGTTAAAATATGGAAAAGGGCCCATTTTCAAAATTGGGAAATCTTCAATGTTATTCAAATTTAAATGTCAACCTAATTTTAAACCACCAACACAAATGAATGTGACTTTACAAAAATTAAAATACATTTTTACATTATCTAGAAGAGGGACAGAGAAAAAAATTACATTTAGACTGCGGTACCAAGTTTAACCACTAGGGCCCTGTCCCAAATGGCACACTCCGGACTTGTGGACTTCCTCAGAGTTCACACTTTGATGACATCATGTAGTGCAGACTTTAGTGACCCTTGTCACAAGTCCTCGAGGGTGCACCGAAGTTGTATTTAGGGATAGACTCGAGCGTCACGTCGGAAATTGGAAGAGAAGTTGCCCATGTGAACTCCTCCCATCCATTGTCTGATTGCTCTTTCGCAAGGACTTCTGGGTTGGTAAAGTGTGTAGAGCTTGCAGCAGTGCGGGTTTCGCCAAAGACCGCATTAACGATGAAAAGGGGGCGCTGATGAGCACACTTTGGAGGATAAAAATGACAGATGGGACTCCCTACAGACTCGTAGACTAAGCGAACACACACATTTGAAGGCCACGAGACCGAAAGTCCACATGAAGTGTGCCATTTAGGACAGGCCTAGTTGTCAATATTACATACCGGTTCTTGGAACAGTGCCCAACAGTGCACTTTCTAGCAAAATGCATTTAACACTTGCTGAATTAAGAAATTAAGGGAGATTTAAAAATGTAACCCTTGCGACAGAATTTGACGATTGTTATCGGGTCTCTAGGCATGCCTGTCCTAGATTAAATTAGGGTATAACTGGTGATCTTGCACTCGTTGCAATCGTTTTCGGTTCAGAAATAGGCCTAATCTGGTGTTATTTATTACCCGAGCAGTTGGTACGTAACAAATAGGCTTATCAATGACTTTTAGATGTTTGCTTGTATTAAAAAAATTGGCTGGCCATTACGCATTTCCTCTGGAAAACATGCATGTCCTGTTTATAGCAGAGCCGGACAGTAACGGAGTACATTTACTTGAGTACAGTACTTAAGTACAATTTTGAGGGATCTGTACTTTACTCGAGTATTATTTTTGGGGAGTACTCATGACTTTACTCAAGTACATTTGAGAGGCAAATATTGTACTCTTTACTCCACTACATTTCTAACCACAACGGTGAGTACTCGTTACTTCTTATAAAAAAAGAAAAAAAGAAAAATCTCAGAAACCCTCGAATTGTTGTTTCCCTTTTCTCAAACGTGATTGGATTGTGCAGGCGCCACTGATTGGGACAGCCTATCAGCTATCACCTTCAGCTTTCCGCCAAAGTCCCAATAGTCAGATTTAGATAAGAGAAGAAACCATGGACGAAACAAAGGATGAAGACACAGCAGACTATTTTAATTTTCTAAACAAGTTAATGATAGTTTTCGCTTTAAATGTTTGCTGTGTTTACCAAAACAGAGCTTCATCACCGCTTACAAAAATTCTACCCCTTGAGAGCGGCGGGGGTCACTGGTGATCCCGGATTATTGTTGTTCAAAATTCATTACTCTTCAAAACATCACACTCTTACTTGGTCTGGACAAACTCAGCATCACAAGACAGGTTTAAGCCTCCAGCTTCGACATTTGACCACTGTTTGTTATTAAACTGATTTGCAGTGACATTAATTTCTTCATTTATGCCAGGAGTGCAAAATAATTCACGTGAAACGTTAGTTTTTTTTAATAGAAATCATTAAACATTTATTCTCGTCTTCTCCGGTTTATTTGTATTCAAATACATAAAATATACAGAATCCGCCAGGGCTATTAGTACATTGGTGCGCATATTTGAAGAAATAATGATTAATTATCACATGTTAGTAAAATATTTAGTCTTACAGAATAAGATTTCTATTTGTTTTCCTCTGAATTATGCGATCTGAAGAGCTCAAAGAGCGAACGGAGTGAGATGTGTGTCTCCTCTTCCTGATTCGTGTCAAATTTGACCTCAGAGCTCTATCATTTGCTGTACAGCTGTCAATCATCTCACATGGTTCAATGTGCACTGTGGCAGCAGTAATGCAAAATTTAAAAATGTACTCTTGTACTCTTGATACTCAAGTACTTTTAAAAACAAGTACTTTTTACTTTTACTTGAGTAGACATCTGACTGTAGTACTTTTACTTGTACTTGAGTAAAATTTAGCAAGGGGTAACTGTACTCTTACTCAAGTAATGAACCTGTGTACTCTGTCCGCCTCTGGTTTATAGACTTTAAAAAATATGTATGTAGTGCCCGTGACATTAAGTTTGGGAAGAGCTTTTTGAAACAGGGGCCTGCCATCGTCATCTTGGAATTGCGTTACACCGCATCACTCGCTGATAACCAATATTGGGTGAAGAGGAGGGATGTGGATGAAGCTGAAGTGGCTGGTTGCTGAAACCAAGCCCGCCCTAGCTCAATGGTAGTGACAACAGTGGCAGTTCAAACAGATGAGTTCCCCCCTCACAGTTGTCATGAAGGGCAAATAAGCTAGATAGACCAAAAACACTTTTTGGGCATTTTAACATGGATGTCTACGGGGATTGACTCCCTTTTGGAGCCAGCCTCTAGTGGCCAGTCAATGAATTGCAGTTTAAGTCACTTTCGTGTTGGCTTCACGATAGAGATCGGAAAGTTGCCCCTTGGTCATGTTGCCAAACCATTTGTCGTCATACACATACAGATTTTCATTCCCAATTTTCCGATTAAACCCAATGCTTTATAATGCATTGTAAGTAAAATCTGACTATGCCAATATTGTTTCAGTGCTGCATTAACCAACAGTGTCTTCTGGTTGACGTGCCCTTAACTCTACAATGCTTTTAAACTCTGATATTGGCCGTCCTCTCTGACATCACTATGGTAATGTGGACCTACGCAGAGCTATATGGTAATGTAGTGTTATCTTCCCATTCAGGTGTGTGCATCTAAGCATAAGTTTAAACTCAGCTCAAGGATTTATGACTGTACCACGCAAAGCCTGAATGAATTTAGAAGATTAAAACAGAAACAGATTATTCAAAATCACATACTGTTCCTGAAAACACATTTGGAAAACATTATGAACTTCTTTAAGTGGCTTATTCATGTTCCCTTTAGTTTTAAAAGTCTATTATTCACAACAATTTTGCTCCAATTATATCCCATTCAAAATTTGGACTTAATAAGCTTTGATCATTTCTTCATAATGTTTGCGAAAAAATAAACATCACTATGACTTTGACTGATGATTAGGGCTGAAACGACTCGTCAACGTCATTTGATTACGTGCAATCCCACCGACTAACAATTTTCCAAACCAGCTTGGTTGCCAGTTGGCAACAATCACGGCATATTGCAGCCATGGAAGCAATCAAACGATCAGTGAGTCAGAGATGGCAGATTTTTCCCTTCCCAAAAAGCCTAGGAATTGCAAACGTAAAAATATCAGATAAACGTACAATTTAGAGCCTGCTGCATTCCCTCATCAGCTGCACTGCTGTAGGTGTCTGGCAACCCATGTGAGCATCAAATCTGAACAAGAGGGGGCATGGGGAAAAACATCTACAATATTTTGATTTTAGTCTGCTATACCAAGTTCAACCTCTAGGTGTCAATGGTCTCATACACACTGCAAACTTTCGGAAGTGACAACCGCATTTAAATGCGGGAGTGAATCCCCTAAATGTTCGTTAAATGTCTGTACAGAACAAGGCTCACTCCCGAAAATGTGATGATTGACACAGAGATAACCATAGCAACGTTCTGCCGTCTCGCGTGCTTATCATTCACAGCTTTGACCAAAATTTAACAACAGCATTGAGTTTTGCAATAAACCACGCTTTTGTGAGGCTGCTTCACAGCGCTGCTTCCTTGCCGTGTTGCCAGGTCCTCGTCTTTTTTGTACATGTCACCGGGTGACTATGATGGGGCGGAACCGAAAGTGGCGGAGAAAGGTTCCGCCTGAAGATGGTTTCCGCCCGGGCCCGATTTTTAACCACACATTTTACTTCCTGGTCTCCCTGGCAACACAGATCACGGGCAGATGAGCCACAGGTGTATCAGATTAAGCTGATAGACAAGAGAGACAAGACCCATAAAAAGTCCAAGGAAAGCACAAACAGGGAGAGTTGTTTCGGGCACGAGCTCCTTTTATTGCCTAGGGCAGACTAAAGCACATGCCCCGTCCTTGGAAGAGCCGGAGGGCGCCGCTGATCCACGGAGCGCTTATAGCGAGAGGAAAGAGTGCGGCAGCCAAGAGGACGGGGCTGTGAGTTAAAGGAGCACTGCACCACGAGGACGCTTTTGTGTGCTTAGTGTGAGTTGAGGTGCGGAGCTGCGCTCGTCCGATACGCATTGGTGGCTGGTTATACTTTCTCTCTCTCTCTTGTAGTCTGCAGTAATCGCTGGAGTACTAGGAAACCCTACGGGTGGAAGAAACATAGGTATAAGTGACACATTTAGAGGAACAAAGGAGGAAGGAAACGTAACAGTTTTGCAACGTAAATAAAGACTGACTGTTGTGAGTATTAACTCTTGTATTAGAACAAAGTGGAAAGCTAACCTGTGAATTTACCAAATACCTCCAGGAGGAGGAGGGCGGCCCTACCCCTGATCCAGCGTGGTAGGTGAGCCGCAGGAACATTTTGTCTCAGCAGCCACAGCAGCAGAATTAAATATCCAGACCGTATTGTCATCGCCCCCATCCAACCCAAGCGAAGTGGAGGACGTCGGACGTCTCTTATGTACACCTGTAGTGGGGTGGGTGAGTCCATGTATTTTGAAAACCTTTCACGTTGAAGTGGTGCTGTGTATTTGCTGTGGGTTGCTGTGCAAGTGCTGTGTGTCTTGTCAGACGTACCCCGCATCATCCATTTTACTGAGGAAGAGACGGAGAGGCTAACGGTCGCAGAGAATATCATCTATTATACGCTGTGTGCGGTTTGAGTGAGAAGTGACGGTGTGGGCCTCTGGAAGCTGCCCCCGTCTGTATGTCGACAGGTTTCGGAGCGCGGCTGTGAAGACTTGGAAGCTGGCGGTGTGTGTGTGTGAGTACAACTACGGGCCTTTGCATTGCTACTTTACCTGTGTGTTTTCCCTTGTGGCAGAGTGAGAGGCGAAGGAGTTCCGCCGCCCCGTGGTCTCTACAAAAGGGCGCCCCTGTCCGGTATTCGATCGCCCTACGGGCATTGAGGATAGGGCAGCGCTCGGCCCGGTGAGACGGTGTGACATTCCGCCCCTCTGCTGACCAGCGTACTCGCCGAAAGGGTTTTGCCCCCCGGCGCCTTCTGGGGAAATCATCGCCCGTCGTAAGCCCGGCCCCATTACATTGTCGATCAGAACGCCGTACAGCGAGCTAAGGAAAAGCTGCACTTACTAGGAGCTGTATACAGCGGAGAGGTGAGAAGCATTCAAGTCTGGATTAACCGTGTTGTTGTGTCCAAGCTGTCTGTGGAGAAAGAGAGAACGAGAGTGAACGTCAGGAGAACGAACTGTGGACAACCATACGTACCAAGAGCTGTAACCAGCGTAGAGGTGAGGAACAATCAAACCAGAAATAACCGTGTCTTTGTGTCCCAGCTGCTGCCTGTGGGGGAAGAGAGAACGAGAGTGAACGTCAGGAGAACGAACTGTGGATGATCATACGTACCAAGAGCTGTAACCAGCGTAGAGGTGAGGAACCTCCGAACCAGAAATAACCGTGTCTTTGTGCCCTAGCCGCCGCCTGTGGAGAACGCGAGAACGAGAGTGAACGTCACGAGAACGAACTGTGGACAACCATACGTACCAAGAGCTGTAAACAGCGTAGAGGTGAGCAACAGCCAAACCAGAAATAACCGTGTCTTTGTGTCCCAGCCGCCGCCTGTGGAAAGAGGAAGGAAGGAGAGTAAGCTGAACACAACGAATTGTACGAGTCCGAGTAGCGAGGCCTCCGTAGAGTGCAACGCAGGTACGCAGGTGGAGAAAGTTAACCCCCAAGTACTCACCCTATTTTGTCTTTGCCTCCAGGAGAGAAGAGGAGGGCGCCACGGATAGCGGAGATAGGCAGGAGCCTGTGTTTCACGTCTCCCCCCCCCCCTATATCTTTGGTCACCAGCCCCCTGGAACCCCCGTTGCCCCTTTTCCCCTTCCTGCCACCTCCCTGTGTCGTGGTCTGCCTGGAAGGCAGAGAAAGAGTCTAGTTTTAATTGCCCCTTCCCCATTTCCCAAGTCATTTTAAATATTTAAATAAAGATTGTTTTAATACTTACCTGTTCTCGTGTTGTCTGGTCATTGGGTTGGCTTTGGGGACCTCCTCGAGGTGGAAGTTGAGAAGGGGCGTGGCTTTAGCCATTAACAGCCAGCCCCTGGCCGTGACATACATACATACAGTTTTGACGCTTAACCGTTTATGGCTTTTGACTCATGAAGTTTTTAGTGTTAATAAAGTGTGAAGGTGCCGGTCCCAATATTCTTGAAGTATCTCGGTTTATTATTGCATTTTTCTTGTTCGCTGTTTTTTAGTGCAAGATCTGGCAACACTAGTCAGCAAACGCTTGTGCCTCTGCTATTTTCTGCACCGCGCACACAGAAGACTTTTTCCCCTTCTAGGTATTTATTTTTTCAGAAGAGAGACCTGTTGTGTCCATGATGCACGTTTAAACACTTTAGTAACTACTAGTTGTTCAGTTCGGTTACATACTATGCAATGTTTCTGTAAATGTGGTTGTCACTACTTGCATTTTGCATGAGTTAAAATGCGGTTGCCAGTCATGTAAATTACTGAATTGTGTGTGTACAGAACAGGATTAATTTAACAATTAATATGCAGTGTGTACGGGACCAATATCACATACTGCTGCTTTAAACAGCACATATTCTAGCTAAATACATTTAACACAAAATAAATCGATAAATTAAATGGAATTAACAAAAACACGACAAAATGACACATAATAATAAACAAAATTAGTTCTTAAAGTGCAAAAACGGATCTAATGTATTACCAAGATGTCCACTGATTTAGATTAATTGGCTTTATTAAACATATGCCCATATATGAAAGAACAATGCCTATGTTAGTAGCTATGGTTTTCACTTCCTCACACACGAAGCCTTGACCAAGACACAATGACAAATCATTCAAAACCATTTCTGAAACAAACAAAGCCTTTGTCCTTCATAGGCCTGCAAAAAAAAAGAGATTAATAACCACAAACACAAGCATGTTTTCACCTCTACCTGCTAGTATCCCGTGCAAGCAACTCCATCTGTCTAGAAAGTATCACCTTGCAAGCTTATTTTAGACACTTTCTTAATAAATGCATGTTATTTTTCAATTAATAAATATAAACGACAGTCTCTGAATTATAATTCTCAAAGCCTGACTTGCTTGGTCATGACACCTAATAAAAGTCCCTGAGATCATGATGTGAAATCTGTATCATTACTTTTTATTTTAAAACTGTCACTCTGCTGCCTTGGTGTGCTCCCGTGTCTAAATATTACAAACTGTACTCGTACATTTTTGGGTAATAGAGCAAAGAAGAACTTATCAGATTTTTTCCCATTATGAAAAGGGAGGTCTGAATGGGACAGCTCACCCCAAAATGAAAATAATCGTCTTTATCTCTCCCTTATGCCATCCTAGGTGTACATGACTTTATTTCTTCATTTCTTCAGTTGAACACAAACTGACATTTTGTAATATGCCATGTCTTTTGGTTTTTCTAATGCTATTGGATGGTCTCCAACGTTTTGAAAGCTCAAAGCACACACATCCATTATAAAAGTAATCCATAAGGCTCAAGTGGTTCAACAAATGTCTTCTGAAGTGAAAGGATAGCTTTGTGGAAAAAACCACACATTTCAAACGTTTAAACTATAAACATTCGCATTCACAAGTCGTCGAGTTCTGACATAAGTGTGAAGATCTCAACCACCAGACGTAGATGGACTGCATATTATTGCTGCAGTTAACATCTCCAAACTTCACACCTCAGAAATCAGACAAGGTTTTGACATTCCCCTAACGTCTATGTCAACGTCCTGGAGAAGATCTGGCAATTCATTTTACAAATCAATACACAGCGATCAAGCAGAATACAAAATAATTAATATCGCAGCATGCCTTTGGCTGTCGAGCACTGGCTCCCTCATATTGTCAACAGTCCTCTCTCGATTCATCTCTGACCACATTTTGATCTTTTCCCAAACTTCAGTTGACATCTGCACCAAAGCAGAAACCATGAGATTTGAGATTTGCTTTGCTGAATAAGATAAGCCACTTGGGTGCCTTGGAACAGAGAATCAAATCTGGTCACTCATAGAGCGAGAATATAATATTGCAAACTGTTGTCCATAAGATACAAATGGATGCTTCCCTGACAGCTCCAGTCTCAGAGAATTATTGCATTCGTTGAGGAAAGTCAGTTATCGTTTTACCTTCTTTATTTTTAGGATCCAGGGAGATTTGAAAATGTAAGGCTCGCGATAGAATTCGACAAATCTTTTACAGGTCTCTAGGCACGCAATAAGCCGGTCCTAAATTACATTATGATATAATTGATGATCTTGCACTGAAAATAGTTTTGCAATGTAAATAACAAATAGGCTCACCAATGACTTCCAGGTGTCTGCTTGTATTGCATTTGCCTGGGAGTTACGAAAAGTACCTTACTTATTTCGTCAGGAATACATGCATGTTGTGTTGCCCAACCATTTGTCATCTTGCACACAGATTTTCCTTGTATCACTTAACACCTGTCGGTTTCTATTTGCTTTACGTAAATCTACAGTTTTTAAAGGATTTGCACTCAAATATCCATGTTTGTTTTCATGTCCCAATTCTCAGATTAAACCCAGTGCTTTGTAATGCATTGTAAATAATATCTAACAGTGCCAATATTGTTCCAGTGCTGCATTAACCGACAGTGTCTTCAGGTTGACGTGCCCTCTGCAATGCTTTTAAACCCTGATATTGGCCGTCCTTTGTGAATCACTATGGTAATGTGGACCTATGCAGAGCTTTATGGTAATGTAGTGTTATCTTCCCATTCAGGTGTGTGCATCTAAACATAAATTCAGACTGTGGTCAAGGATTTATGACCGATCAAATGCTCTCTAGACCAGTGGTTCTCAAACTTTTTCAGCATGCGGCCCCCCCATGTATGTGGCATGCCTCTGTGCCTCCCCCCCAAAGAAAAAAATATGATATAAAACATTTCAAAACTTAAAATTTGAATAAAACAAAATTAAATTATACAATGTAGTAGAGCTGCAAATTTCGACTATTTTTTCAACCGATTAATCTATCGATTATTTTTTCGATTAAAGATTTTTTTTTACAAATAATAAATGTAACATCTGCTATTAATGCCAACATTTTATTGAAGCATTTTCTCAATTAAACAAATACACAAACAGTGCCAGTGCCAAGGAAAATATAACAAATCACATAAAAACAAGTCCAACATTAATTCAGCCTAACATAAACAGTGCAAAAGGGGCATTATTCACCTTAAACAAATAAAATATATTAATATTAAAGAAGTAAAATAAAAATAAATCAAACTGAATAATAACTCCTTATTAATATAAAAACATGTCCCGCTCTTTATTGTTCCAGCCCTAGTGCTAATCATAAACTAATGAAGAGTCATCATTAACTACAAAATGACTCACATGAAATCATTGTTTATTAATACATTAACTAAAAAACATGTCATGTTGTACTTAATGATGACTCTTCATTAGTTTATGATTAGTACATGCATTTACTCAGCATTAGTTCAGACTGAAGTAAAAATAAGTTCATTGTGATTCATGAACCCTTATTATAAAATGTGACCATTATATTATTACTATCAGTAGTAACGTTACTGCATTCTCATTTAGCATCAACTTTAACATTTAACTTTTCTTAAGTCTCGGGTAAATACAAATTTAGTTAGTATGATCTTCTAATATTTTATAAACGGCGTTTACACTGCTGTTACTTTAAATAAACGCATGTGAGGAATACCTAACGAGACGAGCTTTTATAATATCTGCGCACATAGCAAAAAAATAAGCTATGGGAACTCCGCGCTGCCAGCTGGCTTTCAGTGCACGCGGGCACATGCCTATCTCAGTGTAACAGTAACTTATTATTTCATAACTTCTTAATATAAAAAGTTAAACATGTCCCGCTCTTTATTTACTGTTTCAACATACTGCCCAGACGCAGTGTAACAGTAACTTATTATTTCATAGCTTCTTAATATAAAAAGTTAAACATGTCCCGCTCTTTATTTACTGTTTTAACATACTGCCCAGACGTGATGCAATGTCGTGTCTGTCAGGCGTCTCGCAGCTCGTATTAAACTAAGATGTAAACACAGCTGTATTAGGCACAATATATGCCTGCATTGGTTCTATTGTTGTATAAAAACTTACTGTAAAAATTCAAATGCTTACGCTGCCGTCGCGTCATTCTGAGGTCGGAGAGCTCCAGGTTGTTTTCTTTTAAGATGATCATGCACAGATGTTGCGCTGCTGTGGTATGCCATTTCAGTTTTACACAGTATGTGTTTTATTTGGTCTCTGCTTAAAGTATTCCCACACTTTTGATCACGTTCTGGCTGTTTGGTATAACACTTGTATTATCCGGTCGGAGCTGAAGCCGCCTTCATTTGAAAACGTAAACAATGCGACGCATCGACGCATTTCCGGCAAATCGACGTAATTATGCAATCGACGTAATCGACTACGTCGACGCGTCGTTCCAGCCCTACAATGTAGTGGTGTTGGTTAGTAGACTTATTTTTCTGAGGTTTAACTACACAGAATTTATGATAAATTAATGGGGTTTTTTTATAAAATGACATTAAACCCCACCTGAAATCCCAAGTGCCTGAAATCAGATTCTTTATTTACTTGTTCATATGGCACTGAGTGCACTATTGTTGCTTTTCCATTGCAAGTTACCCCACAAGTGGGGGCAGATCACATTTGGGGGCTTTTGCACTGGGTACAGTACTACTCAGGGTTCCCACACCTTAGTTAACTTCCATTTCAAGGAATTTTCAAGGACTTTCCAGGTTCAATACCCTCAAATTCAAGGACTAAATGTGGGGACACATTTCAAGTAAGAGCAAGGTTACATTGTGTTACCTTTTAAGATACATTGTTACAGTTCCCTTTCAAAGGGAACTCGCACTGCGTCACTGCGGTGACACTTTGGAGACGCCTCCATGAGTAAGAGCGTTTGAATGTGTATATTAAATTCAACCAATGGTGAGGCTTACTAACAAAGACAGGGTGACGGGGGAGCCAGAAAGTATTTTGCTATCTGAAATATTGCCAATGACGGCGTTTCCGGGACGCAGGAAGTATGGCAAGGGAGACGCAGCGTCTCATTCCCTTCTCAGGAAACAACAGTTTGACGTTTTGTCAAACACAACTATGCAAAAAATCATTTTGGTATGAATCAACATTCGTATACAGAAGATATAAGCATTTAAAGCGAACAGTTTTCGCACGTGTGCTCAAAAGGCTAGAAATTTTATGATATTATTCTACACTACACAGGGAATTATATGGATTTTTTAAGAAAACTTCTTGCATAAAATAGATTCAACCACTTTCAATGACCTGTATCTGTATATTTTCAAAAACTTCCCAGGGCCTTGACGTCACCCATAGGTTTCTGAAGATAGTTTTTGAAGCCAAAAGTAGGCAGTGCCTGCCGTCGCCATCTTGGCCACGCATGACTCGCGGATATCCGAAAATGGGTAAAGAGGCGGGACGTGGGTGAATGCAGAAACCACGTACACCTAGCTTGACTCCAGTGACAGCAGTGGCTGTTCACCCGTCACTCAAGTGGCCACTCCCTTAATTATGCAGAAATTTAAGGCTTAATATATTTTAGACGGATGAGTTACAAAAAAACTCACCCGCCTCACAGTTTTCATGAAGGGCAAAATTTGTTATATAGACCAAACTATTTTTGTACCAGGGTGTAAACATTATTTCTGCTCTAAAGATGGGTATTTTAACATGGGGGTCTGTGTGAATTGACTCACTTTTGGAGCTAGCCTCTAGCGGACAGTCGATGAATTGCAGTTTAAATCACTTCCTTATTGGCTTCATCAGAGAGATTGGAGGGTTGCCCCTCGATAGTACCCGATAATTTTTAGTACCACCTCGGTTTAGATTCCAAGCGGGCTAAGCTGATAGTAAAATGTGACATAAAAACATTGTAGATCACTACCAGCGTCATCGCTAAATGCAGTATTCACTCTGAAGTGGTACTAATCTCAGTGGAAAAGCTAATCAAGCCAAAGTAAAGTGAGCTGACAGGACCTAACCCATGGGGTACTATGCAATGGAAAATCGCTATAAGTATGACTAGACTGCAAATTAACAGAGTCAGTAGTGGTGTGTGAACTTTAAAAAACAGCTTTAACATTTCGGTTTATGAATTTTCATGTAGCCTTGAACACAATAACCTTACTAAACTGTACACTCATGTAAATCAGACTCATTTAGCAGTTAACTATGACACAACTTGATGGAATACAACGAAATCCCATTTAAAGTCCGCATGTGAAAGTTGGAAATTATTCCCGATGGCGGCGTTCCAGACATCTGCTACAAATATCACACATGGGATGGTAGGAAAAATAATAAGAACTGCACCAACCATAATCATTTCATTTGCATAATTTACAAGCATTTAGTATGGGAAACTAATCCCTTGTTTGTATGTATCGTCTAATCACTCCTGCAGTATGTTTCAATGTTATACAGCAAAGCAACTGAGTCTGCAGTAACAGGTTTTAAACCGTGATGGATGATGTCTTAAATTCAGCCCGTGTGAACTTTAAATTCATTATTGCCGTCTAAGGAGTTTCCGAAGAACAATTTTAACTTTTCCAGCTCTTAATTCTGGGATTATCCATATCACAAGGAGCATAATACCAAAGACAGGGTGAAATCCATTAACCAGAAAGTAAGCTAAAGTAGCCTCATGCATACAAGTGCGGCACATAAGGATATCTCCATTAAACAGCCGTGAAATGGAGATGGATTTTGCTTGAAAGTTTCATCGAACTGAACCATCGACTAAGAGCGTCGTCTGTCACTATCAGACTTCAGATGGGTCACTTCCAATTATTCTGGTGACATGATCATTTTTGTGGAGAGAGCAGCCTGGTGTTCACAGTCTAAGCTTATGTGGGCATTATGTTTTCACTTCAAACTGATAAAGAGAAAATTGATTTCCACCCAGGTATGTGTGCTGTATAGTCTGTGAAATCCTTATGCCACAAACATCAGGTTTTCAGAAATATGTTTTGCACATTCATAAACAGAAGTCCTAAATATTCATGCAAACAATTTAGTCTGCAAGTATAAATATCTGATTGTAGCGCCCTCCGTCTGCTTTTTCCGCAATGCAGAATTACGGAATCCAAGCATAAAAATGGAATTTACTGTACAACGCGGAATGTCATGGATTTTGGCAAATTTTGGATTTTTTAAAACACATTATAATTTTTAAATGCTATTTTTACATGGTTTCATTAATCGTCAAATAAAATGACAGAAATGCGCGGAAACATTTTCCTTTTTAATACAATTACACAGTGGGCCCTATTTTAACGATCTGAAACGCAAGTGCGAAGCGCAAAGCGCAAGTGACTTTGTGGGCGGATCTTGGGTGCTGTTGCTATTTTCCTGGCGGGAGAAATAACTCTTGCGCCAGGCGAAAATCAATAAGGGGTTGGTCTGAAGTAGGTTCATTATTCATAGGTGTGGTTTGGGCGTAACATCAAATAAACCAATCAGAACGCTATCCAACATTCCCTCTAAACGGAAGGGCGCAAGTTCCATGGCGGGTTCTTATTATATGACGGATTTACCAGGCGCACGCCAGAAGCGGTTCACAGCCGAGGAGACCCACGTTCTTGTAAGAGCAGTCAAAGACAGAGAAGTTGTTTTGTATGAGGATGGGAGAAACCCGCCCAAATCAGCGTCGGTTAAACAGGCGTGTGAGGAAATAGCCACAATTGTCTCATCAGCTGGCATCCCGATCGTTGCGCCAAGCGCTACAATGATGTCAGGAGACGGGGGAATCCCAAGCTTGCCAGCATAAATCGGGCGCGCCGTGTAACGGGAGGTGGATCTGCCTCTACATGGGACCTAACGCCAGCAGAGGACATCACTGCTTCCAACCTCACTGCTGAAAGCCAAGAAATGCAAGCAGTCCAACCCCAAAGTACACTTACAAATCAAGTTCACATACATTAAGGTTTCTTATGAAAACATTTTAATTATTATTTACATAAAATAAACGTAATACAGCCACTCAACAAACTTATGAAAATATTTTAATCGTTATTGCATGATATTTTTTTAATGCAGCCACACAATAAATAAAAACTATCACCACAATGCTCTCCACTATGATTTCCCTTATCTCGTGTGTTAATATTTTTATTGTAACAATTTATGATTTGCAAAAATAACTGTTGCATTTGTGTAGATTAGATAAGCAAAGTGTGTGCGCGTTGTGCACGCTATACATTATGGTCAAGCATGCGCCCTTAAAATAGCATAATGAACCACGTGCAACGCGTCACTGACTTTAGACTTTTTTTCTGGTCAGTGGCGCAATTGTTTTTTGAAACTGCAAAATAACATCAGGGATGGTTTGCGCCGGAACACACCTCGGGAGCGCAAGTTCATTCCCTAGTTTGCCGACGTGCGTCTGTGGAGGGAAAAACCTGGTGTGCGCCGGTGCAAAATACGAATGATACATGCGTCACTGACAAAGTCAATTGCGCTGGGTGAAAGATAGGGCCCATTGTGTTGGACGTAAAGAAAGGTAAATAATTTTCTCGTCATGCATCAGAGCGCAAGCAGGTTTCCTTATACAGTACACTTTCTTTCCACATGTGCCTTGCATGCACACACATCTGCATCTCTCTCTTATTCATACAAAAAACATTCAAATCCATCGAGGCTTTTAAATCTGAAAGGTCAAAAGAAAATTTCATTTTGAAAAAAACTTTAAACGAATACAATTTAACAACAATTTATTTAATGTTTTTGTCACCACTAGGGGCTGGCTGTGTTTGACTAAGCCACGCCCCTTTTTAACTCCCACCTCGAGGAGGTCCCCAAAGCCAACCCAATGACCAGACAAACACGGAAACAGGTGAATAAAATTTAAAACAAGCTTTATTGAATTTTAAATACTTAAAAGGACTGGGGAAATTGGGGAAGGGAAATTTAAAACTAATAGGCTTCTTCTCCTCCCTCCAGGGAGACTACAGCCACGGACAGACAGGGACAAGAGCAACAGGGGTGCCAACCACCGTCCACGGGGAAAGAGGGAAACGTCAGGCTCCCGCCTGGACCCTGCTAGCCGTGGCGCCCTCCTTCTTCTCTCCTGGAGGCAGACAATTTTGGTGTGACTGGTAGAGGTCTTTCCCACTGTCCGTGCCCAATTGTTCACTCTCGCCTTCCTCTCTCTCCACAGGCGGCCACTAGGACAACAAAGACACTGTTACTGGACTACGAACGTTTCTCACCGGCTCCGCTGCTTACAGCTTTTCTGGGTAGGTATCACGTTCACAGTCGGCTCTTTACTGATTCACTCTCGTTTTCCTCTCTCTCTCCACAGGTGATCGCTAGGGCACAGAAACACTGTTACTGAACTTTGAATGTTTCTCACCGGCTCCGCTGCTTACAGCTTTCTGGGTAAGTATCACGTTCACAGTCGGTTCTTCAATGATTCACTCTCGTTTTCCTCTCTCTCTCCACAGGTGATCGCTAGGGCACAGAAACACTGTTACTGAACTTTGAATGTTTCTCACCGGCTCCGCTGCTTACAGCTTTCTGGGTAGGTATCACGTTCACAGTCGGTTCTTCAATGATTCACTCTCGTTTTCCTCTCTCTCTCCACAGGTGATCGCTAGGGCACAGAAACACTGTTACTGAACTTTGAATGTTTCTCACCGGCTCCGCTGCTTACAGCTTTCTGGGTAAGTATCACGTTCACAGTCGGTTCTTCAATGATTCACTCTCGTTTTCCTCTCTCTCTCCACAGGTGATCGCTAGGACACAGAAACACTGTTACTGAACTTTGAAGGTTTCTCACCGGCTCCGCTGCTTACAGCTTTCTGGGTAAGTATCACGTTCACAGTCGGTTCTTCTGTAGGTCAGCAGGGGGGCGAAGGTCACACACCACCTCGCCGGGTCGAGCGCTGCCCTATCCCCACTGTCCGTAGGCCGATCGAATCCCGGATAGGGGCGCCCTTTCGTAGAGACCACGGGGGCGGCAGACCCTTTCGCCTCCGACTCTGCGACAAATACAAACACAGGTAAGCTTACACCACGAATGCTTCTAGTATTTTACTCACAGTCCTTGACAGCTCTTGGTCTGCGTCTCTTCGTACTCTGAAACCAGCGCACAGCGTATGGTGGCAATAAGGTCTAAGGTCGTTGGCCCCTCCGTCCTCCGCCCAGTGGAGAGAATGGATGGTGCGGGGCTTCTCTGACAAGACACACAGCAACCCACAGCAAATACACAGCACCACTCTAACGTGAAAAAGCTTATGATTTGTAAAGTCTCACTCACCACACTGTAAGTGCAACACCACAAGGGAAACGCCCGATGTCCTCCACTGTGCTTGGGGCTAACATAGAGGCGATGGCAAACACGACCAGACCAAAGTCGCGTTGCTGTGGCTGTATGGACGTATGCTTCTAGCGGCTCGCCCACCACGCTAATTATAGGGGTAGGGCCGCCTTCCTAGTCCTGGAGGACTCCAACGATCACACAATGTAAGTTTCTGCCAGTTATGCTACACCAACGGACATACTCACAGCGGATAGCCTTTGTTTACGTTGTGCAACGAGGTCAAATCCCTTCTCGCTTTACTCCTTCCAAAATACTAGTTGGACCAGAGTTCCTTTCTACCCGTAGGGTTATTCGTTAAATCCAGCCGGTCCACCGTAACTGCAACAAGAGAGGGGGGAAGAGAGAGAAATATAGCCAGCCACCACGTCTAAAAATGAGCACAGCTCCGTTCCTCAGCACACACTAGACTGCCAACTGTCCTCTAACTGAGCTTTTTATACTCCTCTTTACACTCCAGTTATCCAATTACCCGGCGATCTCTTTAACTAGGCGCAGCTGTGCCCAATCGGCTGATTACAACCTTCGCGGAGCCGCCGGATGTCCGGTGTTTCTATTTTTCCGGTCGGGGCGGAAACATCCGGGCGGAACCAAACTTCCTCAACTTTTGGTTCCGCCCTGAAAGTCGTCACCCTGTGACATCCTCCCCCGCCAATACATTCCAGTCCCTGGAATGCCTTTGAGTAGTCCACTCACCATAGCGGGAAGGGGGCCGGCCGCGGTTCTCCCGTTGGGAGCGCCTTACAGGGGATTCAGGTTCGGCGGGCTCGGGCACAACCTCAGGTTGTCTTTGGGCGGCCGGGGGTTCGGCTGGCTCTGGTGCTGGTCCTGGCTGCCTCTGGGCGGCCGGGGGTTCAACTGGCTCAGGTGCTAGTTCTGGCTCTCCTGGGGCGGCCGGGGGTGGTGCCACCACAGGTAAGCCTGGTACCACAGCCCATCCTTCCATCCAGGGGGCCGTCGGTGCCGGCTCCGCAACTACCTCCTCCGTGACCTCGGGGTAATTTGGACAAGGGCGAATCATGTTTCGGTGTACCACCCGTTCCAGGCCGGCCTTTCCTTCCGGCCGGATGGTATACACCGGCTGGCCCGGTCTCTGCTGCCTGCAGACTACGTATGGGGTGGCCTCCCAACGGTCGCTCAACTTTCCTTTGCCTTGCCGCCGGTTGTCTCGTACCAGGACTCTCTCTCCTGGTAACAAGGGGGCTTCCCGGGCCGTCCGGTCGTACAACCGCTTGTTCTTTTCTCCTGTGGCCCGTATCTTCTGGGATACCTGCTCGTAGGCGAAGTGCAGCCGTTGGTGGTGGCGCCCCACCCATTCCGTCACGCTTCCTTCCTCCTGGCCCGCGGCCGCTCCCAGGACCAGGTCCGTCGGCATCCGCACATGCCTACCGAACATCAGATAAGTGGGGGCATACCCCGTCGTACTATGAATGCTGTTATTATAAGCTTGTAAGAGGTTCGGTAGAGCACTCACCCAATCACTCTGCTTCCGTTGATCCAAGGTCCCTAAGAGCCCCAACAGGGTTTGATTAAACCTCTCGCAGCAGCCGTTTCCTTGAGGGTGATATGACGTCGTATGGGTCTTCGTGCACCCATACAGCTGGCATAATTCCCGGATCACCTTTGATTCGAAATTGGCCCCTTGGTCTGAGTGTAAGAACTCTGGACATCCGAACGTTTGGAAGACGTGCCGCCATAAAGCCGTTGCGGTGGTGCTTGCCGTCTGATCGAGGGTGGGGACTGCCCACGCATACTTCGTAAACAGGTCGGTGATTACTAAGATGTTCGGATAGCGGTCCTGTGGCCGGCCCAGTGTCAGGAAATCCATCGCCATGATGTGAAGGGGGGCTTTGGCACATATGGGTATCATCGGCGCTCGGGCCTCTCGTCGAGATTTAAACAACATACACCTGGGGCAAGCTTGGACCAAGCTACGTACTGATGCTTCCAGCCCCGGCCAGTAGAAGAACCTGCGCAGCAGCGATACTGTCCGTTCTTGTCCCTGGTGTCCCAGCTGGTCATGGTAGGCAGACACCAGGGCTGTTGTTTGGTCGGCGGGCACCACGATCTGACGCACCTCCTCGTCCAGCTTCGGATCACTAACTCTTCGGCAAAGCACCCCTTCCTGTACCTCCAGCTTGTCCCACTGTCCCAGCAGTCTTTTTCCCGTCTCTGTCTGGGTCAGCCTCTCGGACGACGTTGGCCGCCGTCCTTGCTCCACCCACATCTTCACCTGCCATACATCCTGATCCTGGGCCTGCCTTTCCTTCCACCGGCAGGGGTCCCAACCCCAGCTCCCGGGTACCGCCTCTTGCTGGCCTCCTGGTGCTTCCACGACCCCTATCAGATAGCCTTCCCTCTGGCTTTCCTCTTCTTGGCCATCACAGCAACCGGGGCTGTCCTCCTCTGGCAATCGGGACAAGACATCCGCGTTCGTGTGTTCCCGCCCGGGCCGATACTGCAGTTGGTAGTCGAAATTGGCAAGTTGTGCCACCCAGCGCTGCTCCACAGCCCCCAACTTCGCCGTCTGTAAATGTACCAGAGGGTTATTGTCTGTAATCACCGTTACCTTAGCACCCCAGAGGTAGTCCTTGAACTTCTCACTCAGGGCCCACTTCAGGGCCAGCAGTTCCAGTTTGAATGAGCTGTAGTTCGCATCGTTCCTCTCCGCTGGGTGGAGGCTTCGGCTTGCGTAGGCGATCACCCGTTCCGTACCCGCTTGTCGTTGGGCCAAGACTGCTCCCAGCCCCAAGTTGCTAGCGTCTGTATACAAGAGAAATGGTTGGGTAAAGTCTGCATAGGCCAAGATAGGAGCCTGTAACAATTCCTGTTTCAATCTCTGAAATGCCCCCTCACAGAACTCATCCCAATCGATAGGGGGTGACCCCCGTCCCCGGTTTCGCCCTGTGCCGACCAGTAGCTGGTTAATTGGCTTGGCAATCTTTGAAAAATCTTTTATGAACCGTCTGTAGTATCCCACAAACCCTAGAAATGACCGCACTTGCCTCACAGTCTTGGGTGCACTCCAATCTCTTCCCGCGGAGACCTTCCCAGGGTCTACGGCCACCCCAGCAGCGCTGACCACGTGGCCCAGGAACTGGACTTCCCGCCTCAACAGATGGCACTTGTCGGGTTGCAACTTCAGCCCATATTTCTCCATCGCCTGGAAAACCTCTTCGAGGTGTCGGAGGTGGGAATCGAAATCTGGGGAATACACAATTACATCATCCAAATATACCAAGACTGACTCCATTAACTGACCTCCAAGACAGCGCTGCATGAGGCGTTGGAACGTGGCCGGAGCGTTACAGAGCCCGAAAGGCATCCGTTCCCACTCGAATAATCCGAACGGGGTCGTAAAGGCGGTCTTCTCTCTATCGGCCTCGGCCACTGGCACCTGCCAATATCCACTGGCCAGATCCAGAGTGGAGTACCAAGCAGACCGTGTGAGACCGGCAAGGGAGTCTTCAATCCGGGGTAGGGGAAAAGCGTCTTTCTTGGTCACCAGGTTAAGCTTCCGATAGTCCACACAAAACCTCCAAGCTCCTGACTTTTTCTGCACAAGTACGATAGGGGCTGCCCATGGGCTACTGCTTTCCCGGACGACGCCTCGCTCCAGCATACCCTGCAATAGTGAGCGTACCTCTGTATACAAGGTGGGTGGGATCGGCCGGTACCTCTCTCTACTGGGTCCTGCATCTCCAGTCGGTATATGATGTTCCACCACCTTAGTGCACCCATAATCCTCCTCGTGTCTTGCAAACACATGTTGCCATTTCTGAAGGAGGGCTTGGAGTCTTTGTGTCTGCGCCTGTTCCAACTCTTCCCCTTGCAGGGACTCACCTGCCAAGTGCCTCGGCACGTCCCTCCCCCCGTTGTTCGAAGGGGCTTCCATCTGGGTCAGGGCCACCTCGATGACAGTGGGGCACACCTGACGGAAACTAACATCTCTCTCCTCCCTCACCTGATGGAGCGCAACCCCCGTTAATCGGGCCAGCCGCTGGTGTCGGTGTAAGTGTACTGGGTAGGGGTGGTCATTTCGGACCTTCACAGGGACCCTCCCCCGGCGGACCGCCGCTAGGCCTCGTGCTACTTCCACTTGGGGGCAATCGGCGTGAGGTTCAACCAATACCCATTCTTCGGGGCCAACTCCTCGGGGGGCTACTCTCACCCACACCATGGCCTCACTCCTAGGGGGGATAGACAGAGCAAAGCGACACATCACTCTTCCTACCTCTTCCCGGCCTCTGCGGACCTGGGTCATCTGGACCCGACGACAGTTGGCTACTACTTGCTCCCATAGGGGCCTCTCGACAGGGGAGATCCTAGGGCCGGGCTTAGCCCGAAATAACTCCTCCCAACATTCGGAGAGGACGTTCATACCTAATAGGGCTCGATGGACACCCAAACATCTGTCCTCCACGATAATCACTCCTTTTTGGGGAACCAACACCCCATGAACTTCTAAGTCCGTCAGCCGGTAGCCAATATAAGGGATCTCTAGGCCGTTGGCGCCCCGCAACGTCAGCCAGGGGGCCTCCTCTCCTTGGGTACTCTGCTTCCCAAATACTTCCTGCGAGAGACTTTCCGCAAACAATGTCACTTGAGAGCCCGTATCTACTAGGCACTGTACTGTCTTGCCACATACCTTCACCTCCGCCATTGGGCTGTGCCCAACCATCTGGTCTCTAGAATTATCACGTCTTCCAGGGTCTTCTCTAGGGGTCCCGGCCACACGACCCACTGTGGCCGGTCGTCTTAAAAACCCCCCTCCGATGCCCTGCGAGGCCCACACTGGCGACTATAATGCCCTGGTTCTCCACAACGATTGCAGATTGGCCGCCCTTGGTCATCCCACTCAAAGCGGGGCCGGTTCAAACGATTCGGGCGTCCCGGTGGCTCTCGGCCCCTCTCAGAGTAAACTCGCTCTCGGGGTGCCGGCCTCGGTTCCTCTCGCGCCCTACTTTGGCGAAGTTCTCCCAAGAGGGTCTTAGATAGTTCCGACATCTGCTCTCGGACATCTTTCAACAACTCTACCCTCAGGGCTTGCTTCCAATCTGCGTGTTCAGGTGGCGCTGCTGTGTTTCCACTTACAGCTGCACATACAGGGGTTTCGGTTACTTCGACCTCATCACCCTCCAGGGCCAGCGCCTCCTTCTTTAGATCTTCGAAGGTAAGCCCGGGGTCCCTCCGAAACTGGACCCTCAGACTTTGTCTCACGGGGCCTTCTTTCATCCCCAGGAGGAACTGGTCGCGTAACAAAGCCTCTCCATCTCCTAGCCCATGGTCTCGTCGGGCTTGCAGGCGAGTGAACTGCTCCCGCAGCCTGAGGGCAAAAGCTCGGATAGGTTGTCGGGGGCCTTGCTTACAATTAAAAAATTGTGAACGGAGGACAGCTACGGGGGTATGGTCACCATATTGTTCAGCAAGGAACTGGAACACAGTCTGGGCGGTGGCTCTAATTGCTTCGGGGGCGGCTTGTACCTCTCGCCGTGCTTCTCCTTCTAGGGAGTTCAACACAAATTGGAGCCGCTGGGCGGCGCTAAGGCCCTGCAAGTCGGCCAAGTACTCCAGTTGGGCCTTCCATTCGGTCAGGCGTACCTCCGACTCTGCTCCTCCATATCTCTGGACCCATGGGCTGCCCATGATAACGGGTGTGGCACGGGGTGGGGCTGCCGGCCCCGCGTTGTCAGTCATTGGGTGACCTTGGTTACTCAACTCGAGGTGGGACCCTGCCGACTACGCCAAAATCTGTCACCACTAGGGGCTGGCTGTGTTTGACTAAGCCACGCCCCTTTTTAACTCCCACCTCGAGGAGGTCCCCAAAGCCAACCCAATGACCAGACAAACACGGAAACAGGTGAATAAAATTTAAAACAAGCTTTATTGAATTTTAAATACTTAAAAGGACTGGGGAAATTGGGGAAGGGAAATTTAAAACTAATAGGCTTCTTCTCCTCCCTCCAGGGAGACTACAGCCACGGGCAGACAGGGACAAGAGCAACAGGGGTGCCAACCACCATCCACGGGGAAAGAGGGAAACGTCAGGCTCCCGCCTGGACCCTGCTAGCCGTGGCGCCCTCCTTCTCTCCTGGAGGCAGACAATTTTGGTGTGACTGGTAGAGGTCTTTCCCACTGTCCGTGCCCAATTGTTCACTCTCGCCTTCCTCTCTCTCCACAGGCGGCCACTAGGACAACAAAGACACTGTTACTGGACTACGAACGTTTCTCACCGGCTCCGCTGCTTACAGCTTTTCTGGGTAGGTATCACGTTCACAGTCGGCTCTTTACTGATTCACTCTCGTTTTCCTCTCTCTCTCCACAGGTGATCGCTAGGGCACAGAAACACTGTTACTGAACTTTGAATGTTTCTCACCGGCTCCACTGCTTACAGCTTTCTGGGTAAGTATCACGTTCACAGTCGGTTCTTCAACGATTAACTCTCGTTTTCCTCTCTCTCTCCACAGGTGATCGCTAGGGCACAGAAACACTGTTACTGAACTTTGAATGTTTCTCACCGGCTCCGCTGCTTACAGCTTTCTGGGTAGGTATCACGTTCACAGTCGGTTCTTCAATGATTCACTCTCGTTTTCCTCTCTCTCTCCACAGGTGATCGCTAGGGCACAGAAACACTGTTACTGAACTTTGAATGTTTCTCACCGGCTCCGCTGTTTACAGCTTTCTGGGTAAGTATCACGTTCACAGTCGGTTCTTCAACGATTCACTCTCG
Organism: Misgurnus anguillicaudatus; assembly: GCF_027580225.2. Taxonomy (NCBI): domain Eukaryota; kingdom Metazoa; phylum Chordata; class Actinopteri; order Cypriniformes; family Cobitidae; genus Misgurnus; species Misgurnus anguillicaudatus. Next base: position 33,898,047 of record NC_073351.2, on the reverse strand, counting down.
TTTTCCTCTCTCTCTCCACAGGTGATCGCTAGGGCACAGAAACACTGTTACTGAACTTTGGATGTTTCTCACCGGCTCCGCTGCTTACAGCTTTCTGGGTAAGTATCACGTTCACAGTCGGTTCTTCAATGATTCACTCTCGTTTTCCTCTCTCTCTCCACAGGTGATCGCTAGGACACAGAAACACTGTTACTGAACTTTGAAGGTTTCTCACCGGCTCCGCTGCTTACAGCTTTCTGGGTAAGTATCGCGTTCACAGTCGGTTCTTCTGTAGGTCAGCAGGGGGGCGAAGGTCACACACCACCTCGCCGGGTCGAGCGCTGCCCTATCCCCACTGTCCGTAGGCCGATCGAATCCCGGATAGGGGCGCCCTTTCGTAGAGACCACGGGGGCGGCAGACCCTTTCGCCTCCGACTCTGCGACAAATACAAACACAGGTAAGCTTACACCACGAATGCTTCTAGTATTTTACTCACAGTCCTTGACAGCTCTTGGTCTGCGTCTCTTCGTACTCTGAAAACAGCGCACAGCGTATGGTGGCAATAAGGTCTGAGGTCGTTGGCCCCTCCGTCCTCCGCCCAGTGGAGAGAATGGATGGTGCGGGGCTTCTCTGACAAGACACACAGCAACCCACAGCAAATACACAGCACCACTCTAACGTGAAAAAGCTTATGATTTGTAAAGTCTCACTCACCACACTGTAAGTGCAACACCACAAGGGAAACGCCCGATGTCCTCCACTGTGCTTGGGGCTAACATAGAGGCGATGGCAAACACGACCAGACCAAAGTCGCGTTGCTGTGGCTGTATGGACGTATGCTTCTAGCGGCTCGCCCACCACGCTAATTATAGGGGTAGGGCCGCCTTCCTAGTCCTGGAGGACTCCAACGATCACACAATGTAAGCTTCTGCCAGTTATGCTACACCAACGGACATACTCACAGCGGATAGCCTTTGTTTACGTTGTGCAACGAGGTCAAATCCCTTCTCGCTTTACTCCTTCCAAAATACTAGTTGGACCAGAGTTCCTTTCTACCCGTAGGGTTATTCGTTAAATCCAGCCGGTCCACCGTAACTGCAACAAGAGAGGGGGGGAAGAGAGAGAAATATAGCCAGCCACCACGTCTAACAATGAGCACAGCTCCGTTCCTCAGCACACACTAGACTGCCAACTGTCATCTAACTGTGCTTTTTATACTCCTCTTTACACTCCAGTTATCCAATTACCCGGCGATCTCTTTAACTAGGCGCAGCTGTGCCCAATCGGCTGATTACAGCCTTCGCGGAGCCGCCGGATGTCCGGTGTTTCTATTTTTCCGGTCGGGGCGGAAACATCCGGGCGGAACCAAACTTCCTCAACTTTTGGTTCCGCCCTGAAAGTCGTCACCCCGTGACATTTTCAGTTAATAATATATGCTTTTTTAACAACTAAAATTTTATTTAGCCATTAAAACCAGAAAAATTAAAACATAGAATTTAAGAATACATTAAACTGATTTTGGTAAAAAAATTGTGCTGGGCAAAGATTAATCGCGATTAATTGCATACAAAATAAAAGTGATTTTTGGCATAAGATATGAGTGTGTGCTGTGTAGGGCTGGGTACCGATTCAGATGTTACAGATTGATTCCATTTCGACTCACAAGCTATCAAATCGATTCGATTTCGATTCTCGATTCACATTTCGATTTCGGTCCTCGGATCGGTTTTTATATTTAATTCTCGATTCAACTCAATGAATATAGATATAATACAAACACTATATTTATAAAAAAGCAGTTTACAAGTGGGTAATTAATACAAAGAAATTAAAAGCCCCAACACTGTCAATGTTCTCAATGTTTGCGGAAATAAATTTGAAAGAAAAAAAATTATTCTGCTCTTTGAGAATTGATTTTGAATTGGCTACATTTAAAAAAAAAAACGATTAATCGAAAAATCTATTTTTTGCCCAGTCCTAGTGCTGTGTGTAATTATTATGTATATATAAATACACATATATATATATATATATATATATATATATATATATATATATATATATATATATATATATATATATATATATATATTATGTATATATTCTATATAAATTTAAACAAATTATATATAAATAAAACATTTCTGAAATAAATATATGTATGTGTTTGTAGTTAAATATACATAATAATTACACACAGTACACTAACATATATTATGCAAAAATCACTTTTATTTTGTATGTGATTAATCACTGATTTTATAGGGCCCTATGATTGTGATGACCTGAGTTAACCTGTGTTAGCAGCTCTGTCTTTATAAATCTGCTGCTGCTTTTTAACAATGCCCTAAAACTGCAAGGGGCTCATTGATTCGTCTGAGCTTTCACACCTTTACCTCCGGTCATATAAAGCCAACCTCACCACTCCAGGCCCTTCAGAGGAAACACTGTTCTCAGTTTCTTAATTGTATATCCGTAAAGGAGCTAAAGAAAACGACCTCATGACAACGACATATACAAGTCCTTCATTAGGGGCTATCCTGAGCTGTGATGTCAAAGGAAGCAGGCAGGAAAAGTACAAAAGTTCATGCAACACCTAATGTAACAATGAAATATTCATGACATCAGAATGAATAGATGGATACTTTTGAATGGTTATCAATAAAGAAAGATGCTTTTAGATAGATTAGACCAATATCATGCTAACCAAAAACCTTCTCCACTTGGTCAGGGCTTAAAATGAACACTTGGCAACGGCCATATGGCTTTTGGAGCTATGAAACTGAAAGGTAGGAAGGCAGAGACCATTTATGGACCTCTATACTAATAAAAGTATTTCTAAAATGCACTGCGATCCAAATTAAAATGAAATATGGTGCCATTTTTACACCCTTCAAAATTCTGAACTGAGTTCAAACAATGAAGAGAGAAATGACTTCTCTCACACAGTAAGTTAAAGAAATTGAGTTTTTAGAAGATTAAAGCAAGTATTGCCTTTTAAAAAAATTTTGAATGACTTCACCTTGACTAAATGGAAAAAGCTTGATTTTATGTTGGAACATACTCTATCCTTTTTAGAGCTGCAAAAGCACTTGCATTTATAAAAAAAACTTTCATATATGGCGACTTGGGGCCAAACTTTACAGTAGATTAAATGTACCCTGGGCTTTACACTCTTTTATTCATACATAAAACATTCAAATCCATTAAGGCTTTTAAATCTTAAAGGTTAAAAAAGTTTTTGTAAACCTGTGTTATTTACATGCTTGATTCAAATCAAAGACTTACAGTCGAGTATCTGTGTCTACATTTTTGTGACCTGTGTATTATTACTTAAAGAGGTCGAACGCCGGGCTAAAAGCACCACAGCGCGTCATGTTTCTAAAAACACATTAGAGTATTTTCTATGAATGGCAGTGTTCAAAGTAAGGGGGGGGCTGGTCCCAGACCTCATATAAGCATTGAGGGACTTGCCACAAAGCGATACTGTGATTGTGATATGGGTGATTCTCACGAAATGCAGACTTAAAAGGTGTCCTGCATCAGATCTTTTTAAAAAAGCCATTGAAGTTAATTTTTTATATACATATAAGATTAAGGTCTGAATTTACTATAACCATTATTTTTAGAGGATTTAATAAATATTTCCTGTAGAATTATTTACATTTTTTAGATTATCATTATAAAAAATGATCATTGCCGCAAAATGATATTACAGTAAATATATGCATTTACAAACTCATATTTCGGTAATGAGAACTAAAAAGTTGTCTAGGTACTATGACAAACAAAATTTCAACTTTATCTGGAGAGAAAAAATAAGAACTGCTTACCTGATAGCCATCTTGAGGGTCAATTATGTCCCTTCCAACATTTATTTTAATTTTTTTGAAAATGTTAGTTCCTTGAGGGCTTAAACAATGATTAAAAATTGTTGAGGAGGATGAGAATTTTTTTCTTGGACACATTTATATTCCTTATTATTCTCTCTACATTTACTAATGATCACCAAATACCACATGTTTCTTTACTGTAAATGTTTATAGTATAACATGCACTGAAGCTTTTGATTTTTTAGACGTTTTAATTATAAATATTTTCATGTCAAAGAACCAAAATCCAGTCATGGACACATTGCGGTAATGAAAATTTTCCCCTTAAATGTGAAAAGAATTGGTTTGTATGATGTCATTTGAAATCACGTGCAAAATAGTACATGAAAAGATGTTTATAACTGTATGCTTCTTATTTTGATACTCTTACTTTGCATTTACTTTTTTTATCAAAATGTTTCATGACACCTCATACGTTTAATTTCTCAAGAATCACCCATATGCGTTACTGCAAACGAATGGTGTATGATATCAAAGTATCGCAAAGGCAAACTGCTCCGCATGCTTTCTAATCGCTCTTGCTGTAATTTGGGTTTTGTTTGCGGATCGATCTGCGTCGTGCCATCGAACACACATTTAATCAGTCAGGTGGCAGGGGCCCGGGGATGCGGGGATGGTGCGTCGCATCATTTGCTTACTCACCACAAAATGCTGTATATAACGTCATATAGCATGTGATTTATATTTATACAGAATTAAAGTTTTTTTTATTTTCTGAACAACCGAGATGGTGCCCCCAAGGGAATTGGTGCCCTACGCAAACTGCGTAGGCTACTCTGCGTATAGGGAGCAGTGGTACTGGTCACATGCCACATTTTCCAGATCCAAACGTTCAATCAGATGCCTTGAGCAAACAACAAACTATAGTAATATACAAAAATAATGATCCTAACCTTTATATCCATACCAAAATCCCAGATGGCCAGAAAGTAATTTGAATTTGTGAATGGTTGAAGTATCGGTGTCCAGAGAAGGCGTGAGCTTGGAAAATGTAGTGTGTATTGTGATTTTATATGAATAAATAGCATTAATAATCAATCAAAGCGATTGGAGGCTTAGACCCGGAAATGATATTCCTTGTGTCATGTGGATCGTCAAGAAAACAATAAAAAAACATATTTTAAACAATGTATATTAATGTCAAAAAGCATTTGTGCTAATAGCTGTACTATATTTATTTTGTTTGACAATGATTTTTTTTCCCTACCCATTTTAAAGCTAAATCGGCCACAGCGGTTTTCCTACACTGTGTGTATTTCCTTCTATTTTGCTATTAGAGCTGAAATCACAACGACCTCCGTGATTGATCTAGAAGAAATTTATCTGAAGGAAAAAGCACCTATTACTGGAAAAAAAATCAGAGGAGATGCATACTTTAAATCTCTCGATTACCATAACACCTTGACAAAGTTATCCGTCATGCCGCTGAACTCCCCACAGACCAGGCACAGCATCCCTTGCATTCTATTTCCATGGCAACAACAGGTGAGCTTTAGCTAGGATTGGTTACTTATGTAACACAAGCTTATATCTAAAGTGAGGTGTAGTATACTGATCAGATGTGCAGGCCCCTCAGGATCAGCCGGAGGTTAAGGCCTTCACTTTTTACTGCAATAGGAAGTCTCTATAGTGCATCATTTCACAGGTCGCCCCATCACGAACATCTATGCAACCAGCCCATATCAATTACAGCAGCACCATTAGGGGACTTGTGATGTAAATTCATGTTTCCTTTACCTTTGGAGTGTTAAAAGCAGTTCGTGCATATAGAAGATTCATAAAGACGCACTAAAAGATCTTCTATTTTAAAAGTGAAGGCCTTCCTGAAGCCTTCGTAAAACGCCTCATTCAAACATGTCCCCACATATCTACGTCACTGTGTGAGATGCAGCACAGCAACTTCCAAATATATATGTGTCGTAACTTTTATTATCGCTGTAGTATTGTTGCCACCACCCCAATGTTGTGGAGACGCTATGCTTTCAGAGCTGATATTCCAAATATGGTAAGGGGGGTTGCATTTGCGTCACACACTTGTGGTATTCGGCCAATCACAACACACTAGATAGCCAACATGATCTCACAGAAAGTCGTGTTATAGTCACAAAAAATGTTAATAATTTATTTATGTCCATGGCATGAAATTAAGCTTTTTTTCTTGCCTTGAGCACGAATCTCTTTGTCGTGTCACTTGCACAAATTTAAATAGTATTTAAATATAGTTTTCTATATAAATAGTTTTTCGTATATGTGGCACGACTTTCTTTTTCGTGTCACAAGCAAAAAAATCTTGAAAATTTTTCTTAAAGAATAATTCCGGTATTTAACACTTTGAGTCTCATTTCTGGTTTGTTTTGGATGAACTACACTGATGGACACAGAAATTTTGACAATGGGTCGTGTCTTGAGTTTTTAACTCGTTTAGAAGAATTCTAATTCGAATATTAGAATATTCGAATATTCGTTCCGTGGGTTGAAATTTGATTTTCAGTTTTGAGATTCGAATATATATATAAATATTTTACAGCGTTAATGGAGAGCTTTTGCCAAGCTGGAAGTGGGCTTCACGCTCCCGCTCTATAGGTGGCGCAGAGAGACCAACATCCATAGCCAACAGCCACCAAACGGCACCAGTGGAAGAGATCTCCTCGAACGGAAAGCGTGCTTCCTGCTTTGGCATTCACGCTAATAGTGTTGTAAATAACATTCAGTTTCTTGCAAAAACTGATTGATTTGCTTCACAACACGTCAATATGTCACACGGAGTTATGGGGGATTACTGTTGTATTGGATATATATGCTTTAGCTCGCGAAGTGTGCGGATCTGTTGACTTGCATGACGGAGCGCTGGGGTTTCTGCAAAATATCTACTTTATTGTTCTGCTGATGAAAAAACATATTGGATGGTGTAAGTGTTATAAATAAACTTGATTTTGAAAGTATGGTACCGTTTTATTACAGTTTGTTGGACTACGTTCATTCATGCTTCAGACTCAAATATAGAGCGAAAGGATATACGCGGTTGTGAGGTATCTGAAAAAATAGTTCCACTATAGCAAATAATATTTGTTTTTAATCATCAACGAACACCACGAACCACTCGGTGAGTAGTACAGTTTTGAAAATGAACGTTAAGTGTTGTTTTAATGACATGTTTGTGCATGGTCATTGACTTCCATTCTGAAGCAGTCAAGAGACGCTTCTAAATGAGTCGAAAAGTCAAGACACGACCCATTGTCAAAATTTCTGTGTCCATCACTGTAGTTCATCCAAAACAAACCAGAAATGAGACTCAAAGTGTTAAATACCAGAATTATCCTTTAAACACAAAATTCAAGAAAAAATCAAGAAAAATTTGCTTACCCCATTTGGAGATTTTTTGGCTTTATTTTGTTTTATGCAAAAAATCATTTAAATTTGGTATTTTTGGTCTAAAAACTAGACTTTTTTTCTTGGGTCATATTGCTCATCAAGAAAAAGCATCCCAATTTAAGAATTTTTTTATATTTTTATTGAAAACAAGACAAAAATACTAAGAATATTTTTTCTTGAAAATCATTTTTGCAGTGTGTATTGTCCCCCCCCCCCCCTATTTTTAAATGTTGTCGCTTGGGGTTGGGGTCAGATTTGGGGTTTGGGTTAGGATGTACTTTTATGTATTGTTTTTACATGTTTTTCTTCCGCTTTTAAAAATGTTCTCGCCTGGAGTTGCGGTAACAGTTGGGGTTTGGGTTAGGATGTCTAAAAATGTAACAGAAAGTGATCCCAACCCCAAGCAATAATGGTAAGAAAATAGGAAAAACAACGAGATATATAAAATAAAATGTAAAAGAAAGTCATGCAACAAACACAAATTTCTATAAATAGTTTTTCATGCGAGTGACACAACAAAGACATTCGCGCTCAACGCACAAAAAAAGCTATAGCGTGAGTGACTATAACACGAATTTCTGTGAGATCAGTCTGAGATAGCTGGCCAAACAGAGCACACCGCACTATTCAGAAAGATGAGCTTTTATAAAAATCTATGCATTTCAGAAATACGGGGCTTAGAGAAGTAACAATAATACAGTATGTGGAAAATAAGGTGTTTTTTGAAACCACATAAACACATTGCATTACAGCAAATACACACAATAATGTTCTTTTTAGCAACATCATATGACCTTTAAGAAAGCAAACATGTCACCTGCAATCATGAAAATATAACGCATAACCACTTTTTAATGTGAGAAAGGTAAAGAATATCACAATAGCCATTAAACAGAATTGGCGAGAACTCAATTTTATTGTTTATGTTTTGATCGTTCTTTGATCCACGACAACATTCATTCTGCTAAATGGTACAAAAGCTTCTTGTAAACATTAATGTGTTTGATTATGAAATCAGTACAGATGCATTACTCCAGGAAAAGCGGTCCGCTTGTTTGAGCTTCTGTATTCTTTGTCAACTTTTCAGTACCGGCAGATCTTTTGTAATAAGGACATTATTTGCTGAACGGTAGTAATCACAACTAGGCTTTCAACTGTTCTGACAATACTCACATTTCTTCCAAACCAAATGAAAGAAAATGTTACAAGCTATTAATGTAATTTTGTGCAACCCTTAGCTCCCAGTATGCATTTCAACTAAAGCTGCACAATATTGAAGAGAAATATTTAAATAACTTGCTAAATGACAATTAATGAAATGCAAAACAGTAATGTTTTAAGTTTGTGAAATATATTTGATTTATTAAAATATGTTTAAAAACTGAAAATTATATGATGAACACGTTTTACATTCTTTCTGATCGTTCATCATCTTGTACGCATCAGAGCACACACAAGATCTCATTCGTCTCTTTGCTCAAATTTCGATTATGCATAACGTCTGGAAGTATTAAAAGTTAGATATTGCAAACTATTGCAGTATGTATTTTGCCATAAGCACCTCTGTAGTATTTCAGTACTTATTGTGCCACCATCATTTTAACACATCAAGTCACATAAGCTTAATAAGTGACCCAATACGTTTCTCTTATCCCACAGATACATGTGCACATACCCAAACAAATATACAGAAAGTAACTCATTTTAATTTGTTTATATTGAATGTGTGTGAAAGATTTGTACGTGTTATCTGCTGTTGCCAGTGAAGTTTACAGAAATAATAATTATTCACATCACTAAATGTTTTCCTTGGCCACAAAGAGGCACGCTGAGATGACCAGACAGACAACCATGACAAGACAGAAATATATATATATATCAGACTGGTGCATCTGGCAAGGTCCATGTGTGTATATGCATTAAACTCTTATTAAATTACACTCCTAAAAATACCCTGTTAAAAGAAAGGTATTAACCCTTGTATGTGTATACAAGCTAAATCAAAGCAAACCATCCTAACAGGACAAGTAGCTACTTTTGGTTTCATTAAACACTATTTTAAAAGAAATCAACATGGATTTTTTTACTTTCCGAATTACAAAAATATCCTCTTGCTGAAGACCCTGTGAGATTCATAATAAAAGGTGAAGAGGGTTGCAAAGTGGTGAAAGGTTTCCAGTAAATTACTAGAAACTTTTCATGGGAACTTCATCTGTGGGATTTTGGAAAATTCCAAATTGGAAACTTATGGTAATTATTTGGAAATTCTGGGAAATTTATATAAACTATATCATATACAAACACAAATAATCATTTTGTTTGGTCATAAGCAGACATGCATGCAAGGTAATAAAACTTTTGAAGAATCCTGATACTACTCTTATCAAGTCTGGATTTATTTGATCAAAAACCCTTCAGTAATCATTCTAATATGAACAAACAGCACAAGAAAGTTTGAAACTAATTTATGTAATTTACAAATGCATGCAAAGATGGACATTTTGACAGGATTCAAGAAATTATCTGTGCATGTTATAGAAAAATGCAAGTACGTGCAGGGGGTGTGGCCTCAATGGCCCTTCAGTAAGCAGTACTGTTTACATTTAAGGCCACATTTACACATAGCCGGGTATTTAGAGAAACTAATATTTCCCCGCCTCCATTTTCAATAATAACATCGTGCACACAAACATCAAAAAACTTGTCATTTACGTCAACCCGCATAAATACACCGTCGAGGGCCTTAATAACTATGCCAAACCTATGGCTGGCAGTGTAGGGAGAGAAATAAAGCCATGCAAGCCAATCAAAATCCTCAGAATCAACACCAACGAATAACTACCTGTTCCTTTTATAGGGCGCTCACACAACGTTAAGCATTTTCTGGCACATAATGTGACGTTTCAGAACCTGACGTGGAAATTTTAACTTTGGCTGGAGTTTTTAGAAATAATCGTTTTCTGTGATTAAAAAAAAAAACGGGGTTTTCGTATAAATGAGAGGCCAAACTGCAGGGAAATATGTGCGTCTTTCCTTCGTGTAAATGGGGAATAAAACTACATTTAAGTTCCCTGTTATAGGCAACTCTGCATTTTTTTTCACATTTCCAATTATTTCCGTTAATTCCCATGAAAGGTTTCCACCCTAACCTGTAAATGTAGCTGTGTGTAATATGCTTATATTGCAAATGAAAGTCGCTTTGTATGAAAGCACCTGCTAAATGTAGTGAAAATTAAAACTAAAATAGCAAATGTTAACAAAAGGTAAATAAAAAAATAGTCTTCTCTCTGCTGTATTGAAATAAAAACAAAGCAAGTTTTCTTTATAGAATACTACATCTATAAAGGTCATCTACAACTACTACATCTACTTTTGTTCAATTGCTGGCAAAAAAGCGGAAAGAAATAGATAGAAATACGTTATACGTTTTTTTCAAACAAACCACATATTTGTTTCTCAGTAGCTTATAGTCTAAAGCTAAAGCTGGAGATTTGCTTTCCACCATCTTGCATTGCTTTTTCTCACACACACTTCTATTTATAAGACAATGAAACCATGAACTACAGGCTCAATACTGCCAAATATCAAACCACCCCTGGGTTTTGAAATCCTGGTTATTACATGATCTTGTGTTGGTATAGGTACACCGAATGCCTTACTAATGCTTCCTGATTCTTATAAATTTTGATATTTATTATTGACAAACAAGATGGTTGAGAACAACAAAAAAAAGAGTGAAAGATACCTTCCAGTGTAGTCCTCTATTGAGCAAAGTTCCTCTTTCTGTATTACCAAAGGAAGCATAGAAATGAAAAGCTTTGGCTTCATTCACAGCATCATCGTGGAGCAACACCACCCCCCTCAGGTCTCAAGCGGTATTGCAGGATCGCTCGTTCACCTTTATGACAAAACCCACTGTGATAAATTATTAAATGTCACACTCAAAGTTCTTTCTCTTCCTTTACTGTCTCCTTCAAGTTTCACTTTGATAACTAAATTGGACATTTCTGATACACTTGATCATTCTTGCAGTAAGATTTTATGTAAAAAAATTGTACTGTTGGGAATGTGCAAGGAACCCCAAAAATATTTGAACATCCCAAGATGTTAGATAAAATGTATGAATGTCATTGTATTATACAGCGCCATATCAAACCAACTCCCAGTTTTACAGACAAGGCTTAAGGTTAGTCTAAGACTAAAACACACTGACAGATCTTTAAATGTGCCAGTGCCATTAATTTGTCTCAAGATACACACCAGTAACGTCTTTCTCTAAGGCATGTTTATAAAAGATGCTTAAACATGTTAATTTAACTAAGACCAAGTCCTGGCTTTAGCTAAGCCTTGTCTCTGAAACCAGGTCCAAGTGTCAAGGCTTAGGTATCCAAATACACCTAATTTTGACAAATACTGTAATGGTTATCAGTGATGCGCGGGTTGATCCAAAATAAGCGGTCACCCGCGGTTACTAGTCATCCAAAAATATTTTTAATTATATTCGGGTCACGATCGGTCGGGTCGTTTGAAATAAAGATGCCAATTAACTATTTTAAACAATATTTTAAACAAATACAATTTTCAAAAGCTGTATCTTTAATGCTTCTTTGGCAGATAAAATAACTCATGGACAGGGTTGCCAAGTCCTTGGTTTTCAAGCAGAATTGGGATACTTTAACACTGCAGTCTGTTTTCATGTCCGTGGGTTGAAGCAAATCCAACAATGTGATATTTAGCACCAGAAATGATCAATTTAGCAGGGGACCTCTGCCAAAAACACAGATTTTATTTCATGAACACGATTTTTTACCAGAGGAACCACCCCAAAACACAATTAGGCTAGTTTTGTAAATCTGGCAACCCTGCTCATGGGATGTGATAGTTATATTTTTTATAGGTTCGTTTCTGTCGATTTACATAGATTAGCTCAGCATTTAAAGATCCAAGTCTTTTGTCAGACATATTGTTTCTAGGCAATAAAATGAATACAACCTTACTTTGCTCTAGTTTACCATAGTGCTCTCCTGATCCGATTCCCCTGTTAGCAGACTGATTGCCCCATTGTGGATGCAGAAGACTAAGAAAAAAAACTTAAAGTGAATAATAAAACTAAATGAGGTCATTCAGATTGCGGTAAAAGCAGTGAATTTAACAGCACTTAAGTGATTAGCGAATGTCGGTCACAGAAAAAGTCAATAGTTTATGCGACTAACACATTATGAACCACGTTGGCCAATTTGACTTTAAAGAATAACTTTTGACTTTAAAAAAATAATTGGGGACTGCAGCAGGGAAGAGGAATAAAATTAGAAAACATCTAAATTAAAAACTAGATGAAACCTGAAGGCACCCAAGGACGACCTGCTAGGAGTAAAGACTTTGTAATTTCATTAACTTCTGTTCTAGTGAAAACAGAAAGAACCTTGAAAAGTTCTCTAAAGGATGAACATTTTAAACATCCAGTAAATGAAGAGATTTCATTTCACATAATAAATCTTAACTAGCACACGGTTAACTTAAGAACAATTCGCTCGTATAGACTCAGCCGAAACACACCGTGGTGCTGAAACTACGACGGTTTCTGATATATGAAGCTACTGTGAACGGTCTGGCTGCGGTTCAGATTAAAATTAAACATTTAACAGCACTGAGGAAAGTGACAGAGTGAATAGTTCACTATATAAACTACGGCCGGAGGTGGCAGCCTTGGATACCACTTTAGAGAGATTTTTTTTATTACTTCATCATTATAAAGTGGATGGTTTCGGCACTTAAAGCGGATTGGACGAGCCACATTCAAAGCTCCTGTAAAATAAATGATATACTCACACTTGTGACAGACCATGAATTTAATTCATTATATTGTACAAAGATGCTCCGTTGCTTGGTAACCGTAAACATCCTCCTGTCAAACTAATATTCCTGCAAACTCTTTGTTTTTTTTAATGTATTTATTGATCGCCTGCATCTTTTATCACATTGCTGTTGCAGGAGGTTCATATATGCATTACAGGTATGTCACTAGAGGTTTTTACCGCAGTTAAGGGACTGCCTTTACCCATGATATGATCACTGTAATGTACTGTAATGCCTCAAGTGACTTGCTGATTTATTAATGCGCCAACCGTAAGCAGTCTAGAGTTGAGCCAATTAACTATATTACCTTCTAGTAGAATTGTTTATTGTGATCATTACTGCATTAAAGTATTGGTGTCTTTCATCATGTTTCATGATAGCAATAAGTAAATTAAGGCTCTGTGTTACAGTAATTTTACCACAGAGGGGTTTAAGTCATTTTATGCCTTGTGTACACTTTTACATAGTAATGCACTTAGCTTTGAGTGACTTGATACAAGTTGATATGATTTGGCAAAGCAGCAGTGGCGGCTCGTGACTGCTCATCCAACGGAGTTGTGTATGAATAGCACGAAGTGTGAAAATCGTCCAATACATACGCCAAATTCCACTTTAACGTGCATATGAAACGCCAGTTCTTCCATTTACTTAAACAGCACATCTTTTTTTGTCGTTTTATTTATTGGTTTATCAATTTTTTGCTATTTTTTACCATTTTCGCTTGGGTTTATGGTTAGATGGTAAATGCATATTTTTCTTGTCAAAAATGACAATCGTTTTGATAGATAAGACCCTTATGCCTCGTTTGGGATTGTTTATAGTCCTTTGAAACTGTGTTGAAAAAAACTGTTACATGTTGAGTTAAGTGTTAAGTGTTGGGCTCCATCAAAGTCCATCAAAATGAGAAAAATCCTGCAATGCTTTCCTCAAAAAACACAACTTCTTCTCGACTGAACAAAGAAAGACATCAACATTTTGGATGACATGGTGGTGAGTAAATTATCTGGATTTTTCTTTTAAGAAAATGGACTATTCCTTTAAGCAAATCTCAAATCTACACTGTTAGACTTAACTATAATTTCTACAGTTACTTACCACAAAATGCCCAGTAAAATACCATCATTTTCTTTTCCAGTTCATTACTGTAATATGCGTTGCATTATTGGTATTAACATTTAATTTACAGGGATTTACTGTATTTTTTTACTGTATCTTTTGCATTTGCGGTAGACTGCTGTAAAACAACAGCAGTAGTGCTACTGTAGTTGAATAAAACAGTGTAATAAAAGCATATAAAATTGAAAAATAAAATATATCTATGAAATACATTTTATTTGTTATGCTTTTAGCAGTGAAGCAAATTCCAAAATGTGAATTGTTTTTCAGCAGTGTAAATAATTTATTGAGAATAGGCTTAATGCCCAGCTGCACTACTTCCTGAACTTCAGCCAGCTCCTTGTTTCCTGTCTGCCATTATTGGACAAACTGATTAATCCAGGTGTGTCTGATTATTGTTGTTTTGACTACTGAGTTCAGGCACACCTGGACATGCAAGGGATTATGGATAAATGCTTGACCGTCAGATTTGAATTTGACCTCAAGACTTCAAAACACTAGTGACGCTAAGATTTGGCTCCTCGGAGTGTCGGGAGATTGACAGAAGAGGCTACTTGGGGAGTGTAGCGAGTAACTTTTATTAAAGGAATATTCCATTTTATTAAAAGAAAAATCCAGATAATTTACTCACCACCATGTCATCCAAAATGTTGATGTCTTTCTTTGTTCAGTCGATAAGAAATTATGTTTTTTGAGGAAAACATTGCAGGATTTTTCTCATTTTAATGGACTTTAATAGACACCAACAATTAACACTTAACTCAACACGTAACAGTTTTTTTCAACAGAGTTTCAAAGGACTCTAAACGATCCCAAACGAGGCATAAGGGTCTTATCTAGCAAAACGATTGTCATTTTTGACAAGAAAAATAACAAATATACACTTTTAAAGCATAACTTCTCGTCTAGATCCGGTCGTGATGCGCCAGCGTGAGTTAAGTGTTAATTGTTGGTGTCTATTAAAGTCCATTAAAAATAGAAAAATCCTGCAATGTTTTCCTCAAAAAACATAATTTCTTCTCAACTGAAAATTCCTTTAACTGACTATGTGGTACTGTGGTAGTGTTAAGGAATTATGACAAGGGTGACCCGGGTTTGATTCCCCTTCAAGGCAATATATATTTTTATACAACAGTTCTTTCTGGTTCTCGAATCTGATTGGCTAAGAGCTATGCGATATTGTACTGATAACGGCACAGTAACCGATTAACCTTTCGTATCATTCCGCCAATGGAGGTCCTAAACAGGCTCATCTCTGAATGGAAAAACACAGACGCGCTGTTTTTAAACACTCTCCGTGTGTCTTATTAGTTCACTAGCTGGTAAATCAGTCGGTGAATCCCAATCGGAAGTAATTATTCCGTTAAAGATCAGCGCTCTTGGATGTTACGTTAAACTTAATGGGATTAATGTCTTGTCACATCGTGTGGACACTTGGAAAGAGGAATGTAAACACTTGGTTTTTCTTCTGGAGCTATATCTCTTATCAGAATGCGAAAACACTGTGGAACTGCAGGTAAGCACCGCAGCTTTTAAATGTGGACATTGATCATTTATTTAATCGCGACGTGACTATTAAAACATGTTATGAGAATATCGCCACTGGTATATTTATAAGCAGCATGCAAAAACATCTCTCTGACACTTATAAAAAAAACGTTTTATATAGTACTGACAAAAACAAAGTTTAATAATAATAATCGAGTGCTCGTATCGAGGTTAAGAGTAAATGGGAAACCAATAGTAGCATTATATAAATATAGTTTTATTAACTGTTACCTCGCGCCAAAACAATAACAACACAAAAGACACTAAATATGAATAAGAAATCAAGTAACAGTTTGATCATGACACCAAATACTGCTGATTTGATCTCATTTTGACGATCATAAACAAACAAGGCCAACATGAGAGCCAGGGAATCCCTGTCAGAGATGTAGCCCAGAGAGGGCGGTGGTCAGCGGGGCGAGTGAAGACTGACGTCCGCTCATGCTTTGGTTCTCATACGTACCGAATCTCACTAAGCAAACGTTCAAACAGGCGCTATCTTTACTAATCGACTGCAGATTTAAATATAATACAGATACATTCTCGACTGAACTAATCTTAAAACTACACTTTGTGACCAAGAAACGGTAATATAAAGAAACGGCTTTTCCGT
Source organism: Misgurnus anguillicaudatus (assembly GCF_027580225.2). Classification (NCBI taxonomy): domain Eukaryota; kingdom Metazoa; phylum Chordata; class Actinopteri; order Cypriniformes; family Cobitidae; genus Misgurnus; species Misgurnus anguillicaudatus. The sequence goes on along the minus strand of NC_073351.2, from coordinate 33,881,669 downwards.
CCATTGAGTTGTTATGAGCTTCAAAGCAGCCGAAAGTTTTACCTGTCATTCTGGCCGCCCTCAAATCCGTGGCGGAAGAAGTAGTTCTCAAACAAAGAGGCTTTTAAAATAACTCCGTTGTTGTTTTCTAGTTTTCGTTTTTCAAACGTGTGCCGTCGAACTGTTGTATAAAAGCAATATCGCTCTCGGAGTCGTGTGATATAGCTACGGCCTCGTGCCTCTGGCCTAATCACAGCCGTGATGATATAGAGCTATAGCACACTCCTACTCGAGCGATATTGCTTAATTAAAACTAGGTTACAGTAAGGGTATTATACTGTAAAATGGAACTGCGGTAAAGACATCATACTGTAAAAACATGTTGCCAGTGAGTTACCGCATATATACAATAAAAAGTCAGTGTAACCCTAAACCCAAGCAAAAATGGTTTAAAAAAACAGAAAAAAATAAATAAAACGACAAAAAAGATGTGCCGTTTAAGTAAATGGGAAGGACTGGTCTATCATATGCATGCCAAAGTGGAATTTGGCGTATGTATTGCATGATTTTCACACTTCGTGCTATTTATACGCATCTACATGAGACTGAGTAGGCTCATCCGAGGGGCGCAAATTCAAAATAAGTGTTTCTTGCGTTATGTGAACCATGTGCATCACGTGTTTTGTCAAAATAAGTGCCTGTTGCACATGTGTCAAAACCGTTTATGATAAAAGAGATGCTCAAGTTCACAAAATACACGCAAGACACTCCCTTAACAGTAAACTCTGATTACACATGAGATTATGCAAGTATCTGTCTTTTTTATCATAAACCCATTAGACACATCTGCAGCAGGCACTTATTTTGACAAGACACATGATGCACACAGGATCTCTCGACGCGCAGAACACATATTTTGAAATTACGAACCACACACGACGAGCTACATACATGTTGTGACGAACTTCGCATCGAGCGCCCTCGAAAAAAGAAGTCACCGACCGCCACTGCAAAGCAACTTTCCCTTCGGCGCAACACTAAATTCTTACTGTTTGACAGAAATGTTGTCCCAGCACCAACATTAGATGTTGATCCAGGAAGTCGTCCTACTAAAACTACTAAAAAATGGTTCCCGTCTGAGTTTCACGTGTCTGAATAAGGGATGACTTGATTCCAATTACCCTCCACTGAATTAATAATGCAGAGAGATCTTGCCATCTTGGCCAACTCTTGAGAGGAAAAACGAATAGCCCCCCATTACACTTCTAACTTCATAAATCTATCACTTCATGCCTCGGTCACATCGGGCTTTTCTTTACTGTCGATCTGTCCGTCTTCTCCCTTTTTAGCTTGTGAAGAATAATGATCATAAATGTCCCCTCCATTCCTTTATGTCCTTTGTGCTTTGTCTGCAAGTCTATTTCTATTTGCGTAAATCCTTCTTCAAGCATCTCCATTTCCATAATAGAGAAATGGGCTCGGGTTTGGCTTTCATGTGTTCTGCGAGTTTGTTTTCTTTTTGCTTTTCTGTGAAATCACACAGGTGAAGTCTCTGGGCAAATGAAAAAAAAGTGCAAAGCGGAAGAATGAAGGATGAAACCTTGGAGATTAAATAATTTCATTTCATATATAAAACAAAATTATGGACTACATATGGATAATAGAAAGTCACTGATGCAGAATTCCCATGAATGTTTCAGACCATTGGACCATCGGCGAGCTCTCTTCGGAAAGTTCAGAGGATTACGTGGGAGAGAAATCGTGATCAATCATTCATTCACCTCTCAGACATACAAAGCAAAGCAAAAGAATTCAAATTCCTTGGTCGCTTACACACAGTCTTAATAATTCACTTTGAATTATTTGTTGTCTTAGAGGCGATTACACCAGGTGTCTTTATAAATTGATATCGCCAAAGCATAATTTCAGCAGACATGCTCAGTCAAACGTAACTAGAAACAGACATTTTCTCAGTAGATTATCCATGACTGACTGGTAGACTTTAAAACTTACGTCACTAGAGCTTAAAAAATAACAAAGACTCGTATTCAGTAAGAACAAGAATCAATGGATCTGTTCCAAAACCTAGTAAGCCGTCTTTGAGGATTGTTTTTCCATGATGATGTTAATAAAATAAGGTTAGATGCTTTAAACTGAATGTTTTATTTCTTAAAGGAATAGTTCATCAAAAATAATTGTTTTCATATACTTTATATATGTGCAATGTACTCGGCGGTTTTGCACAACAACCATTTTAAATTTTCTTTTTTTGTTAAACGTATTCTTGCACTAAATCTCCTTTGTCGTGGGTTATACACTGCACAAAATGTTCCCCTTTACATGCACAGAGAGTTGTTTTGAACCCACTTGAGATATTGACATTCCCATGATCACACGCAGCTATTCACCGTTGCATTAACAGGAATAATTCTCGGGTTTATCGGGTGGGTTGATCACCGCCTGTCAAAAGCAGTGGCCGGTTCTCACTCAAAGTGGATTACCCAGGTGAGAAACTGATTGGTGAAGGGATTTAAAGATGCTTGTGTATTGCATTTCTGCTTATTTTCTTTGGTTTTATCTATTCACGGTCAGAGTAATTGCTTTAGCAAGGTCTCACTAATCTCCTAGTCCCTGCACAAAGTCAGAAGTTATTTACAAGACCTGAGGATATTTTGCATAAAAAGAAAAACAGCATGGATACTGGTAAAAGTGAACCTGGGATACATTTGTTTTGCTTTTATTAGAAATTAAGAATCTAATTAAATAATACATTTTGGAAAGGTCATGTTAAATCTGAAGAATTAATCAATGAAATATGCATACTGATCAAATCACTATTATCATTAAAGTGGAATTTATACTTTTGTGTCAGACCTATGCCTTAGGTTACGTGTCAGTTTTCATTTATACTTCTGCGTCATCGTTCAACTTGGTCCATCATTACCGTTGCAAGTGGAAATGCATGTAACATGTTGTTACATTTTTGGAGATAGGCGCGTTAAAGGAACAGTATGTAAGAAATGTATATAAATTAATCATAAAATTGCCCTGATATGTCACTAGACATAAAGAAATCATGTTCATTTCAAATACTTATATCACTGACAACAGTGGTCAGGATATTGTCATTTAAAAAGTGGAGTTGCAGCCCTCAACTGATGTTTATGTTGTCATTTTGTGTATTGGCCACCAGTTGTGTGATTGCAGTACCAGTTTTAGCCACAAGTTTTGTGATTGCAATACCAGTTTTGGCCACAATCCTACATACTGTTCCTTTAAGTTTGCATCTGTGCGCAAGTAGGGATGCAACGATTTTGTTGATACGATTATAGCCTGCCGAATAATAACAATTGTACGAATGTTACAATAATTATAGATTCATTAATTTTACAACTTTAATGTATAAAATCACTTGAACACACTTTTCAACAATTGTAATATTCTTTTGTATTTTGTTTGTGTATTTTTTCTTGTATAAAAAAATAACATAGCTGCTTTTGAAACGTCATGTGTTGCTTGTGTTTTCAAAATAAGTGCCTGGTGCACACGCGTCAAAACCGTTTATGATAAAAGAGACGCTCACGTTCACAGAATAAATGCAAGACACTCCCCTAAACAGTAAACTCTGATTACGCATGAGATTATGTGAGTATCTGGCAAACGCGAGCATCTCTTTTACACTGAAAAAAAATATTCATTGAATTTAATCAATTTTTTTAAGGTAAGTGGTTGCAATCAATTTATTTAAGCTACATTTAAACAAAAAAGATTAGTAAAGTAAAATAAAATATAAAACTTTTATTTAAATGTAGCTTAAATAAATTGATTGCAACCACTTACCTTAAATTTTTTTTTAATTCAATGAATCATTTTTTTCAGTGTATCATAAAACCTTTAGACGCGTCTGCCGCAGGCACTTATTTTGACAAGACACATGATGCACATAGGATCGCTCGACGCGCAAACACATATTTTAAAATTACGAACCACACACACACATGATGGGCTACATACATGTTGTGACGAACTTCGCATCGAGCGCCCTCAAAAAAAGAAGTCACCGGCCGCCACTCGTTTATACTTTACATTTTCATGACAGAAAGGACCAAATCTGGCGAAATTACAGGCTAAACAATAAAATGACTTTAAAGTGACAGTCAAACAAACGTTTAGCTTTTTATTCATGTAACAACTCCAAACAACTTGATAATAACAGTGAATGTCATACCTCCCAAAATGTAAGCTTTTGTTTTGGTCCACTTTAAAACTTAAAATGGTCAAAACCACCCTTAGGAATAAATAGACAACATAGACTGCAATTGTCTGCATTTAAAGCCACAAAAACAAATTTTCTGTTCATCTGTAATAGATCATTGTACAACAACAGGGTACAAAAACATATTTGTGTCACTCCATAACAGTTGTACAGAAAACACAGTCAAAATAGAGGAAATAGAGTTTTCAACAACTGAAGTAGCCAATCTAAAAGAAATAAGTATTGATGATTTTCCAGACAATACAAAAAAAGTGGAAAATACAAGCCTGCTACTGAAAGTCTAGTGTACCATTTCATGCTTCTGACAGAATATATCACCAAGCTTTTAAACTTTTGCTAATCCAATGATTACTGACTTTGCACCTTAAAACCAAAGTAAACCCTAAGCAGAAGTAAAGCTATATGCATCAAAGGCCATGAAAGCTCACTAGCAAAAAGCAGCAAACCTAGTCAAGAGATTTGACATAAGAGCATCTAATCCAAACAAGTAAACCTATACAACACAATATTATCAAGCTCTCTGCTAATTGCTTGATGATTTAAATCAGTTGTATTAAATATGGGAGACTTACAAAATGCGCCAGGATCAGGATTAGAAACCATTACCATACACAAACTGTACAAACAAAATAACACAACCAACAGCATAGCTCATGTGCAAATCCACCTGAAATCCAAACAGAATCAGTGCACTGTGATAAAGTACAAATAAAAAAATCCCTGCGTGAATAATGAAACAAACCACAGCATGCTGCAGCTTCAATATAAACAACAAAATATTACATGCAGTCATAACTGTCCAGAAAGGACCTAGCAGGACCTTTAAAGATCAAAACGAGGTGTGTTACTAGGAGAAAACCACTGGCTACAACGGCGTGACAGTGGGATAACCTGTTAGCTGGCCGCTAGCATCTCAACATTCTCCATTTATCTTTACCATCAAAACGCTGAATTGAAGAAAGCAAAAACATGATTACCCGCCCATCACTGTAACATGGTGTGAGTGTACAGCATATAACACATAACTATAACACATTGCTCACAGCGAGAGTCTATTGATCCAACACCATGGCCTGTGAGAAACGGGGGATTACGAGTCATGTTTGGTGTTGAAAAACTAAAGATTGATTTTGCTTTGTTTTCACATAACACCTCAAGAAAGAAAACATTACGTCTTTCTTTTTTGGTATCACAGTGGCCACCGCTGAATCTCATCTGTCACTGAGCAACCAATTTTGCTTTGACTGTCTACAATGTCCACTGAAGCGGAGTTTGGATCACACTTTTCAAAGGTGTTGAATTTAATAGACATACACATCTAGTCTGTTTGACCCTGTCTGTGAAATCCAGGCTATATATCTGATGATGAGATTTGGAGCATCCAAGTTTGATTTCAATTATTGATTCATGAAATGGCCTTTTCAGTCAATGTTAAAGATATCAGGGTTATATTTTTAAAGATGTCATAAAAATTCCATCAAATTAAATTTCAAAAAAGCAATGAGACTGGAGCTATAGTGATTTTACCATGGTTAACTCTTTCACCGCCAGCGTTTTTAAAAAAAGTTGCCAGCCAGCGCCAGCATTTTTCATGATTTTCACCAAAGTTTAATGCCTTCCAGAAAATGTTCTTCTTTAAATATATAAACATACAATATACCAAACGAATAAACAGACCCTCTGCTTTCAAACAAAAAAAAAAACGTTTCATCCTACCTTGAATAGTTCTTTTGTAATCAGCTTTTGAATATGGGTAGGTTTCTGCAAAAACACCATATTTTGAGCAAAAAGCAGAGATAATTCCATTTTTGTGACGGACTTTTCATAGAGATCCCATTCAGAGCGATCTTTAAAACAGACATGGACATGCAGCCGCTTGCCATTGGGCAATACTTCCGGGTTTAAAAAGTTGCGGAAGGGATAATAACGGTATTGCGGAAAGACGGAAAATCTCGTCATTGGCGGGGAAGCGTTTTCTCTTAATTGACGAGATATCTCGTCAATGGCGGGGAAAGAGTTAAAAGTAAACAGGGTGAACACTAAGGGTGGGTGATATGACGACAAATCTTATATCACGATAGGATTTATTATAAATATGTGAGTTTTTATGTTATTAAATTGTTTAATGCCAAAGATTTTTCATAATTCTTAGAAAAAAAATATACAAGCATATAAAAAGAGGTAAAAAAACAAACAAAACTCAAGGCCACTGAAGATGAAGTCAGAGAAAACCATGTTGGCATCAGTGGTCAGGGGTTAGCCTGGTTTAGATCATATTTAACAAATCGCCATCATTTTGTTTATGTAAATGAGAAAGAGTGATATTACTTCCCAGTTAAATATGGCGTACCGCAGGGATCACTTTTAGGTCCCATCCTGTTCTCGTTATATATGTTACCTCTAGGAGATATTATCAAAAAAACATAACATAAGTTTTCACTGCTATGCGGATGATACCCAGTTTTACATTTCCTCACATCCTAACGAAACAAACCATTTCTGTAAACTAACAGACTGTATTTGCGAAATAAGTGACTGGATGCCACATAACTTCCTTATGCTAAACTTCAATAAGACCAAATCGCTCAGATTACAAGTTGCCCATAGATGGCTGCACTGTGGTGCCATCTTCCACGGTTAAGAACTTAGGTGTGATGTTCGACAGCAATTTATCCTTCGATAGTGATATCTCCAACGTCTGCCGCACAGCATTTATGCCATATGCTGTCTGCATCAGATGCAGAGAAGCTTATCCACGCTTTTATGACCTCTAGAATAGACTATTGTAACTCGTTACTCGGGGAATGCCATGCAAATCAGGTAAACAAGCACCTAGTTCAAAACGCCGCTGCAAGAGTGCTTACTCGTTCTAAGACGTATGACCACATAAGCCCAATTCTGGCATTTTTACACTGGCTACCAGTTAAATATCGCATACAATTTAAACTACTACTAATCACCTACAAAGCTTTAAATGGCCTAGCACCCTCATATCTTAGAGAATTACTATCAGAATACAATCCATCACGTACACTGCGGTCGTAAAATTCTGGTCTCTTAACTATCCATAGAATATCAAAAGTGTCTAAAGGTGGTAGATCCTTTTCCTACTTAGCCCCTAAGCTTTGAAATGATTTGCCAACTGATGTTTGAGAATCAGACACAGTCGATCAATCCAAACTTAAGACTTTTCTCTTTAACAAAGCATTCACATAATTTGTCTAGTAAATGTACGTATCTCGCAATAGTTAGCCTGTTCGGAACAAAGCATACACATAACTCGTCTAGGTAATATACTAGTGCCGCAATAGCTAGCATGTCTGGAACCGAGCAGATATTAAACCACAACACTGTCTGACACTTGCTTTACATGTGAAGGCCCCTACACTAATAGGATTTTGTTTCTCTCTCCCTGTCTCGTCCTCGATCCTAAGGACATTGAGACAAACAGACCCAGTTCCGGCTGCCGGGAAGGTTAACACACCACTGATCTTCTGGCCGTCTTTCAACGTGATGCCCAGCTGATGCCTGACCAACCGGCGAAACCCGTTAAATCTCCTTATCCATTTACACATATATACATATATATCTCCCAAGGGATTTTTTCCTCCTAGGACTTTTTTCCCTCCTGGCTAATAAAATGCATGAGGTTTTTCTCCTAGGGGGTTTTTTCAACCCCCTTTGGATTTTGCTACTTATGTTGTCTATCGATTTTTCTGTGTTTTCCCCTGCTTCTTTTAATGTAAAGCTGCTTTGAAACAATTACCAATTGTGAAGAGCGCTATATAAATTAAATTGAATTGAATATTTAAGGCCAATAAAGCACTAAAAATGCTTACGAACTTAATGAGCAGCAGATGCAAGGCTTGTGGCCTCCTCTCGCACAGAACAGCACGCGCATTAACACTGTTGTAACACTGGCCATGTAACCTTGAGAGAGACAATAGTCCAAAATCTCTACCGGTTGACAAATTTCTACCGGTTTATCGCCCACCCCTAGTGAACACAATCACAAAAAAAAATTTTGATAATACTTATCTTCATGTTATTCCAAACCTGGGTTGGTACAGAACAGAGAAAGTTCTTAAAGAAAAGTCATGCTGCTTTTTTCTATACAAATAAAGCAAAGAGAGACAGACACAGAAGCAGCTTATGCACTATATTTTGACCAGTATTTGAAGCCAAACCAGAGCTTTGTATTAGAAACGGGCTATCATTGCCCTGGTCTAAAAACTAATTGTGTGTTACACATCTGAGATTCAAAGTTCCCCTGATCACCAATAGCCCAACGAAAACAATTTTAGAAACTGTACACAATCACTTCTGTGGGTGTCACGATATGAATGAGATCGTGATATTGCCTTTAACTTACAACCTGTTGCATCAGAGACATCTTTTAATAAACAGTCTGAGTTAAGGGGGAGATGTTTTCTTGGCGGTTCTCGTTGGGAAACCGGATTGTTTGACGTAAAGACTTTACAAGATACAAACAGAGTAGAAGTAACATGGTGTTCTGGATTGGTGCCACAAAGCGGGCAATAACATATCACGCTGTACCTTAAAAATAATGATACGTTCAGTATAAAATCAATACTGAAACATTTGTAGTGAACTAAAGATGCAACTTTTTAAATACAGCACTGTATCTGCATTAGTGCTTGCTGTGGTATCAAACATATATTTATTTTAGTCGATACTGTATGTTGATATCATGACAATCTACACAACACAAACATCCCTGCAGCACATTACAAACAGCCATGCTTTCTAATTGTCCTGCAGGGTTAAAAAGTGTTAGAAATTAATGGCTACTGCGCTTTTTATTCGCTTTGATGACATGAAATAGCAGCATTACAGCTCATTTCATTATTTATTAATTGGAGGGTGGTCGTCGTAATTTTAGGAGCAGGAAAGCAATTGCCAGTTTTATTTCTCAGATCATTAGATCTGTGCGTATTGAGCAAACTTATAAAACAGCTACGTTGTTGCCAAAAGTGTAAACGTGTGAGCGAGAGAGAATATTTGTTTGTATTTCACAGGGCTTTAATGAAGGTCTCTTTCAAGTGTAATAAAAACAAATGAGTGTTCCCACCGAACTGGAGAAGACCCAGTTAACTAATCGGATTCAGAAAATACTTTTAAAGGGTCATATCAAAAGAAATAACACTTTTCATGATTAGTTGAGATAAGAGCTTTACATTTTATATAAAATACTGTGGCTTTCACAAAAAAAAACTTTTCTCACGATCTAATGATAAATGTTTTGGACCACCTCTTATTAGGGCTGGGCATTACGTATATATATACTCACCTAAAGGATTATTAGGAACACCATACTAATACTAATAATGCCTTCAGAACTGCCTTAATTCTACGTGGCATTAATTAAACAGGGTGCTGAAAGCATTCTTTAGAAATGTTGGCCCATATTGATAGGATAGCATCTTGCCGTTGATGGAGATTTCTGGGATGCACATTCAGGGCACAAAGCTCCCGTTCCACCACATCCCAAAGATGCTCTATTGGGTTGAGATCTGGTGACTGTGGGGGCCATTTTAGTACAGTGAACTCATTGTCATGTTCAAGAAACCAATTTGAAATGACTCAAGCTTTGTGACATGATGCTGGAAGTAGCCATCAGAGGATGGGTACATGGTGGTCATAAAGGGATGGACATGGTCAGAAACAATGCTCAGGTAGGCCGTGGCATGTAAATGATGCCCAATTGGCACTAAGGGGCCTAAAGTGTGCCAAGAAAACATCCCCCACACCATTACACCATCACCACCAGCCTGCACAGTGGTAACAAGGCATGATGGATCCATGTTCTCATTCTGTTTACGCCAAATTCTGACTCTACCATCTGAATGTATCAACAGAAATCAAGACTCATCAGACCAGGCAACATTTTTCCAGTCTACAACTGTCCAATTTTGGTGAGCTTGTGCAAATTGTAGCCTCTTTTTCTTATTTGTAGTGGAGATGAGTGGTATCAGGTGGGGTCTTCTGCTGTTGTAGTCCATCGGCCTCAAGGTTGTGCGTGTTGTGGCTTCACAAATGCTTTGCTGCATACCTCTGTTGTAACGAGTGGTTATTTCAGTCAAAGTTGCTCTTCTGTCAGCTTGAATCAGTCGGCTCATTCTCCTCTGACCTCTAGCATCAACAAGGCATTTTCGACCGCAGGACTGCCGCATACTGGATATTTTTCCCTTTTCACACCATTCTTTGTAAACCCTAGAAATGATTGTGCATAAAAATCCTAGTCTGGCACCAACAACCATGCCATGCTCAAAATGGCTTAAATCACATTTATTTCCCTTTCTGAAATTCAGTTTGGAGTTCATGAGAATGTCTTGACCAGGACCACACCCCTAAATACATTGAAGCAACTGCCATGTGATTGGTTGATTAGATAATTGCATCAATGATGAATTGAACAGATGTTCCTAATAATCCTTTAAGTGAGTATAAATAGTAAATAGTAAACAGATATTATGATATCAGTACAAACTGCACAGAATACAATAACCTTTAAGAAAGAAAGAAAGAAAGAAAGAATTCATGTATTTCTGGGGATCAGAGTTGGTCTGATTTAAAAGTTTATAATCGTTTTAGCAGAAAATGCCTAAAAGAAGAAGTAAAAATACATTTTACTATCTCATCGTTTGACACATGCTGTTGCTGCAGATGTGTCGATAATATCAAACATGCTTTAAAATATATAAAAGCCTATTTAAACTGCTCTAAAAATGCTTTAAAAGATGTAAACTTTTCCAGAATTTGTCCTCCCTTTCCAAAGCCCTTCCCTACATAATTAATATAATTCAACGCAGTTACATCAGTGACATCTGTCAGGTAACAGGGGTGTTTCTAAAGTCTATTGATATAAAAAACAGATGGGACTTTCTCAAAGATTCTCTTAAAGATGGCAACACTGCATTGCTATACAACTGTCAGTCACAATGTGAGAATAGAGAATATAATAAATAAATTTAAAAAACACCCTAGCTTACAAACATTGTTTAATCCATGTGGAAACAGAAATGTAATATAAATATGTTTTAACAAATAACATCTGCCAGCTCAAATGCTACATGTATGACTAAATGTACAATATCAGTGTTTAATATGAGGACATACCATTTAGGTATCACTTACTAAAGTATGCCAAAGCACACATTATTTATACACAACAAAACTTACCTTGCATGAATGTCACTTTTTGTTCAATCTTCATATAATCTCTATTCATCACTGTATCGAGTTAAATGACCATTATTTTCAGATGATTAATGATGGGTGAATCTTTCCCTCATAATCCATTGACTGACAGCACCTGTTTGACTGACAACACGTAATCACCACATTTATTATTCCCTACCTTACTTTAATAATGTAGTCCACTTAAAGGAGTGTATAAACATGAACATTAACATAAACATGAACAAGAATAAATTATTCTGGAACGACCTCATGTTCTTGAATCATTGCTTTTGACAAACAAACTTGTGCCGCCACCTGATGCGCTTGAATTCATTTGGCGCGAGCCTCACTTTATGCATATTTCGGCAGGCTATACGTTATATAATTGAATGCGTGCTCTCTCTGTGATTTAGACACCGATATAAATTGTCTGTCCTCTAAAATAGTGCAATATAGAGATCAGTATGGAGCGATTTTGGACATGGCTGGAATGAAGTGGCGTGTTAACTTCTCGGAAGGTAATTGAGTTAATTTTTTATTTAAAAAAAAAATGCATATTAAAAAATAATATTGCAGCATCTGTCTACTCTGTAAATAATATTTCTTTAATAATATAATAGATGTTTTTGTTTTTAATTACATTTTGTAAAAACAAAATAGCTCTGGAAAGGCACCATTTATGATTCGCTTAATTCTAATGCATTAGATAAATGCAGGTTTATTTTAGGGAGTTATTGTTTTGGGTTTAATTTAACGTAGAGAACAACTTATTTGCCTCACTGTTGATTTAAATGCATGCACTGCCAAGGTTTTCATCTCCTGGATCAGTTGTTTGTTTTGAAGGATCCTGAAAGAAAGTCAGAATTTACAAACAATATTGATATAAGTCGCAAAGGTGTCACAGTATTTGAAAACAATCTGACAGGCACAGATGCATTTCATTTAAAGCTGAGGTACAGTTATCAAGGCATGAGACATAATAAACTCTGGCACTGGCAGTCCTTTGTTGTTTAAGCAGAGGAAACCTTTAATATATAAAATACAGATAAAATGAAGTCTGTTTGCTCTGGCACAATTAAACAAACTGGGAGCATTATATAATCTCGGATGAGATGTAACTATCTATCAAATTGATCAAAGTTGCTCTGTGAAGGTTATATATCCAAAATATGGTGTCTTAAGTGTAAACTTATATTATGAATACCTTTATGTTACTTTTGCCTGTGATGCAGGCTTTTCTTGTGAAAGAAAGAGAACACATGACGCAACTATCTGTAAATATGAGCACTTGGATGAACCCTCCAAGTTGATGGACAAGTTGAAATTAAAAAAGTAAAACTAAGAATTGATGTCAAAGTTGGTGCAGACAAAAAAAACATAGCAGGATTGTTTGTGTACCTAATTGACATGTCAAGTCACAACAGTTTCATCTCAAACTCTTAGGTGGATCTTCACTTGACTCTTTACCCACCCAAGACATACATTTTTAACTAGAGGCTTATTAACCATCACCATCTATTAGCTGTAAAATAATCTGCACCATAACGAAACCGTCTTACCAGTGGTGGCTCGTGACTGCTCATCCAAGGAGGCGCTGATTCAAAATAAGTGTTTGGAGTGTCACGTGTGTTGCTTTTTCTTAAATTTAGCAGATTTTTTGCTTGTTTTATGCACAAAATCACTTAAATTTGATATTTTTTATCTAAAAACCAGACTTATTTTCTTGGGTTGTTTTGCTCATCAAGAAAAAGCATCTTAATTTAAGAATTTTTAGATATTTTTACTGAAAACAAGACAAAAATGCTAAGATTTTTTTTCTTGAAAATCATTTTTTGCAGTGTATGCAGTATCCATAGGTTTGAAATTTCTAGTCTTATCCTGCTATTTTCCCCTTGCTATCATGTTTAGAAGAATGTAAGTTGTAAAGAATAAATAACATCAAGGTCAACTTTTGAGAGTAGTGTTTGTAATTTTCTCTACAATGCACATTATGCAAATTAAATTCAGCATTTTTTAAATTCAGTTTGCCATCTGCTTCTTAATTTTCTCAAACATTTTAATCTGATGCCAGCTGGAGTGGCTTATTAAAGGGACATTCCAATTACATATCTACCATTTTCTGTGTACCTGCTATGATGATGATTCTCGCAGGTCTGTTAAAAAAACATCAATGCGCAATAATGGCAGATTTTGAATGTGTCTGATGAATCTGCATATGTTTTATTTTACCGTTATCTCTTTTTGTATTGCTTTACACTCACATAATGTCTGCACTGATTACTTGCAACATTTGGAAATGTTGATATATTTTGTGCTGTGTTGATGTTTTAATGAAGTGCATCTGATCTTATCACTCTTTCATTAAAAGTGCAATATACACATAAACATAGCAGTCATCCCTCCGATGTACTTAATAAAGTTCTGTGGAGTTACTTGTTTTCGGTATGTATTGCAGCATTGGATAAAATCGCCCTTGCTTGCAGGTGATGCAAAAAGTAGTTTTTAACTCCACGGACCAGAAGGTGAGCACATGCGGCCACCAGGACTTACCGTTACTAAGCCCTTTTTCACCACAGGGACACTCAATCATTTATATTCGGACATGTTAATTCATTTTTGCTATTTTGAACTTTTATATTTATTTAACGTTTAAAGGCCACTACATCTCTGCCTTTCTTTGCTCACCCCATCATTTTCTAATTAAAAATAACTATGAACGATTTAACTTTGCTATTTAATGTACACCAAATCTGTTTCTGACTGCTCTGTCACTTTGACTTTACAGATCATGTGTGAAAACTGAACACATTTGAGTAACAACACCAGCTATGTTTATAGGAGTCTAATGCTGCGTTTACACCAACCGCGGTAGAGGCGTGAAGCGCAAGTGATTTCAATGTTAAGTCAATGTGAAGAAGTGTTGACGCGCGTCTGGAGGTCCTGCGGCGCAGATGAGGCGTTTGGCGTGGAAGACGCGTTTCCACCTCATTCGCGCGTCTAGCTCGCGCGAAAGGCGCAAATTGAGCGTTGTGCGTGGTACGAGTGAATAGTGATTTTTGTGCATTTTGTGTTTGACGCGAATTGGCAGCTGACACCCGAGTTGAAAAATTTGAACTTCGGCGGAAATTTTGCACCGCGTTAACCAGGAGCCTGCTTGCTGCTGTGGAGGCAGCCCCGCCTGGAGTAACTCATTCAACCTGAAGGAACACTTGATATTGTCCAAAGTAGTCACCAGGAGCTATACGACACAAGTTCTTATTTCTATAGAGACGGGAATAAAAAGGACCTCGCTTGGAAGAGTGTCAGTGAGGAAATTGGGCAACCTGGTGAGTTGTAATACACATTTCACTTTTGAGTCATGTGACGTTTATTCACCCGCGCCGTTTATTTTGCCCCTATAGTAAGGTTACCAAATACAAACCGGTAACTCTCTCGATAAATGCACAATCAACATCAGTCATCGTGCATGGCACTTGCCCCTCCCACAAGAAGCGGATTTTGCCTCTGGCGCGCGTCAAATGCTTGCTTTTTCCGCGCGTCTACTCCGCTCTACACGCACAAATGCATTAAAACTGTTCAAGCGGCAAACTAGGCACGGTAGACATGATTTTGACGCCTGAAACACGGTTGGTGTAAACGCACCATCTTGTGGGAGGGGCAAGTGCTATGCGGTTGTCTGTTTGCAAGATGACTGATGTTGATTGTGCATTTATCAAGAGAGTAACCGGTTTGTATTTGGTAACCCTACTATAGGGGGAAAATAAACGGCGCGGGTCAATAAACGTCACGTGACTCAAAAGTGAAATGTGTATTACTCGGGAGTCAGCCGGCAATTTGCGTCAAACACAAAATGCACAAAAGCAACATTCGCGCATACCGCGCACAACGCTCAATTTGCACCTTTCGCACGGGCTAGATGAGCGAATGAGGCGGAAATGCTCCTTCCGCGCCGCACCAAACGCCTCATCCGCGCCGCGGGTCCTCCAGACGCGCGTTAACACGTCTTCACATTGATTTAACATTGAAATCACTCGGGCTTCACGTCTCTACCGCGGTTGGTGTAAACGCAGCATAATAATCTTTATAAGACGTGCACTTAAATACAGAGGACTTGACATTTTAACCTGTTGTCCCATATTGTATTATTGTTACAATTTTATTTTGACCCACACCCCCTCCAGGTCACCCTTAAATAGACAACAAAAGCGAAAAAATTATTGTAAACATGCTTAGAGCTTTTTCTGTAAAATAAACAAAAGTGGGCAAACAGGACTTAACAGATTCAAACCCACCTTTCCCACATGAGCACCAAGATCATCATCATCACGTTTTGGTCCAAACTTTAAATGGTTAATGATGAAAACAGGAACAGGGTATTTTTAACATTAAGAAAAGATGCACATCAAAAGCCTGAACAATGTGCATGCGATCTTTCTGAACTTTAAAACATCAAAGCAGTGCGCTATAAAAGTCTTCTCATACATCATTACTTCTCCTTCAGAGGTTCATCTGCTCTTCTGTGGTCTCTGATAATGAGTGAAATTTTAATTGCGCACTGAACCTTTGCATCTGTTCTGCAATAGACAATAATTAGACATATGATTATGAATTATTACAGTTTGATGAGAAAGTTGTTTGGTTTGAAAATTTTACCAGCTGCTTGCGATTCTGTAAGGGGCGTGGCCATGCTTGGTGGCTCCAGCGCATCATCAAGCCACCAGTTTAGCCCCGCCCAAATAATATTGAACACAAAAATGTGGAAAAACTCTTTAACTGTGCACTGTAAAAATACAGTGTATAACTCCACAATTCAGTACTACATAGTTCACAGCCTTTGTAATGTTTCTCAGCAATACATTTCTAACATTTGTAATGTGAAACAATCATCTGAAATGACTATACACAGACTTTATTGTTTATTTTTTAAGGTGACCAGATCATGACCAATTTCCAGTCGCCATTCATTCAGCGCTAATATAATAGATTTAGCAAAGCACTTGAAAAGAGAAACTGAAGTACAGGCAATATGTCAATGAAAAACTGTAAATGCACAATGAAAGAAGGTGAAGTCAGTGTTTTATTTTTAAAAATGGGTTTATTTAGAGACACAGAGATGAGGAGGAAAGTTGGGAGAGTAAAGTGGATGTGCAGAAAGTTCTCGGCATTACGCTGCTGTGACTGCGGTCTGTGTTTGCTGTGAATACAAATGGAAATAGCTGGAAAGCTCAAGGGACAACATCTCTACTGAGCTTTGCTTCAAAGTCACATCAAACTAAGCTCGGTGCGCGTGTGTGTGTGCGCACGTGTGTGTAAAGAGGGCTAAGTGGGTTTTGTTCTATGAAGATGTATGTGCACCGATAGAAGAGAAACGATCCCTGAGTCAACATAATGTGCATGTTATTCCAAAGAAAATGTCTGTCTTTGTACTTGTCTTCAAAACATAATCATTTTCCTTTCGTCTGACATGATTGATTAATAATAAATAATGCAATGACAACATAGGAAAAGCAACCTGCCATAAAAAACATTGCTTCCATTTTTCACAGTTTAGAAACCCAAATCCTTTTTGAGATCTACACTGGTTTCCTAAACCGATTTTTGTTCTTTTTGTTTTTCTTTGATGGCCAGCAGCTACTGATGAGGTGCTAATAGAAACATACATACAGACAGAGAGCATAATGGGCTGTTAATGGATAGACAGAAGTCCAGTCAGAAATGCTTGTGTGCAGTCCTTCGTATAAATCATCGACTGTTTGTATTTTCCATTTCTTCTTTAATGAAGCCAAACTGAAAGCTCTCATTTCTTTCTATGTACTGATGCTGTTTAAGGAGCATTCATACCTCCAGAGGTCACTGTGGCAAAGTCATGAAAGAGAGAGTCTGAGATTAAAAGCCAAGGAGGGACCTTAACAGTACATTCATGCATTTGGCAGACACTTTTATCCAAAATGACTTACAGTGCTTTCAAGTTACATTTTATAAGTATCTGTGTACCCTGGAAATCAAACCTTTGTGCTGCAAACGCAGTGCAGTACAGAAACGCTTTAGTTCATTTAACATGGACTGATCTGTGTAGATTGCATAACACATGACAAAAATTGATGGCTAACTTGTAAGACTAGTCTAAACAGTTTATGCAACCGGCCACAGCTGACTTGTATTGTTAATAAAAGTGCAATAGTTTTAAATGCAGTTAGCTGTTTAATGCCTAATTGACTGTGCTTTTTAATCAAAGCCTTTACACAACCTTGCACAGGAATTGTAAGAGGAAGAACAAGAAATCACAAGATTAAAAAAGCAATGGTGCAAGCTGCTCCTAAGCTTCTGCTGTCCGCAGCTTAATGTGTGAAAGGACCTGTATTCTAGACACTGCTCTGAGATCAGTGTGCAACTGTGCTCAGGTGACAGAAGTAAAACACATCCATGTTTAATGCACTTTATGTGCAGAAATTGATTCAATATTTAAAAAACAACTAAATGGCATATATGCAATAGTTAAGAATCCCATCTGAGAAATTAAGATTAAGATTCTCACCTCATATAATTCACACACTGCAAAAAATAATTTTCAAGTATTTTTGTCTTGTTTTCAGTAAAAATATCTAAAAATTCTTAAATTAAGATGCTTTTTCTTGTAATAAGTTTCTAGTTTCTAGACCCACATTTTTAAATTTAAGTGATTTTGTGCATAAAACAAGCAAAAAAATCTGCCAATGGGGTAAACTTATTTTTCTTGATTTTTTTCTTGAAATTAGTGTTAAAGAAAAATGTGCAAGATTTTTTTTTCTCACCGCATTGGCTTGTTTTATGCACAAAATCACTTAAATTTGATATTTCTGGTCTAAAAACTAGACTTATTTTCTTGGGTCGTTTTGCTTATCCAGAAAAAGCATCTTAATTTAAGAATTTTTAGATATTTAAACTGAAAACATGACAAAAATACTAAGTAAGAAAGTCATTTTTGCAGTGTAATAATTCGTTAAAGCACAATATATAGGATTTCACCACTAGATGACACATTTGCAAAACAAAAACAAAGGCTTAATGGCATCATGAAGCAGAGTCAGCACATGGCAAAAAATTATTTTCAAGAAAAAAAAATCTTAGTATTTTTGTCTTGTTTTCAGTAAAAATATCTAAAAATTCTTAAATTAAGATGCTTTTTCTTGATGAGCAAAACAACCCAAGAAAATAAGTCTAGTTTTTAGACCAATCGGTTTAGACCAAACTGATTTTGTGCATAAAACAAGCAAAAAAAATCTGCAAATGGGGTAAGCAAAAAAATCTTGAACATTTTTCTTAAACACTAAATTCAAGAAAATTCAAGAAAATTTTGCTTACCCCTTTGGCAGATTTGTTTGCTTGTTTTGTGCACAAAATCACTTAAATTTGATATTTTTTGTCTAAAAACTAGACTTATTTTCTTGGGTCATTTTGCTCAACAAGAAAAAGCATCTTAATTTAAGAATGTTTAGATATTTTTACTGAAAACAAGACAAAAATACTAAGATTGTTTTCTTGAAAATGATTTTTGCCAGTGTAGGTGCAAGCTAATGTGAAATGACCTCAGAAAAAAGGCTAGTTTTTAGACAAAAAAATATACAATTTAAAAATCTGCCAATGAGGTAAGACATTTTTTCTTGAATTAAGTGTTTAAGAAAAAAGTTTAAGATTTTAAAATACAAATTCACTTAAATTTGATATTTTTTGGTCTAAAAACATAATTTCATTTATATCCAACAATGATAAGGATGTGCCATTATTTAAAATAGGAATTTATCTGGATTTACAAACCCCTGGGAACTTTGGGATAATGACAAGACATGCATCTCTTAATGACAAGACATGCATCTCTGTGCAAGTGGTTTTGGGATATTTTTTTACAAAAATCGTTCATATTGTGGCTTTAAGTGATTTGACTTTTTGTGATTTTGAGCTTCACATTTTACCCCTCGTTCAGACTGCCAGTGACTTTCTCACCCATCTCTTTCAGTGAGGCATTTCTAAATGTAGTTCTCATAAACAAATAAGTACCGGCGTCCACTCCCATTGGAGTCGCTCCACCCGTTGGACACGCCCATCCGGTAGCCAATGGTCACTTTCGCTCGTGTCGCCAGAAGTCACCAAGCTTCCATTGAAATGAATGAGATCATGTCACTCTGCTATTGCAAGTCATTGGCGTTAGTCTTTAAACTCTAAATGCCAACACAGTTTACACATTTTTTATTAAAAGAAAAATGAAAACATATTTTTGTGGTTTATGAAACAAAAATACCTACACGCACTAGCATCTAAGGTAATAAAAAAACATCAAACTTTACTTCAGTTCTTTGAAGTTCTTGCCTTTAGGCATTAGATACTTTATATGATGTAAACTCCTCAGATAGGAGTAGATGTTTGCTTGTCCTTGGCAGAATAATTACCCAGGCACTCATTGGCCACAGTTACCTCTCCACGGTGCAATCTCAAACCGTGACAACAGACAGATGACTCAACTCTTTTCTGACAAGACTCTCTCTGAAACCCCCTCTTGTCTTCTTGATGGCTGTCGTGTGCTCTACTTGTTCCCGTCAAAAGCACGTCTCAAATCTGTCGCTCTGTCTGTCTCTCTGTCCCGTTTTAACTCGACGGCGCTGTTCGATGGCTCCTGCGTGCCTCAAGGATCTCTGGGCTTGTTGTGGGGTTTTATAGATGATTGTTGAGTCTCGCGAGGCCGCCAAACATCAACGCTCAACCCTTAGGATCTTCATTCAAAGCCCACATCAGTACCTCTGTGGGACCCAAAAAATACAAAGAGTAATGCACAAGGCAGTCCCTGATTTTTTCACTCCATGCAGAATTACAAACAAAAGAAGATCAAACAGTCTGGGATATCTAAAGCTTTGGAACCAGACAGACGTGTAGTGAGGTAGCAATGAGCTGGACTACACACACCGACACATACCGAGACTCCTTCAATAACACTGATCTATACATCAAGAAGTTAACTTTAAGATTTGTCCCACACTTAGGCCCTGTTTACACGAGAACACTCGAGAGTTGAAAACTTAAAAATATTTTATCCGATGTGCCTTTCGTTTACACTGTGACAGCGTTTTTGGGGCTTAAAAACGCAAAGAAAACTGAAACCACCCTCCAGATTGGAAATCTTAAAAACGCTCTACCGCTGCATTACCGTCTAAAGGGTAAAAACACAAAAGTCTGCTCACGGCAGCTCTTGTCGCATAAGCGCTTACGTCACATGCATGCGCCAGTTTAGGAAACTACCAAACATGTCGGATTATTTCCATACCTCGAACCTTCAAGTTGCCATAGCAGCTCTGATAAATATACAAGAGTCTTTCCAGCAGTTGAACGAAATATTCACAGCTAGTATTGCTGATCAAAGAAGGTGCATTAATTACCTTGATCAAAGTGTTGATGCGCCAATTTGTCGGAGGCAAACCAGACGGCTTTGAACGAGACCTGGGAGAACAAAGAAGAAGGTTGTACGCAGGCGTGTGGATTTGGTGGTGTCGTGTGTCAGTGCTTCACATTGCCACCTAGCCGCCTGGAGTGCATAGTACATCGAAAATAAACAGGTGCAGAATATACATCGAATATGTGCAGGTTGTCAATTCATCAGGAAAGTTTGTTTGCCTGTCATTCTCTCTCTGTGTACAGAGCGCACAAGAACGCGTGGATGACGTATGATGTCTGCGTGAACAGGGTGCACAGTGGCATGCAAAACAAATTCACAGAAGAGGAGCAAAAATCGCATGCGTCCAATTATTGCATGCGGTCCGAGTTTAATGATTTGTTGAACATTTTTGGGTCCTACGCCTTTCACAGATGACATATATTTATACAAATACATTTAGACAACTTAACATAGTGATGGATGTGAGGAGACTTTCAACCAGCAAAACTAAAAATGTTTCTGGATCAAATCAGATACGCTGCCTTTATTATAGGAATGATGTGGCTTGAAGATAGAAAGTCAATCACTGGAAGGGGAAAATATGCTTTTACTAAAATATATAAGGAATATTGATAGCTGTTTCGTAGAGCTGTTTCCAAAAAACTGACTCATTTAATTTAAGTGGAGAACAAATGATGACTTTTGGTGCAAGAAAACTTGGCCGACATAAAAAGGGAAAAAACAAAATTATAAAAAATGTATGATATGACTCCTTTAAAGACAGCTGTGTTTAGATGCCAAGATTTTATTTGTGTTAGAACTTCAAACTTTTACAATCACCTGGCAACTTCCGAGCCTTTTAATCTTTTAACTTATATTTTGTTTCTGAGGGCATATACACGTGTAAAAGATAATGTTGTTTAGTAATAAGCTTTACTATATTTGACTATCAACTTTGATCTAGTATATTTCAGTAATGAAAGACACAAACAAGCGTCAGGTCAGCAAATCTCTCACTGCATCAACACATCTGATTAACACTTTGTACTTTCCTCCGGTCCTGTGCACCTGCTACACTTCTGCTGAGCATCATGCACGTAATGATGAGGAATAAGGAGTGATTTGACACCTTGTCGTCTCTGATTTCCTTCTACTTGTTAGATACTTTAAAAAACTTCTCTGGACACTTCTGGGTGAGACGCACATCTTGTCTGTATGTAAGGGAACAAGAAGATGTGGTGCTAAAAGCATTTAAACACAATTGATTATCTTTTAATTAGCCTTTATCTTCATTACCTTGCTTTAAAAACATTCAAACAATTCACCACCAGGTTGTTCAAGGTACTTGACCTTTAGGCCAACCAACTGGTATTACAATTGAAACCCATTACAACTTCAAGCTAGTTTTAGCTGGCTCTTACCATGGAGTACCCCATGGTTGGGTCAAAAAGGAACAAACCCAACCATTTAGTTATAAATTTAACCTATACAGGGTAAAATAAAAACCCAAGTTTGGGTCAAATAATATAAACATTTCCTTAACTTAACGGTTTGTCCCTTTTGAAAATAACCTATAGCATTTAGAATAGTATTAATTAATAATGTAGTATTATGGGGGTTTTTTGGTCATGGTTCTGTTAACTCTTCTGGTATTATAATTAAATATTAAAGCACCTTCTAAATACTATAGTATAAATATGATAATCATACATTCATACCACGTTATATGTAAAAGTATGATGGTGTTATCATCAGGTTGGATTACTGCGCCATGGTACATTTTTGGATAACAGAGTAAACATTTGATAAAGAGGGCATATTTTATATGACATATCATGTGAGAATATAAATCAGTAAAACAATCCTCTGCTTCAGAACTATCCTGGTCATATTTAATCACATTAAAACTCAATAGTTTGTTAAATGCTCCCCATGAATTTCTTCTATCACTTTTAAACCAGTTTCCATGAGCCTCTTGCTTCATAAAAACAGATCATCGTCTCCCTCTGGTGGTGATTGTTGGCATAGCAATGAGGAAGTTACTTCCATACATTAAAGGGATAGTTTACCCAAAAATATAAACTCAGTCATCGTTTCTCGTCCTTATGTTGTTCTAAACCTGTATGAATTTATTTTTTCTGATGAACACAAAAAATATTTTGATAAATGATGGTAAGCACACAGCTGATTGTAACCATTGACTTCTATAGTAGGAAAAATAAATATGATGGAATTTAATGGGTAGCCTACCGGCAACTGTGCTTACCATAATTTATCAAAATATCTTCTTCATCATTAATCAAAATACTTCCATAATATTTGTTTAGTAATAAGCTTTACTATAATAAGGTTATAAGGTTTGTAATAAGGTTCGTAACAACATAAGGATGAGAAAATGATGACAGAATTTTTATTTTGGGGTGAACTATCCCTTTAAACAAGAGGTGCCTTGTTTTAATTTGGCACGTTATGCCATAAAACATTTTATTTATTTGTACATTACAAATGTGTAAATTGAAATGAAATGCAAGAAATTAAAAGGAATAATTTTAATGTACATGCATACTTGAAGGTGTATAAGCATGCATCACAAACTCAACGAACTCTATAGGGCTAATAATGGAAAGGTTGAGGCAGTGGCACACAGTTAAAAGGAAATTTAAAATGATTGGCAAAATGATTTCTTTTTTACAACGGTTACCTTTGAAAATAAAATTGCATTAGTTATGCATAAACAGAGTAATAATAGCTTATTTATTTTTTTATATTAGAAAATTATAAATTAGGAGAATCAGGGCAACTTTAATTTTAATATAACACAGCAACATTCGACACACGGCCCTCTGTCAGGTTTGATTTTTGGCCTTTGGTAGGAAAGGGCACAACAAACAACCACACAATCGAGTCAAGATTGTGGGTTTCCAGTAAAAAAGCAGGAAATAAATAATATATAAATAACAAATTACATATTTGAAATGACAGAATAGCCATTTAACTCAGAAATATGGTTTCCAATCCAAAGTATCACAGACTATATCACTGTCAATATCACAGACTAAAAAAATGCAACAATTTCAGAGAAAGGTTGAAAGTACCATAGTAATATCAATATCATAGATTTTTGTGTTATTTTCTAATAATTTTATTTCTAATAATTATCTAATTTAATAATAATACCCTGGTGATTCTGTGGTACCGCACTGCAAAAAAATTATTTTCAAGAAAAACTTTTCTTAGTATTTTTGTCTTAAGATGCAAATTAAGATGCTTTTTATTGATGAGTTAAACGACCAAAGAAAATTAGTCTAGTGTTTAGACCAAAAATATCAAATTTAAGTGATTTTGTGCATAAAACAAGCAAAAAAAAAATCTGGCAATGGGGTAAGCAAATTTTTCTTGAATTTTTCTTGAATTTACTGTTTAAGAAAAATTTTCAAGATTTTTTTTTTGCTTCCCCATTGGCAGATTTTTTTTTGCTTGTTTTATGCACAAAATCACTTAAATTTGATATTTTTGTCTAACAACTAGACTTATTTTCTTAGGTCATTTGCTCATCAAGAAAATACATCTTGATTTAAAAAAATTGAGATATTTCTACTGAAAACAAGACAAAAATACTAAGAATTTTTTTTTGAAAATCTTTTTTTTTTTTTGCATTGCGTAAGTAGCCTACAATAAGACGTAATCCTTGGTTAAATATTAGTTTAAAAAATATATAATAAACATGAGGTGTATGTCATTTTTGACGCATTGCAAACATTTTTAACATATTGACAAAAATCGGGTGCAGTGGGCTTAAAACGGGGGAATCTTACATGGACCAATCAGAAGGCGATAACGCCACAGAAGAAGAAAGACGTAGATGGCAGCAGTTTGGCCACAGGTATTTCAATATCATTGATATTTTGTTTTCTCATGACTGTGTTTGTTATAGACTCGTGAATCTCATCTACAGCATCATTATTCATCTGCATGAGTCCATCAATTTATTTTCTTTTTCTGTCAGACAGACATCAAAGCAATCTCTTCATCTGATCTCATGTTCTCCGGTGATAAATTGCGATTGCAGTAATGCAAGACAGTAAAATCTTGTAGTGCATTACACAAAATCGTCATTTGAAAGGATGATTATTGCTGAAATATGGCACTGGTTTTATAATTCAGCTGCTCATGTCGTGTACTACTAACTACTAATTAACTCGCTGTTTTGTAGAAGCGCATTACAGACGCAAGAGGGCGCACAAATTCAAGTCATCAGTTTTAATATTGCTGATACAGTATTTTACGGTATTATATGATTTTAAACGATTTATTAAATAGTATGAGTTTTTGGAAATTGTTTTTATAGAATTAAAACACTGCTGCAACCCAGCCTTGTTTATTCAGCAGGGTTTTGAAAATCTTTAAATATATAGGCTACTTATATCTAGTAATAAAATGCATATTACGCACAATTATTTGTATTTAGTTCAATCCCTTACGGTAATTAACCTTGATTTTATTATAATACAAGTGTTAAAAAATATATTTTACGGTGTAATGATTACCATTTGTAAAACTATGGTTTCATAACAAAAACCATGGTTTGTGGTTACCGTAGCAAAACTATGGTTAATTTGTGGTAACTACGGTTTAACTATATTAACCATTGTGTTGTTTTTATGGTTAATTTTCGTGTGTTAAGCATCAAATGAGAAGAGAGACCCATAACTAGCATGACTTTAAACATTGGCAAGTATAATTCTGAGGGGGTGATGAAAGATTTTGGTGAAGAATCAATGGCCGTCTTGCATGAGGATCAAACCGCTGATGGATTTCCAAGTAGCGCATTTTATGACTTTATCTTAGACTTCATTCCCATGAACATATAACAATTATATTTATCCATATGTGTGAATATACATATATTATAACATAAGACTTGTTTTTCTAGCATGCACACTGGTGGGTTATGTTTCTGTGCGCATCGAATGATTTTTTTTTTTTTTGTTTATGCATATGGCGAATGGATGATGATGCAGTGAATAACTGGTGTATGTTGTGCGTCAGAATCAGAGGTCCTCCCCTCGTGTTTCCATGTTACTGCCCCTCTCTCTCTTTTTCTCTCCCTCCCTCCCTCCTCTCTTCTCTTCTGGCATCCCCCATCCCCCACTGCTCTATGTGCTTCCATACAGCCGTGAAAAATCAACCGGAGGAAACATTCGCGTACACAGAGGAGAACAGACTAACCATTACCAGCCCGGGAAGATCGTTCTTAACTGGGATCATAGACTGGACCGGACTGACCCATCTGAAACATCGCACACTGGTGAGTTTGATTAGATATATAAAGCCCAGAGCACTCTCCAAAAACACAATCAAGCCACCATTCGAGCTTCACCACCATCAAACACCAGCAATGCCTTTCGCTTGGCCATGTAAGTGATGGTGAAGCGCTTGCTAACGGTATTTGATAGTGACTTTGGAGAAAAGAAACGCATTTGTTTTAAGTATTCGATCGGAATATCAATGAACGCCGTTTGCGGGACGCACGCGTGAATGAGGCAGATTTTTCTCCATTCCCTTGTCATGCATTTGTGCATTCCACAGAGCTGAGACAACAGAGAGAGAGAGAGACTCAAAATGGTGTCTGGAGGAGTTTGAGGCCTTTAAACAATCTCAAAGATCCGACCACAAACGCTGTTATGAGAGAATATCACGCGCGATTAAAGAATCGAACGCGTCCGTATGCAACAATGTAACGGCGATAATGACGCAATAAAGACGCGAGTTCTTTTGTTACAATGTAACGCGCCATCGAGCGCCAATGTTACTTTCTCTGTTGTGTCGCATTGCACATGCGAGATGTTTTTTTTTTTTTTTTTTTTTTGCAGTGCAATGCATTTTGATTTATATATTTTTTAAATGATCAGTTTTTGTCATTGCATTTCTTGTTCGATTGATACAAAGGAAAACGTGCAGCACATTTCTCCATAGTGAACAGAAAGTCCGCGTGTTAAAAGACATCTGTCACGATCATTTGTTTATGAGTGTATTATTTAAAAGTATTAATATTACGTCTACAGATGTATGCATGCGTCATTTTGGATAATTTGTGCTACAGTACAGAGAAAATACAACACTGTCGGGCAGTTACTGATACAACAAAGGGTGACACTTTACAGTATCCATGTTACTTAAATTACGTCATAATATAATTTATTCATTATATTAATAAATGCAACAAAGACTATTTACATGCAACTCTTCAAGTATATGTCATTTTTTGTGTTTAATTATTCTGCTCTAATATTATTTTTATTATTATATGTTGTCATTACTTATCATCTTATTTTTTTTAAAGCCAGGACATTCTTTAATATCAGACATTTGCAAGAATGAT
The DNA here is from genome assembly GCF_027580225.2 of Misgurnus anguillicaudatus. Taxonomy (NCBI): domain Eukaryota; kingdom Metazoa; phylum Chordata; class Actinopteri; order Cypriniformes; family Cobitidae; genus Misgurnus; species Misgurnus anguillicaudatus. The sequence continues at coordinate 33,854,429 of NC_073351.2, read as the reverse complement.
ATATCCACATGGCGAGTGTAATGTGAAGTGTGTGACCCAACAAAAATGTGAATAATTTATAAACTGTAGCCAACATTGATTATGATCTACTTGACTTTAATGCTTGAGTCAACACAGATTTCTTCCTCATTATTTGCTGTCCAGTCCAACATTCCAACACTAAAAGCGTCAATAGCTCTTGAGATTGATGTCCTTTATGTTACAGTGGCTGAGCAGAGAGCGTTTTGTTTTCATTGATAGATGCATTATCAGCTCCAAATTCAATTTGCACAGAGAAGCTCCATACCTGTTCAAGGGTTTATGCATTGAGGCAATGGTGTGTTGGGGTTTAATTCTGTTGTTTTTTTTTGTCATAAAGGACTTCTTCAATTATGTTTTCAGTGTAGCAGGTGTTCTGCTGGAATATAATGGTTAAATGTTTTCGTAAATGATGCAAAAATGTTTTCATTAGTGGTTTTTGCAGCATTATTGGCACTATTACTCATACATATTGCTGATACTTAGTATTAAATTTAAGCACGTAACACTTTCCGAATGGCTTGTGCTATACATGTAAGATGTTGAGGAGATGTGCTATTACGTTTTCTAAGAAAAGAAAATCCATTCAATAGACTTATTAAAGGAGGGATCAGAAGCATATTTGTGACCCTGAACCACAAAACTAGTCATGACTAAGTCGCAGGGCTCGCAAATTTCAAAATCCCTGGTAGCACTTTGGGCAGGCACTCCTAAATTTTGGGTAGACCGAAATAAATGCAAATACAATATTTTTAAACTACAATATTGATCATTTCTGGATTTCCATGCAAGCCAACTTTGCTCATCTCCACACTGGATCTACTCACCATTTAGTAGTGTTTTTTCCAATTTTTCCAGAAAAATTAAGGCTACTGTCGCTTTAAGAGCGAGTTCTGCATGGAACCACGTAGGCCTAATGCAGGGTTCTCAAACTTAAACTGGCTTGGGGCCATTTCTAAAAAGGACATCTTGTTGGTGTTCATCATCATTGGTGGGCATCATGCTTTTGTGTGTGAGACAGCATTGTGCCAACCAGGCCAACTATTGTGTCTCCTACTTGTTTGTCATTATAAAAAGATTGATCCAGAGAACTGAGATGCATACGCCGATCGGTTTTGCACAATTATAGTAAAATTAAGAGGCACTTTTTCCACCCATGACTTAATCATCCACACTCCCAGCGTTTAGGAACTGGGCGGCTGATATTTCTCACGAATATTGAGAAAGTCTACAGTTCACCACAGTTCGAATATGGCTGTATGGTGACGTGTTAATAGTCACAGCTTGCGTTAATGCACAATTCCTCAGAGGTCTTTTTCTTGCTCCATCTTTTATGTCCGCTTATGTGAGGCTGTTTTTTTTAAACTGCCAGTGAGCCAAATCCACAGTGAAATGGGCGGATTATAATAGACGCACCCTCAGCTGTGTTAGTTTACACGTTCACTGTAAGAGTGCTTATAGACCCAAGACACACACACGCACAAACCCTGAGGGGACTTTGGTTTCCCCTGATAAACAGGAACACAGAAGATTTGGATCCGCCTCCTGGCTACAGGGGAATCCCATTAGATGTGCGATGCTGGTTCAGGGTATCAATGTGCACTCGTGTAACATTATATTCAATATTGAAGGAGAAGTATTTACTCTTTAAACAGAAGTCCTCCAGCGGTGGTTGCGTATGAAAGTAAATCTTGTGTTTTGTGAGGTGTTTTCAGGATACTTGTGAAAAAAGCCAAAGTCATCTACATAAAAATCATCCTACGTAATGCAAATAACATTCTGTAAAATATAACCTTGATATCTTTAATATTGACTGAGTATGATCATGTCAAAGATTAAAATCATACTTTGATGCTCCATATCATTAGTTTCAAAGACTGGGTTCATATTTAGGTTAAAATATCACTTTTTAATGCAAATTATAAAATGCTTAATATAAATATTGAGATAATTGCCCTCTGCATTTCTTAAATGGTTGAGATTGATTTTTTCTAATAATAAATATACAATATATATGTTATATGATGATTATAATATATGTGTGTATTTATTTCTATTAATTACATTTTATGCTAGATGCATTTTAGTTTTTTTTTTTTTGTTCTACTGATGAACAAAAGGATTCAAAGATCAGAGCAAAAGATGTTGTTAGAGGATAATAAGCAGCTAGTGAAAGCAGAACTGTCGGAGTATTAGTGAGATTATCCTAAATACTGCTTGGCTCACTTTGATGTTAATTTCATAATAAAACAGATATACTCTTTGGCTTAAGACTTAGAAGAATGAGCTAACTGAATATATCTTTGACATTTATACAATTAAAAGCTTAAGTATGGGATGGGTTAAGAAACAAAACTGATACGTTCTCTGCAAAAAAATTATTTTCAAGAAAAAAAATTCTTAGTATTTTGTCTTGTTTTTAGTAAAAATATCTAAAAATTCTTAAATTAAGATGCTTTTTCTTGATGAGCAAAACGACCCAAGAATAAGTCTAGTTTTTAGACCAAAAATATTAAATTTAAGTGATTTTGTGCATAAAACAAGCAAAAAAAATCTGCCAATGGGGTAAGCAAAAAAATCTTGAACATTTTTCTTAAACACTAAATTCAAGAAAAAAATGCTTACCCCATTGGCAGATTTTATTTTATTTTTTTGAAAATCGTTTTTTGCAGTGTTGGTATTGTAATTTTTACTTTTAGGTCTGTGCACTGCAAAAAAAAAATGACTTTCTTTCTTAGTATTTTTGTCTTGTTTTATGTTCAAATATTATCATTTAAATATAATATTAAGAAATTCTATCTAGTTTTTAGACAAAAATATCAAATTTAAGTGAATTTGTGCATAAAGTGAGCACAAAAAAATCAGCCAATTAACTTATTGAACTTTTTTCTTAAACGCTAAATTCATACAAATTTTCTTATCTTATTGGCAGATTTATTTGTTTTTGCACAAATTCACTAAAATAAAAAAAAAATGTTTGTCTAAAAACTAGACTTATTTTCTTAGGTCATTTTGCTCAAAAAGAAAATACATCTTGATTTAAGTTTTTTTTTTTTTTTTAGATATTTGTGCTAAAAACAAGACAAAAATACTAAGTAAGAAAGTAATTTTGTGTGCTAGTGAGTTTGTGTAGCATGCTGTTAGTCTTGTATTACGTGGTGCTTTTATACTCTCTCAGTGTGAGTATCGATGAACATCATTGCAGTCGTGTGTGATCCGGACGGATCTGGATGGGCGTATTTTTGGATTTTATGTGGGCAGACGCTGAAATCGCAGCCTCGCTGTGCTGCTCTGTGGAATAAATGAAACTCCTACTGGTTCTGTCACGCCAAACATATTAAAATGTCTATGATTTGACTTCCTCACAAAGGAGTAAACCGAGCAGCCTCTTACTGTGAGAGTGCCTTCGGGTTGCATTGAAAAGCGGCTGTAACTAAATTACGGTAAACCACAGATCATAAACACACACGTACACTTATACTACGCCACCCAAAGTCTAATTTAGACAGCATCACAGCTGTGCTACAGTATGTGAAACACATGCTTCAAGAACGTATTACCCTGAGGTTCTTCAATAGTAACACTTTAGGTTCCTTATGATAAACCTCTACTGGCAAATTGAGTCGTAATGAGCAAATTTTCGAAAATCAGTATTTTCCCATTCTCTATTAAAAATCCTTCAAAATTATTTGTTAAGGGGTTATTTGTTGGGTTTGCTGTTTAATTCAGAAAAATCAATTTTGAGAAAAATCAGGTTAAAGTCCATCAGCACCCGCAAGATTGTTTCCGTGTCTTGTTGCTCTTATATAACTCTTTTAACATCAAGTCCTGCATTTTATTTTCTCATTTCTGTATGTTTTAAATCCGAAACCAAAATGTCAGACGCTCAAGTGCATTGCTTTCGATGGACATGGATCCTTTGTTTTAGGAAATATTTAAGAAGGTACAGCTCTCAAAAAACATACCGAAGCATTGGGATCGCTGGACAAGTGCTTAAGCTACGTATTTTTATGAAAACTTAAATTTGACCAAAATCACTATTTTAACTTATTTTGCCTGTAGCTTAAAGTCGCAATGAAATGGAAGTAGCGATTGCCTTATTTTCCCCGTGGTGGCGTATATCCGAATGAAACGACTTCTGGAATGAAATAAGGCAGAGCTGGATTTGAATTTGTCCATCGATATCTGATTGGATCGTTTGAAGTTGGGCGTGTTGCTAATTGCTAATCGCTGAGATCTGCCATACCATATGACCGGAAGTGAAGAGAGATCGTTTTGAGGAGGGGAGGAGATTTGCATTTTTGATTAAAGATTATGAGCACACACAATTTTTTTTAAATAATGAATCTCACAGATAAGTAATTTGTTAATAATACCACAATATTAAAAAAAAATATATATATAGTTTTTCATTTCAATTTCATTGCGACTTTAAAATTAAACAGTGTGCATTCCAAACTAATTTTCCTCTGGAGTACACTTATTTTTTACATGTCTGTCCTTCCAGAAAAACACATTTTTTTGTGATTGTTGCGAGCAAAAATCCTTTGCGGCACGTTTTCTTAAAAAATGCGATGGAATATGCGGGATATTTATGCAATTTTATTGGATGAAATTACAGGGAACTTGCCAAAATTGTGGGAACTTGCAAAAACTTTTTGCAGCTTTTCATTGATGTTCATGTCGTGTAATTTCGTCACTTCCTTACATTCCCATGACAACAGGGGACATGGCTGCGCATGTGTGAAGTAAATGCAAAGTTTTTTAATTTTTTTCTGCTAAGATATATATGACTTTTGCTACAAAAATGCAGGGATTATAAAAATCATGCAAGCCCCGCATATTTTGCGAGCAGAAATCGCATAATTGCATAACAAAATTAAATGCCTCTTCTGGGCTACAAACTACATTTTCCTGTACGCGCTTGCATGACAAAGTACATACGGTTACAAAAATCAGGCAAAAAATTTAGGGCTGCACAATATATTGGGAAATTATCGTTATCGTGATAACATTGTATGCAATATCCATATAACAGAGAGTTGTGATAACTTACATTTATTTTACGTGTCTATAATTTGTGTGTTGCATGCTTAGATTGTCCAAATTAGACGAATCAGAAGGGGGCTTACTAAATACCTGCAAAGTAGGTCTCATACTGTTATACTATTGGCTAGGCCGCGGGCGCAAATGTGAACCTAGCGTCTCAAAGCAGAGAGCGGAAAATAAATATGGCCGTGGAGAGACAAGCGAGGAAAACTGCAGCGACAAACTTGTACTTCTGAAATAGTTTTTTTTTGTTGCCTGAATTAGATTTAATTACATCAGAAGAACATGTATTACCTGTTTATTTTTAGTATGATAATTACATATCAAAATGATAAAAAATAGCTTATAAATCCCTAGAGTAATGTATTGCCGCAAAAAATATTATTACCGCAACAATCAACAGTAGAATCGTAAATTTTCTCAGTACCGTGCAATATCGCATAATTTCTGTGTAAAAAAATAAACTATACTTCTAGCTTTATACAGCAAGGGTCACATATAGGGTTCTTGTAAATAGGTTCTTGATGTAAAACTATCCTGTAGGTTCTTGTTTTTGGCATAAAGTTCCTGTTTGGCATCAAATGCTGGTGTTAGCGTCATCCTATTTGTGATACTTAAAATCAAGAGTTATGTTTAGTGGTCAACCGATGGTTTTTTTTTATGGACATTGCTGATACTAAAAAAGCAAAGCTACAGATATGAGGCCGATATAACACAAATGTAATTACAGTGAATCAGAGACAAACTGAAAATTGGTGAAACTAGGAATTTAGAAAATATGAATTTAGATTTTTATTGACATATTGTATTGCGGATCTGATACCTCACCGTACTGTTTGAATAAGACTTGTTGTATGTCAGTAAGAGTGTTGTTTTGTGTAACATAATGTGACATTAAACGTGAATAATGATGATCGGTCATTTTACTGACTGTTAGACTTTTTTCATCTGAGTGTCTTTTAATTAGGAAAAACTCATTTAAATAACAGAAAGATTTATTTGGCCGATTCAAAAGATTTATCAGCCCATGCGGATAATTAAACATCAGCCACTGCATTATATCTGTCTGTCATTAGTTACATCAGTCAGTTTTTCTGTTGACATAGAGCCAAAAAAGAAAACCATAAAAGAAGGGGTGTGCTTTTTGACTTTGGGAAGTTATTTGGGAACACCCTTGCAACCATGCTGAACATCTTAGCATTGAGGGCATAGTAAATATTTTCACCGATTTGCTAACATGTACGTTTTTCGGAAAAGTTGATTTGCAGTCAAACCTGTATATGCGAATCATTTGATTTGACATGAGACGATTCTACTACTTACGATTGTGATCCTCTCTTATCTCCTCAGTTTTCTCGTTCATCTCTGATATTTGCTCCCCACCGTTCTCTCAGAAGTACAGTAGACCCTCATACACGGTGGGAGGTTTTTTAATATAAGAAAAAATGAAACAGCTGCCCGTCTGATCATCTGAATGTGTGATTGTCCCTGAAATGTCTGGATAAATGAAGAATATTGCAGCCACACATTGTGTGTGTGTGTGTGTGTGTGTGCGTGTGTGAGTGAGTGTGTGCGTGTGCGTGTGTGTGTGTGTGTGTGTGTGTGTGTGTGTGTGGTACGGTCTCTGCCAGCCGCTGGCTTCTCTCCATTGTCATAATATGAGCAGAAATCCTGCTGAACAGACACATTTTGGTAAATGTGGTTTCTGTGTCGGCGAGTGATTCACTGTATGTGCATGAATACAGTACATGCGTATGTTAAAGGATTACTCCACTTTCATAAATAATTCCAGATAATTTACTCACCCCCATGTCATCGGATGGTAATTTCTTCTCAACTGAACAAAGAAAGACATACTTTTTTTTTTTTTAGAAAAACATTCCAGGATTTTTCCATTTAGTGGACCTGAACGGTTTGCGGTTTCAATGCAGCTTCAAACGGCTCTAAACGATCCTTACAGTTGCATAAGCGTTTTATCTAGCGAAACGATCAGTATTTTTATCTTTAAAAAAAATTACTTTTAAACTTCAACTTCTCATCTTGCAGTAGCCGTGTGATGCACCAGCGCGACCTTACATATTACATATTCACTTCTGGAATGTTTTCCTCAAAAAAAATAATTTCTTCTCGACTGAATAAAGAAAGATATAAACATCTTGGATGACATGGTGGTGAGTAATTTTTTTTATAAAAGTAAAATATTTCTTTTAAGGGGCTGTATGTATGTATGTAGCAAAATTGTGTGAATATCTTTATGCTGAAGAATGCCGAATACAAATCACTGAAGGACGGGTGGGAAACTGTTTTGGTTGAGCATATCAGAGGTCATGGGTTCAATTCCAGTTAACACACACATATTGTATAATATATAGTATAGATTGAATGCACTATAAATCGCTTTGGATAAAAGTATCTGCCAAATGCATAAATGTATACTGCACACTTTGGCACTGAGTAGTATGGTAGCATACATTCCAGACATACCCATTGATAAGCACATTCTTTCCTCCTTTTTATCAAGGAAGGAAAAGGTGTCAAGAAGAAAATAAAAGAAGCTGGGGAAATGCATTTCTGGTGTTACTGCCGCTGTGAGGGTAAATGAATAGAGAAACCCGGGGCATCAGCACTGACAGGGGCATCTCGGCACACCATGTTGGTTTTCAGGCAATTGTTTGCTGCATAATGGCCTATACAAAATGGAGGTAGTTGCTCCATGAAAGGCAGGATTTAAGGCAGAATGGACCTTTTTTGAATCAGAGAGGGTCAAGCTCTTGCAGGGTAGTTAAAACAATGGTATTTTTTGGGAGAGAGGCACTCCCCTCCATGCCTTGTTCTCATTCAGGTCCGTTAGGGAGTCACTAGTTGGTTCTATTGTGCGGCCAGTGTTGTTGAATAGCTAATTAAGCCTCTTAGAAGTGTTTTATGAAGTCTCTGTGTGTAAGAGAGAGAGAGAGAGATTAAGACCTGCAGGTTTTTCCTCAGGGGTTTGTGAATGGCTCACGACTTTCATGCACCTGAAAGCCAGTAATAGATGACCAACACCATAGATGTCTCATGTGCACATCAAAAGTTAAAGTCTGGCCTAGTTACAGTTCTGAATTCAGTACAACTAAAGTTTTGTCATTGACATCTGCTGTCCATTAGCACTGCAATTCATTTTGAAACTGAAAACTCATTTGCTCGAATTTGTTTGCAAAGCTGCCTATTCTGCAATGCTGGCCATTTCAATAAAGGCTTTGAATAAAGAGAAGTGGTGCTGTATTCTGGTAAATTGTGGTATGTTATTTAAAGGTGTGTTCACATTTGGTTTAGATTTGGTTTGTTTAAAATGAACTCTGGCCCGATTGCTTAATTGTGGTTTATTTGAGTAAGCATGAACGCTGACACACAAACTTTGGTGCAGACTAAGACTAGTAAGAAATAGGTTCGGTCCACTACTAAATGCACTCTGGTGCAATGTGAGAAGTAAAGATATCTTAACGAACCAAATAAAAAAATCCACATCATTTCATAACGAACGTTTATAATGTATTCGTTTGGCAACAAATTATGGGTCCGGTTTTGAGTCTTTTACAAAAAAATTAATCTCTTTAAGGCTGTTTACACTTGGCATTAACATGTGTTTTCGTCGATCGGATCACAAGTGGACGACGTTAATGCCAGGTGTAAACGGTGTTCAAAACGTTTTGAGCTCGTCCACTTTCGACCACTTCCAACCACATCCAGAGGTGGTCGAAACCACTTTCGATCGGATCGCTTTGGAGTTGCGGAACGCACATGTGGTTGAATGCGTTCGAACAGCCACACGCGACCGCCTTCTCTCCGCCCATTTATCTAATCTGAGGTATTAAACACAAGTTTTATGTCTTTTTTGACTTCTGGCGTGAACATTCGGTGAACAGCGCTATTTTTAGCCTTTCATTGATAAAACTAAGCGGCTGATCTTCGTAGTTTCGTTTTAAAAGCGTGTGAAAGTTGCACGATCCTATTTCATCAATTGCGCTAAAAATTCAAAGAAAGCTCTTACATACTCATGTACAAAACATTGTGCAGCATGTTTACTTGCTAAACAAGCAGTGCACTCCGACATAATTTTAGTTTGCGTCCATATAAACTCATAATTACTCCCGCTTGGGTTTGAATGACAGCAGAGAGACTCGCCCACCGTCTAACAGGCCACCCCCTCATAGTATTCAGCACAGAAGCGGTCAAAAGTGGACAAAAGAGACGGATTTAAATACCAGGTGTAAACGTAATGTGTCTCTCTCGTCCACTTGTGATCCGATCGATGAAAACACATCTTAATACCAAGTGTAAACAGCCCCTTTGTGAGTTTTCCGCTGGTAAAAAAAACCCCTATGTACACTAGGGGTTTGAATCGTCACTGGTCTCACATAATGTCAATGGTTCAATTTATGATATCTTGTTGCATCCTCAATTTTTAAAATAACGTATATAAATATCGTATTATTGTATCACTTTGAGAAGCAATGTGGCACCTTTGATGTGTTAATTGAGCATTTTACTTCTTAAAAACTTTCAACAGTGGTCCAAGTTCAAAAATATGAAATGAACTTTTTTGTTGGTGCAGACCAAATAAACCAAGAGAACCAAAGTGTGAACACATCCTAATAGTCGGATGTAAAAATAGTCGCAATTGATCTTAACATTTCGATGGATTGTAGTAGGGGTGGGCAATATGACCAAAAACTTATAGGATTTCTTTTATATCATGATAATGATATGTATCACAGTAAAGGTTTTTATCTTTAAATAAGGTTTTTATGTTATTAAAAAAATAGCAGTGTAAAAAAATACTGGAAAAACAAATCGTTCAACCTTGTGCAACAATATAAACGGTCTGTGTTCCAACTAACCCCGCGATAGTTTGTGCCCCACAAACCCCTATATATTAAGTGATAAGTAATTTTGAGATTTTCTCTCAATGCCAATATAATGTTAGGGTGTACTCACACTATCCAAACCGCGCTAAGGCGCGTTTGACCCCCCCAAAGCCTGGTTTGTTTGACTAGTGTGATCGCTCTGTTCCACGCCCAGGCGCGGATTGGTCAATCGCGCCGCGGCTGGGTTGCAGAGGTGGGCCGGTGCGCTGTTCACTAGGGCTCATTCACGGAAGGCTGCGGTGTGAGCGCAATCACCCCTGAGCGCGATTCAAAAGGTGAAGACGTCAGGTGCGCGACCACTCACCTTCATCTGCCTCCGTAAAAACCTTTTGATGCGAGCAGCGGGGGTACGTGAACGTCCGAGCTGCACACGTGACAGATCAACTAAGCTATATGATGACATGTCAGAGGGCTGTCTTTAATCGCGCACCAAACGGCTCCGAATAAAAAACGCAGACTAATCATTACAGTGGGTTCCAGTGTTAAGAGAGAGCTTTACTTCCTGCTTTTTTCAAAACAATCGCATCTTAATGAAAAAAGCGCGCCTGGACTCGGATCGATAAAAGTACAGTGTGAGTGTGTGCATCTGGGGGAGTAAGGAGGGCTGGGGCATGGTTTGATTTGGTTTGGATAATGTGAGTGTGCCCTTAGACATGCATTTTTTATTTTAGCTGTTTGCTTTCTCTTAAGACCTAAACAGTGTGTTAATGGGGATACTTGCAAAGACGGGAATTTTGACATGTATGGTAGGGCTGAAACGATTAGTCGACATCGACAAAAGCTTAATAATCGTTCAAAACGTACCGATTAGTCGTGAAAATAATCGATGATTAGTCGATTAATCGGACAATTAATCAGTCTAATAATCGATAGATTATTCGATTATCAAAATAATCGTTTGTTGCAGCCCTAACGTATGGCCATATTTAAGGCCAATAAAGCAGCAAAAATGCTCACAAGCTCAATAAGCAGCGGATGAGCGGCCTTCATGCTTCTCTCACACAGAAACACATTTAGCTCTGGTGTTTCAGTGGCTTAGAATCACTTAATTTAAAACTGCAGTGCTTAAAAGCGTGTACAAACGTTACGTTTTTGTTACCACATGCACAGCAACGTGAAGATGTGTGCGTAAACTCGATAGAAACGATAGTCCAAAATCCCTACCGGTTGACAAATTGCTACTGGTTTATCATACCTACCGGTTTGTCCCCCACCCCTACATTGTAGTAGATTGTAGAAAACCAGTGTTTGAATGCAGGTATTTATAGACTGTGTTTGTATGAACATTTATGCTTGTGTGAAGCCCAATTATGTTCACAGCTGTTAAATTGCTGTCTCTACCAAATTATAGATATAAATTCACACATGGTCTGGCATTGACAGATGAATAGCTGTCTCTTTGTCTGTCTGATCTGATCTGTCTCTCCCCCCTCTCTCTCAGTCTCTCTGTCTGTCTCTCTCTTTCAATTGATGTGTGCTGTATTGGCATGACAAATATTTTATTTGTTTTGGCAAAGCATCTACATACAAGTATACAAATCACTCTCTCGCACTCTTTCTCTCTCTTTCTTTGTGCTTGGATCTGATTGTAAATATTAGTGTAAATCATCTGTTAATCTCTCATACTTTTATTTATAAAAGACCTTGGCAAAAGAGAGATGATGTGGAGGGGGTGCAGCGGTCCGTATTACTGCTGAATTTACGATGGTTCTGCGGGGGCAGCATGACCCCATCAGTGCCGTGAAATGAATCGGGCTTTGTTAAACACGAGACTGTCATGGCTCAGATCATTACAGTATGTCAGAGTTTATACCATAGATGAAATTCACGGAGGTCTTTACAAGATTATACAGGGTTCCTGCGGGTCCTTGAAATCCTTAAAAGTTTGTGAATCTGGGGGGAAAATTCAAGGCCCTGGGAGGTTTTGGAATATATTCATACATAGATACAGGTCATTGAAAGTGCTTGAATCTATTTTATGCATCCATATTATTCCCTGTGTAGTGTAGGATAATATAATAAAAATTCTAGACGTTTTAAGCACACGTGCCAAACTGTTCGCTTTAAATGCTTATATCTGCACATAAAAACGTCATGGGTTACGTATGTAACTGTTGTTCCCTGAGAAGGGAACGAGACGCTGCGTCTCTCTTGCCATACTTCCTTCATCCCTGTAACGCCGTCTTTGCCCATATTTAAGGTAGTGATATACTTCCTGAGCTCCTGCATCACCCTGTCTTTGTTGTTAAGCCTCACCATTGGTTGAATTTGATATACACATTCAGACGCACTGGAGGCGTCCCCAAAGGGTCACCGCAGTGACGCAGCGTGAGTTCCCTCGAAAGGGAACTGTCACAATGTATCTTAAAAGGTAACACAATGTAACCTTGCTCTCACCTGAAATGTGTCCCCACATTTAGTCCTTGAATTTGAGGATACTCGACCTGGACTGGCCGGTCGAGATCATATATAATTTATGTATTTAAATGTGTAAAAAACAAGAGTTAACGTTGGCAAAATTATGTTAACCCTTAACTGGCCAGTATACATCTTTTATATGTCACTAAACTCTGTGATATAACACCAGCTGCAGGTGTATCTGTTTGAGGCGTTATATAGACAGCGGTGTGTACTGTCTGCCGTACAGGTTAGCTTGTCTTTCTCCTACTGTTTGCACACATCACACAGCTGGACCTAACAGCAGTGAGTGTTTTGTCCCCACAGCATGCTCACCACTACAGACACACAGATCGTGTCTGATCTATTTACAGTAGCTCTTTAAGCTCGTATTATCTAAATAATTCAGACGTGTTTCACCTCCCCTCTCGCTATGTGTGTGTTTCTTTGTGTCTGTATGTGTGCGTCTGCACTGCGGCTGTCAGATCAGAGTGAAACCTCTTTTCCTGTCGCTCCCCTCAGGAGGAAAACTCCTCCGCCACCCTGATCTCTTCCCGAAGCGAGGAGACGCTTTCACCTCGTCTGTGTTTTGCTGGTCTACCCGCGGTGGTGCCAGGCTTCAAACTCGTTCATTTTTCACATCAGAGCCGAACGTGTGGGTAGGAACACAGAAATATGGAAAAATTATAAACAAGTAGACATAGAAAAATTTCAGAAGGTTGTTTGCCCATCTAAATCTCTTACTATGGTGGCTTCAATGCCAGGTTGGTGCTAGTAGGGTGTCTGCTTACTGTTCCACTTCCAAATAGGGATAGGCATATTCAGTAATATATATAATATTTGAGCTCATAAAAAATGTATATTTGTTTATTTAAATTACGTTAATTAAGACATACAAGTTTTATGTATTTTTGTCACAATTTCACAGAGCAAAGGCTGACAAAATGCAATGCATTTCCTGGGCTACATACTATACTATCCTGTATGTGCATGTATGACCTACACGTACAATGTACAAGGGGTTTTAAAAAATCCGGTGGTGCGCGCCGCGTACCATACATGCGCAGTCTTCTGATGATACAAATTGTAGGGCTGCAACGATTAATTGCGTGTCCCATTAAAAATGCCTCTGAAATCGATTTTGAATCGATTCTGTGTTTCATAGTCATTTATAACGTGCATTTAACTCATTCACCGCCAGCCTTTTTGAGAAAAGTTGCCCACCTGCATTTTTGTGATTTTAACAAAAGTTTCACAAAATTCCTTGCAGGAAAAATTATCTTCTATAAATATATAAACATACAAATTATATCAAATTAAAGAACACACCCTCTGCTTTCAAACAAACAACAAACAAACAAACAAAATGGGGAAAAAAACTTTCATTATATATTTACTTTTTCCACTTAATTTGACCACTGAAATATGGATATTTCTCTTCAAAAATACAACATTTTGAGCAAAAAGCTTAAAAAAATGCGTTTTTGTAAAGGAATTTATGTTAGAGATCAGAATGACTATCAAACATAAAGGCAGTTCAAAATGATTTAAATCTTTTTAACTTCCGTTTTGATAAATTGGCGGTTTGGCGCCATCTAGTGGATAAAAGCGGTATTACACTTTCACTTTGAAATTCGTCCAGAAAGGCATGTTTATTAGTTAAATATTAACTCATAATTGACGAGATAACTTTTCAATGGCGGTGAATGAGTTAAAAAGCAACCCTCGTTAAACAAACTCATTTAAAATATTCTTTATTATCATGAAAATACCTGAAACAATTTGAAGAACAGCGATATAAATATTCCTATAGACATTTCCTGGAATAGCGTTTGTAATGCTAATTCTTCTATGGCACAAAGGGAGTTTCTGCACGAGAGCGCAGATTTATTCATTAAAATTAGGGATGCACCGAAATGAAAATTCTTGTCCGAAACCGAAAAAAAAGGGAAACCAAGGCCGAAAAACCAAAACCAAAACACGGAAATAAATTATTATGCCAATTATTGGTACAATTGCATTTATGGCTATCACTGTGTAGTAGGGATGCACCGAATCCAGGATTCGGATTCGGCCGAATACTGGGCTTTTTGACGGGGTTCGGGTTCGGCCGAATCCTAGATTTTTTTTCCACCGAACCGAACCCTAGGCTTGCGCTACGCTGGTCGACGTCACGCGGCCGTTGATTACACACATCGGGTGCTGACGTGGAGATGAGCTTTTTCTTAAGTGAGCCTTAGGGGCTGGACACACCAAAACTTTTAAACACGGCTGAAAACGCCTTGAGGACGCCAAATGCCAGCTGTTTTTCAGCCGAGCGCTTGGTAGCTGTGATGCTTCAGCTGTGAGCCGGTTGGTTGCTGTGGTAATGTCCCGCCCCTCCTCCACTGTAATTGGATGGCCGTGTGAAAACTGACATTGACGAGCGGAGCTTCTCACTCAAAGTTAAATATAGTTTTCAGCGCGGAGCTGCTTGCTTATTGGAAAAACGAGCGTGTCGCAACGCATCGCTTTCATTATGCATAGGCTTATGGTAATTGTCAAAATAGTTTTTCCAACTTGTCATCCTGGCATAATGTACAGTTAAAATTAAATAAAATGAAAAATACACTGGTGTGGACGTTGTTTACTTCATTAATGTGTTTTACTGTGTTAATGGAATAAGGACGCGAGTAGGATTCGGTTTCGGATTCGGCCGAACCTAAAATATCTGGATTCGGTGCATCCCTACTGTGTACTAACTTTACTAGGGGTGTGTGACGGATCACAAAACTCACGGTTCGGATCACATTACAGTTTTTGAGGCACAGATTGGATTATTTTTCAGATCAGCAAAAAGCGGGTGGGAAAATCTAATAACAAATAAAGAAATTGCAAACATTTATAAAAAATAACAAAGTTGCACATTAATAAGGGCTAACATTAGAATTAGGTACAGAAATTGAATTAAATAAGTCATAACACAGTCTTTGCATAAATTAAATTTATTATTATTTTTAGAGCTACAGAAGTGATTTTCTCTTGGGTTGTTTGATTAACATTAATGACACAGACTTATTGAGGTTAATTGAGGTTACTGTCTCTTTAAGACCAAATAAGCACAGACTGGTTTCTGACTGTAATCTATGGAATGATATTCCGGACAATATTAAAAAGGAATTGCAAATTGTATTTGCAATTGCGTTTCCTACTTGTGGGTGTAAAAACTGTGACTTAATTCAAACGCAAATGCAAACTGTTTGCATTTCCGTTTACGCGAACATACAATATATGCCAAATTTCAAATGTAAAATCAAAGTCCATTTGCAATTGAATTTCCAATGTCTTTCGAGTTATGACCCTGCCATATTTCAATCTCAATTGCAATTCATAATTTGCTATTTCACTACCTCTAGCGTCGCATACTGATCTTGCCAAAACTCAAATGAAATCGCAATCCTCTTTGCATTTGCGTTTCCAATGCCTGTACTTAAACTTGTCAATCACAGTGTTGGGGGTGGGGTTATATTATAGGGCGTGTCTGGAAGCGACGTCACTCACAGTCGACCACGCCTCACTGCACTCAAATTGCCACAAGGGGGAGCACCTTAGTTATATTACAGCAATTATTAACCAGATAAACACCGTTTCAAAAGTGTGAGTTTTATGAATTAAATGAACGCATCTTCATTAATTGATTATTGACCTTCAATTGATTTTGTCAGTAATAATATGGCAGAATGTTTTGACAATATCTCATGTCAAACGCTATAAGTGTATTATTAGAAGTGTATCATAAGTGCATTATTTTAAACACTTGTGTTTTATTAGAAAATGTATTATTTTATAAATAAGTCAATGAAGTATGCTACATGATATTTCGATCAGAACAATAATATATGAACATTTAGCTGACTTATTGACTTAATATATTAATCTGTCTGACAAAACAAAGAGTGGTCGGTGGCTCAACGGAGTCAGCAACGAGTGACAGCGAGTCGGAAGACGAGCGGTCCCAAAGTTCCCCTTTTTAACCATGGTTTAATTGTGGTAAAAGTGTAGTAACCATGGTTTTTGGTGTATTGATTACTATCAGCAAAACCATGGTTTAACTATGATTTTTGAAAACCATGGCTGTCAAAACCATGTTTTTTTAAATGTAGTAAAACCATGGTTAATTTTCGTAAGGGTCAGGTTCAGCATGAGATGTTTCTCGTCATTTATCGTCGTGGGGAAACAGGATAAAAGCTGCAAATGCGATCTTTCTGGAGAGGGTGAGAGAAATGTATGTGGACTGATGCTCTAGAACCCTGAAGAAAGAATATTTATTGAAGGAGATCGCAAGACGCGGGTGTTTTTTGTTCTCAGTTAAAACGCATTAAGCCAGTCATCCCCGTCCTTCCATAACCAATCACTATTAAAATAAAATGTTATTAGCATGAATTAAAGTAATGTACCCAAATTTACTTGATACTTCACTAGCTCATATCACATCTGATTAACACAGAATGAGCCCTTTTTTTATTAAAATGCTTTAAAAATGGCATCTTTCTTTACTAGCAAGTTAATGCAAGTTTATGCAAGTTAATAAACAGTGCTTAAGCTTATTTGATTAATTGCTGAAATAAAACAGGTAATATTTAATTTAATGTATAAATTATTTTCTGCGTTATCATTTTAGCTTTTCTTGTGCTCCCCCTTGTGGCCGTTTAAGTGCAGTGACGTCGCTTCCAAACACACCCTATAATATAACCCCACCCCCAACACTGTGATTGACAAGTTTAAGTACAGGCATTGGAAACGCAAATGCAAAGAGGATTGCAATTTCATTTGAGTTTTGGCAAGATCAGTATGCGAAGCTAGAGGAAGTGAAAAAGCAAATTATGAATTGCAATTGAGATTGAAATATGGCAGGGTCATAACTCGAAAGACATTGGAAATTCAATTGCAAATGGACTTTGATGTTGCATTTGAAATTTGGCATGTGTTTTACGTTCGCGTAAACGGAAATGCAAACAGTTTGCATTTGCGTTTGAATTAAGTCACAGTTTTTACACCCACAAGTAGGAAACGCAATTGCAAATACAATTTGCAATTCCTTTTTGGTATTGTCCGGAATATCGTTCCATAGTAATCTATACATACACTTAAGACATAAACAAATGTTTTTATTATAAAAAGAATACTGTGGAGATAATTTTGTTTATATGTGTCCTGTCAATAATAGAAAGATTTTATGTTCGCTTGTTTGCATCTCACTCATGTGTGCACTATTGAGGGCACTTAAATGCTCGCGTACACAGAGACCGATGGCGAATCCCAAAATGTATGTTGTTTTTTATTGCTTTATTTGGCAAATGTATGTTAATGGACTACAGTATGAGACACATTTGCGCGATTCTCTCTAAAGTTTACACATCAAGACTTCTGATCTTTGAAGGGCGTACTCACTGTGATGATCACGTCTGGACCGGACACATTCAACCGCATGTGCGTACAGACAACTGCTCACTTTAGCGGCTTTGTGCGGTTAAATACATCCACACCGCATACATGTTGCTTCAGACAAGCACGTGCAGGTTGCGGTTTCTTTTTGCGTTCTTCACAACATTTCAGCTGTATTGTTTCGATGATAAATGTCTTTCGGTGGCCGAATATTCGGTGCATCCCTAATTAAAATTCATTTATTGAGAAAACGCACATTTGCACGATTTATCGTTGCAGCCCTAAAAAATGTGTCACGCACACTGTATGCAGACCTTCACGGACTTGTAAAAAGTGTGCCATACTTCGGCCTTATGTTTTGAGAAATAGTAACGCTAGAACACTTATAGTTGTGGTGTAAAAACCTCTATTCTCTTTCATTTAGAACGGTTTAAAACCGTTATAATTATAGTTGTTGTTTTTGTCTTGATTTTATTCTGGGAATGTGTGTATTTGTGTTTGTGGGTCTTTACTCTTGTAATGCTCCTCACACAGCAAACCCCTCAAGAAAGTTTTTTCAGAAGTCAATCTCTGATTTCTGTTCCTCAGGCTGGTGTCTGTTCTTCTCCAGTGGTTGCAGAAGTTATGATTTATTCAGTGTGTTTGTGTTGTTCACCAGAAGAGAAAAGAGAGATGTGTTTGCCTGAGGGCCAGTCCACACGACCGGGAGAAGATGCTGTCATACCTATAGACTTTAAACTCACAGATTAAGACTCTTACTGTACCTCGGTGTATTGTACAGTGTTTGTTGACTATCGACTATTTTAGACATTCGGATATTATATGAAGTTGATTCAGATTGTGGGCGTACTTGGGAATTTAAATAAAATTAACATATTAACAAAAAAAATTATATAATATGACCCTGGAAAACAAAACAAGTCATAAGGCACAGGTATATTGGTAGCAATAGCTAACAACATTTTATGGGTCAAAATCATAGATTTTTTTCATGCCAAAATCATTAGAATATTAAATAAAGTTAAATTGAAGAGTTTCGTTGCAAAACGAGATAACCATCGTTTTTTTAATTGTTCAGAAATCTCGTTTTTTGGTTGTGCATTCCAATTAATTTCAATGCAACTGCAGTTGGTTTGTTTTGATTTAAACCTTCATAACTTAGAAAATACAGCTAAGTAGCACCATAAAACTAAATAATAACATGATAACATAATAATAAACATGTTTTGACAAAAATGTTAAAAAATGGATTTATCTCGTTTTGCAACGAAACTCTTCAATTATTAAATTAAAATATTATTTTGTACATTTCCTACTATAAATATATCAAAAAATTATTTATCATGAGTAATATGTGTCTCTAAGGACTTCATTTGGACAACTTTAAAGGCGATTTTTTTTTTCAATATTTTGATTTTGTTTTGCTCCCTCAGATGCCAGATTTTTAAATAGTTGTATCTTGACCAAATATTGTCCTATACAAACCATGCATCAATATTTATTTATTCAGCTTTCAGATGATGTATACATCTCAATTAAAAAAATTGACCCAATTGACCCTGGTTTTGTGGTCCATGGTCACAAATATGAATTTTTTTATTTTATTTTGACTGAGTGTGCAAATTAGCTGGACCAACGTAAATAAAGTATTGTAAACATATGACACTATTTGCATGACATTTTGCAATAACTTGCTTAATAATGCGATATACAATATGCAATACAATAATACTTAAGGTTCATAAAATCAATTTGAATAATAATAAAGTATATCATAAAACAAACTAAAAAATATATATTTTTAACAACATACATGTTTACATTTTTTCTGGGATTAGAAACCATCACTTTCTTTGTCTCACCAGTCTCTCCGTTATCAGCTTTGACCTAAGCCATAACTTTTTGAAGTATTTAAATCATTCAGTTATTGCAAACCATTGCTAAATGTGTTTTGCAATATGCACATTTGCAATATTTTTTGCTTCTGATATATATATTTTGCAACCCTAATAAGGGATATGGACTTTTTATGGAAGTAATAGGTGCATACTGCATACAGTCTTAAAAAAACACAAACATTGTTTTTATTTCTGTTGGGGTTTGAGTAAGATGTGCTCACAATGTTCAGTCACGCTGAACCAAAAAAATCTAATAATTTCTCTGAATATCATTTCAATAGCCTGATGCATTGCAGAGAATGCAATGCTGCTTAGTATCACTGTGCATGTCTGTTTCCCTAAATATTGTTTTCTGTCTCTTAATTCTGCAGGGTACATATAATAGCCCTATGCAATGCACCTTTCAGCAGCGTGTTACATAACTGAAACACAACAGCCAAACTGTGTGCTCGTCCAGAGAAAAAGAGAGAGAGAGAGAGCGCTCAAGGGCACTGCAGCAGTGTTCAGATTCACCCTGATGTAAAGAGAGAGAGAGAGAGAGTTATTCATAGAGCATAAGGAGGGGGATGGAGGTACTGATTTGGTTAGAAGAAGTAAAGAAGAGATTGTGTAAGATGAGAGCTATGATTGAGTAGGTATGTGAATCATAAGGACTTTAAAGGTGTTATCTGTATTAAAATAGTTTCTCCTGTCCCAGATTTTTATTTAGAGACTATAGGAAGCCATTTTTTTTCTTCCTGTATCCATGCCAGGTTGCCATGTTTGTCTGACTAATGTCAAATGTGTGAATACAGAGAGAACCTGTTTTAAAACAGTTGTGATTTTTTACTTAACGCCAAAAGTTCTGCACACACATCCACATTGGAAAGATTAGGTTCAGGTGCCGGACAACAAAATATAAATCACAGAAGAAGAAACGTAAAGTCCGGACACTGATTAAAAATGCTTCAGATATTTTATTGATAGCCCAACGTTTAGACCTTGAGGTCTTCATTGTGTCTGATGTAGACCTGAAGGTTGAAACGTAACGCTATCAATAAAACATTTGAGGTATTTTTAATCAGTGTGCGGACTTGACATTTCTACTTTTGGTGACAGAAACTGGTTCAAATTATAAATCTTAAAGGATTAGTACATTTTCTTTAAAAAAATCCAGATAATTTACTCACCACCATGTCATCCAAAATGTTGATGTTTTTATTTGTTAAGTCGAGAAGAAATTATCTTTTTTGAGGAAAACATTCCAGGATTTTTCTCATTTTAATGGACCCCAACACTTTACAGTTTTAATGCAGTTTAAAATTGCAGTTTCAAAGGACTCTAAACGATCCCAAACGAGGCATAAGGGTCTTATCTAAAAAAAAAAAATGCACTTTTAAACCACAAATTCTATCTCTGGTCCTGGGACGCGCCAGAGGGACCTCACGTAGTTGCGTAATGACTTGGAAAGGTCACGTGTTACATATATAAAACGCACATTTGCGGACCATTTTACACAATAAACCGACACAAATGATGTCAAATTGCGTGTGGTCACGGTGGCAGGTCACATGACCGGAGATAGACGAGAAGTTGTGGTTTAAAAGTGCATATTTTTTATTTTTTTGTCAAAAATGACAATCGTTTCGCTAGATAAGACCCTTATGCCTCGTTTGGGATCGTCTAGAGTCCTTTGAAACCCCGTTGAACTGCAATATTAAACTGCATTAAAACTGTTACGTGTTGGGGTCCATTAAAGTCCATTAAAATGAGATAAATCCTGCAATGTTTTCCTCAAAAACATAATTTCTTCTTGACTGAACAAAGAAAGACATCAACATTTTGAATGACATGATAGTGAGTACATTATCTGGATTTTTTTTAAAGAAAATGTACTAATTTGCAGTGCAAATTAAATTTTAGTAAAATTTGGTGCAGTGTGTAAATTTTAGTGGCATCTAGTAGGGGTGGAACGGTACACACAAGTCCCGGTTCGGTTCGTACCTCGGTTCAGGCTTCACGGTTCGATTCACTTTTGGTACAATGGAGGAAAAAAGCAAAACAAAAATTAAGGCGCCATTTTTTTTAAGCTAATCTTAAAAACATAGGTGTCCTAATCAGTGTTATTTTGAGATGTCATGAATATGAACTGAAATGCATTTAACATACTATCTCGTATTTCAAAAATATATACCACTTTAAGTAATCTTGTACTCATCTTTCATACAAATAGGGGTTCAAATGTATTACAAGTGTTACCTAAATACATTTTTAAATGACATTTTGGCCTTATTTCATATTAATGTACTAAAGAACAAAAAAATAGGCTTGTAGGATGAATTAATAGGGGTGTACGACTTCACGAGGCGCTGCAAGAAACGACAAGTGGATGACGTCAGAGTAACGCGAGAGCGATTTGAAATCAGCCTCATCCGCAAGATTTCTCGCGGTACTCTGACGCTGATGGCGCTGCGTAAAGTTTAGCACACTTAAAAAACTGAAAGCAGCTGAACTCGACAGAACTGCCCTGCGTATGCCTGTTGTATATAGCAGGACAATTTATCTACTTCTCAGCGTGAGAAATACAAAGTGTGGCATTTGAACTGACTGAAATGCGTGTTTGTCAAGGTGAATGCGTGAGACTTGAGAGCCCTGATTAGATGTATTTCCACTCACATACCTAACAACTGCTGAACAACGCTGACGCACAGTCCTCGTCTTTTCCACCACTCTCTCGCCTGTACTATTGTAACTGACTGGAAAACTGAAGTTTTGCCAAACTTGCGATCTTAAAGGGGCCGGCGGATCCTCACCACCATTTGCCATACTCGCTGTCGCTGCTATTTCACTCACTGGACCGTGAACCTGACAAAAAACTGCAGAGTGCCAGAATGTAGACGGTCTCTGATAGAGCGCATACATAGGCGGAGCTCAGCTGCATCGGCGCCAATCAGAGCTTCAGAGCTAAAGCGGGGCAACAGATTAGCTGTCCATAAAGAACCCGCGGATCTAACAGTAGTTCCGCATTACATTAATTATTTTGCACGCAAGTTTTTTTTTATTTTCATACCGTGTATTCTCCGTTTAAATTCATGCACCGAACCGTGACCCCCGTACCGATTCGGTTCGAAACGAATACATGTATTGTTCCACCCCTAGCATCTAGTGGTGAGGTTGCGAACTGCAACCAACGGCTAAGTCCACTGATCACCTATCGCTTTTGAAACACATAGAAAAGCTACGGTAGCCGCCACCGGACAAACATGTCCGGTAGAGCACACAGCCCCGCCCCTCCCCCTGCCTGCAGAAGAGTGTCTGATACCAGGCACTGTTGTGCTTTTCAACCACATGGGGGAGCTGTAAGTAATTTTTACATGGAAACTACATACTGTTGCTATAATATTTGCAGCAGCATGTTATAACGTGATACATTCACAGACAGTGCGTTTTAAATGTACAGTTTAAATGTACAGACTAGAGATCGACCGATATATCTGTTTTCCGATATTTTCCCCGATATTTGAGCATTTTCCGATGATCTGATATCGGGTTTGTGATATCGGATTGACCGATAAACGAGAGAATTAAGAATTGCGCGCTGGACGCATCTGAGGAGAAGAGCTCACAGCAGCAGCAGCAGCGTGCACAGCAAATATGACGGCGGAGTGACGCGACTTCATTAAAAGGACTTTGAATATACTTACTTTGCATCTGAGGCAACACATCTTATTTGTGCATTAATGTATGTTATGTTAAATAAGTTGATATATTAAAAGCAATGTATGCAGTTTGTCCAAGAATAGAGACGAACTCACAAAATCACGTGCTGATCACTTACCGGGGTTGAAGGCTGAAGCTTTTAACAAGATTTACCCTAAGTTATATTAAAATTTACCAGATAAACATTATTTTGCTAAAATATTTATATAAATGTCTGTGGATATGAATTAATTATTTATTACCTCCGCAAGCGGTCAAAGTTTGATACAGTTAATGCGTGAGTAAATGCATAGATAACAGCGCTGTCAACAGCCATTTCATAAGCTATAACAACTAAATATTAATTATTCTGACATCAAATAACATTACCAGTTAAGAAATTCAGTGATATATAAGCCATTTTGTTTGTTACTTTCCTGAATGAAGTATTCCAGTCAGTGATATTATTTGTAAAACCTCTTTGCTAACTACTTGTTTTACTGACATAACTATGTACCGTTGTTGTTCGTTCGTTGCCGTCATTATTTTAAATATTTCTTCATTAACTGCTTCTCGATTCCATTATCAGAAAAAATTGAGAAAACCAATCATGATTTAAGCGCCTGTGCTCTCACTTTCCCCGCAATATTCTCTCTCTTTCATGTACGTACATTAATATCAGTTAACGCTGTCTTTTTTATTGCGCTCTGGAATCCATTAAACCAGCCGTGTATTAGCAGTCAGACATTTTCCGGTACATCCGTACCCTCGTGAACGACTCCACAGGGACGTGGGAAGGGCAGCCTGGTGCCGTTTACTGCTGGTTAGTTACCCGAGTGTGCACTCGAACCCTCATTCTGCACCCTTGATGAGCGTCTATGGCTTCTACAAGAGCTTATGAAGCAGTGAATATTACCTGCTCGGAATAACGACTACATTTTATTGTTTCGTTTTTGCTTTATTCTGACTGCTGGACTGTTAAATGTTCTTGTGTGTGTCACAGCTAATCACTTTAAATATCTCATTGTATCATTTCTGCTCTTTTGCTTTATTTACATTGGCCATGAATATTTACATTTATGCATTTGGGAGATGCTTTCACCTAAAGCGACCTACAGTGCATTGAAGGTTCACACTTTGTGTTCCTTTGGAATCAGACTTGTAATTATAATCTCTTTTTTTTTTTTTTTTGATTAAATGAATATCTGTATGTGTTTTCTTCTACTGGTTATGCTGGTGACTCAGCCTAAAAATGCTAAAATCATCCTGCCAGCAGACCTGGGTCTAGACCAGTTAAAACCAGCAAACAAGTTTTGCCCATTTAAATGTGTCCATGTGTGGTGAATGTTCTTGATTCAACACTATTGCATCAGCTTTTTCATTGAGCTGCTTTAAAATCTTCTGACATTCCTCGTAAATTGGATATATTGATGCACTCATATATGAAACAATTGAACTTTATATAATTGTAATGATTTGTAAGTTATAATAATTAACCTTCATTAATCTCAAGCCTCGTGGTATGCACTGGTGGAAAATTGTACTTGCCTTTAAATCTTGGGAGATGTATTTCCAAAGGCAGGAATTATGCTGTTAGATCTGTAATTTGAATCTAAAGGCAGCCAATTGTATTGCCTCTGAACGTGATCCGAATGCACACACGCGTTTTAAGTAGATTTCCCGGTTGCATCTGTACGGCAGTGGGATATTTCTTCATTACGCCATCAATCATACTGGCCTAGTGAGGAAGACATTAGTTGAGGGAGAAAACGAGATACAGAAAGAGAGAGAGAGAGAAAGAGAGAGAGAGATAGTATAGTATTGATGTGAGAGGGCACCTTTATCCATGATGGTCTCAAGGTGATTCGCTTACCTTTGATTAATGACTTATTGTCTGCGACACACAAACAGTGTGAGAGATGCACGTGACAAAAAGATGCATGTATTGAGAGCACAGTGCAGTAAAATACAGTGATGTTAAAGGGATAGTTCATCCAAAAATGAAAATTCTGACATAATTTTTTTCATTCTAAACCTGTATGAATTTTTTTTTGTTAAACACAAAAGAAGGTATTTTGAAAAATGATGGTTAGCACACAGCTGATTGTTACCATTGACTTCCACAGTAGGAGTATTTTAATAAATGATAAAGAAGATGTTTTGATAAATGGTAAGCACACAAAGTATTTGTTTTTCCTACTATGGAAGTCAATGGTTACAATCAGCTGTGTGCTAACCATTATGCATCAAAATATCTTCTTTTGTGTTTATTAAAATAAAAAAATCACACAGGTTTAGAACAACATGAGGATAAGAAAATTACAAAATTTTTGGGTTAACTATCCCTTTAACCAGCTACCAGCAGTGCAGTATGCTGTTCACTAGAGGATGCTATTGTACTGCTTATTAAATTTACATTTAACAACAAATATTTATATTTCTGGGACACCCACCACATGATGGCCGATAAAATACAGATGTAATAATAGCATAGGAGACAATGAAGATTGAAATGAGGCTACACTTTAAAATTTGAGAAAACAAAGGAGTGCATTTTTATTTTAAAGCGAAGTTTTGGAAACTGATTTAATAAGTAACTTGGATAGAGTCAGAATTAATATTATTAATATACAATTTTGGGGAAAAAATGTTTGTGCATAATTTAGGAAATGTCAGGAAAACAAGTTTAAAAAAATAATACATTAGAAATCTCATTAAATTGAATGTGACCATTTCAAGGGTTTTACTTACATTGCATTTACTTTTGGCAGATGCTTTAATCCAAAGCGACTTTACAGCACATTGTAAGATATACATGTTTTTCATCAGTTATACAAGCACACAAATTTGTTATTTGTGGCCCTGGACCACAAAACCAGTCAGGTATTTAGCATATTTAGTATATTATAGCACGGGTATATTTGTAGCAATAGCCAACAATACATTGTATGGGTCAAAATTATAGATTTTTTAATGCCAGAAATCAGAAGTTTCATGAAGATATTTTGTACATTTTCTACCATAAAAATATAAAAATGTCTTTATCATTAATAATATGTGTTACTAAGGACTTCATTTTGACAGCTTTAAATGTGATTCTCTTAATATTAAAATGTTTTGCACCTTCATATTCCAGATTTTCAAAAAGTTGTATCTCAGCCAAATATTGTCCTATCACATCAATATAAATTATTTATTCAGCTTTCAGGTGATTTTAAATCTCTATTTAAAAAAAATGGTCCAAGGTCTCATTTAGAATTGATAATAAACAAATTTGGATGCAAGGCATGGCTCACATTAAATAAGTGTCACAATAGTGACTTTGAGTTGATTTAAGTGCAATGTTTACATTTAATGTACCTCACTCAGCGCTGCTTTCCCCTGCTACACTGTTATGCAGTCTCATACTGATCTGTCCATCAGTGTGTGAAGATATATGTGTGCTTTGATTTTTTTATGCTAGTCACTTTATGTGTTGCTTGCTTGCGTTGTCTCTCTCTGTGTCTCTCTCTCTTTGTCTCACTCTCTCTCTCTCTCTCTCTTTGTCTCTCGCTCGCTTGCTGAGACTGCTGCTTTGCCTGCTTTGTGTTGCTTTGCTTTACTGTGCCTGTGCTTGATGGTTTGCCTTATAATCATGACCTGCTCTCGTTTTTGTTTGTTTTCTTCTTTTGTCATTTTCAGAATTGCATATCCATTCCTCTACCTCTTCATTTGCCTTTCCTTCACTGAGAATGGCAAGCGGGCACCCCACTGACAAATTCAGTTTTCTGTACCCAACAGACAGCAGTCAGAACATTAAGAGGTCAGTCTAGCGCTCGGCACCTTCCTGTGTGTGTGTGTGTGTGTGTGTGTGTGTGTGTGTGTGTGTGTGTGTGTGTGTGTGTGTGTGTGTGTGTTTGACTCATTCAGCTTCAGGTGAGTGATTTGTGTTTGCTCTGATGTGTGTAGGGTTACTGCTGTTATCACCAGATCTGTATGACCTTGACTTGTTCTGTCTCTGAGCCATACCCAGGTTTCCCTGCCCACTGCTATTTTTATACCTTTAGTAAAGATAATGCAAAGCTTTTACAGCATTAACCAGGTTGTACTGTGATTTTACCATGGTAATGGGTGTAACACACAACCTCAGAACATTAGATTTTATAAGAAATCAGTAATAAGCCTTATTCAGTCCGCTGCCATGTTTGATTCCAAAACGAGTCTGTGAGGGATGGATGTCCAGAGCGTGCGTTTTAAACTAGAGATGCACCAATGTAATTGTTTTTTGGGGGAGGGCGATACGGATATTAAACACTATACAGGCCTATTAGCTAGTTTATTTCTGCATCAAATTATTTTAACTGAACATGGATTGAATCTATTTAACATTCAAACTGACTAACATAATAAGAGAGGCACAAAGTAAAATAATCTAAAAAATAAAAGATTTTGAAAAATCATTTCTTTAAAATCATCTTACTCTGACCGCATGGCTCACGTGAATGAATAATCTCTCACGTGATTAACTACGTGATTTTTTTTCATTGCATGTCTGACAAATTATAATTTGTACAGATTTTATTTAATTATTTTGATAATTATTAAAAAATGCTGGATTATGCAACAGTCATGCAACTTATTGCCTTCACACAGTTAATTAATAAATAATCGGTATCTGCCTTTCTCTTGCCGATATGCATGGTTTCAAATTTGTCAAAAAACATCCAATACATATCTGCGGCCGACACATCGGTGCATCTCTGCTTTAAACTAGGGACGTCCCGATATCAATTTTCCATTTCCGATTCCGATACCAGAATTCTGAATATCAGAGATACTGATACCTGCCTGATACTACTGTAATTAAATGTGTAAAGTGCGTTCTTTTCTATGTAACGTGGGTTCTTTAAAGAAAGCGAAGGAGAGTAGAATCCATGTTCAAAAGAGGTTTATTAAGTAAATCCCAAAAGGGCTAGCAAACACATCCAATAAGGGGCAATCCAAAACATAATCCAAAAACAGGCAATAGGTCAGGGCAGGCAGCAAAACAAACAATATCCAAAAATCAGGCACAGGTCAAAAACAAGCAGACAAAAAACAAAAATGCAGGATAACAGATACAGACAGGCTAGACAATACAGAGTAATAATCAGCCATGACTAGTGATGTTAGGTTCTTGAACGAATCGTTCTTTTGAGCCAGTTCTCAGGAAGTAACCGGTCGAGCCGGTTCGCAAATCGAACTGAATCGAACTTTAGTTTTGGGCATAGGTTCCGGGTTGATGACGCAGGACGCACAGCCGAAATAGCACGTCGGACTCATAAAGAACCGAACGAAGTTTGTCGATGATTGCCGAGGCGAGAACTGTCGACGATTCTGACGGATGAGTTGCTGACACTGCGTGTGAATCACCGAGGATTTGAACGAACCTGATGCGCGAAGTTTTTTGTTTAATTAGTTTCTTGATATGCTTGTTTTATTAGAAAGCTTTAGTTTTGATACAATTTATTTTGCATGCAAATCATATTGTAGTCGTTTAAGGAAGACCAATGAGTTTAGCACACAAGTTTATTTATTATTTATACTTACACACATCCGCAATTGTGCATAAGTGTCTTTTAGGAATCTTATTCAAGTTGTAGGCTGGTCAAAACTGGTCAGTTATATCTGGCATTTACTATTTATTTATTATTTAGTATCCGCGATTTAAACTGTGACCACAAACATTACTACCTTGTGAATGCCAGCCAATAAATCAGCTATGCCTTCACAAAAACAACTTTTTATTTAAATGTTTTAATGTGTTGACACAAACGACTTTATTTGAATGTTTCATTGATACCATAAATGCGTAGTAATGTCATTTCTTGATGACGTCAGGAACCGGTGAATCTGCTTTTTGAACCGGTTCAATGAGCCGAACTGTCCGAAAAGAGCCGGTTCGCGAAAATGAATCGGACTTTGCATCACTAGCCATGACTGAACAGAACTGAAGTGGCTTTATACTATACAAACAGGAGGTGGGATGTGAAGTGTGACATGGCAAGATGAATATCAAAATAAAAGCCGGAACAGAACAGGGTGTCAAAATAAAAGTACAAAACACAACAAAACCCAAGACAAAACCCTTACAATCTAGTATCATTTTAAATTTTAAAATCAATAATTTAAAACGATTTACAAGTTACAGGGAACATTAGTAATTATTAACCATGGCAGGGTTTAGGAAAAAATATAATGGGTACGTTTGATCAGTTAAGTATGCTAAATATTTTTTCCTTAATTGCGTAAAGCTGTCATAGTAAAAAAGCTTAAGTTTGCATATGGTTATTTTGGGAATTATGCGCTTGACTGGACTTTTTATGCACATTCTTAAGTCATAACACGCTACGTTTATGGGCATTCTGGGCGCAGAATTCATGCACTTGGAGCATCCTTTCATTGGAAGTCTCGCTCCGCAATGGCAAGTTCATAACTGTTAAAACACAAAGAGAATAGATGCATCACGTGCTCAGTACATAGTGAATTGCATCCCTCCAACGGCTTACTGAGACTTTATACAGTTATTGTGTGTCTGCGCGTGTGTAAATGACGCTTTTCGTCCGTTTAACTCAGTTTGCGAGTAAGTTACAGTGTTTCTGTGATCTTAAATATCTTTAAATGTGCGTTTGTTCCTTCACATGAAGCTATTGAGTGTATTAAAATACTTTGTAAATAGTGCATAAAACGTTTATGGTGCATTTATAATACTTGGTCCTTTTAATAGCGTGTCAGTAAAAACCACAGCTATAGCACAGTATAGGAATTGGATCGGTCATGTTGTCGGTCCTCAATCCGATCCAGCCTAAAAGCCCGGATCGGCCCCGGGACATCCCTATTCTAAACCTATTGTTTTGTACCGGGAAGTTGGTCATTTAGCCATCAAAACACAGAAAATACATAATTTTTACAAATTTTCACAGGACAAAGAACCTAAGAAATCGTGGATTGTTAAAATGCGAAGGGGCATATAATCTAATTTTGAGATAAGAGCAGAGTTTTGTTTTTAGCCTGTTGGCTTATCATAATTTCTAATGTGTGCATGCTACTTTTTTAAAAAAACACTAATATAGTCCTATAACTAAGCACATATCTACAATTCATACATATTACAAAAAATGCAAGGCATGAATACGTTAAAAACTTTTCTCGGGTGAGTTTTTTTAAGCACATTGACCTGAATCAACAAAAGCAGGATTTATTACTAACTAAATAACATTTGGACACAACTTTGGGGGTTCATGTGGGTATTACTTCGAACAATACTTGCACAACCAACTATCACATAAATAGCTTGTTTTCAAGTCAATCACAAGTTATTAAGTCTTGAAAAAACATAAAAGAGAAAATACATGAGACAAACTCTTATGTTCGATACAACTGGAGATGTATACAATAAAATATTGTATTGTTGCACTATATTGGTGTTTTAAAGAAAAGTAAACATATTTTCGACATGAGAAATTAATGATTATGTCTTAGGTTTGTATTTTGGTATTTTGATTTGATATTTGACAATAAGCTAATATCCAAAACAGATATTATGTACACAATGTGCTATTCTCATCTCAAATTAGGTCTTACGTCCCTACTTATTTTAACAATCCATGATTTCTGGGTTCTTTGTCCTGTGGAAATTTGTAAAATGATGTATTTTTTGTGTTTTGATGGCTGAATGACCAACATCCTGATACTAAACAATAGGTTTAAAGCATCAATCCCTCACAGCCTCGGTTTAGAATCAACGTGGTGGCTTCCTGAATAAGGCGTATATGATTATATTAAAGAAATTAAATTATTACATTTGTTAAAGGGGCAATAAGTAGTATTTACCCCCATCTAGTGGTGAAATTGTATTTTGCATTCAAACGAACAGTGCTCTCTAGCGCCTCGCCTTTCCAAATGCGTGTTGCAACAGTAGCCGTTATGTAATCACTGATCTCCTTGTCCGTTTCAGCTAGTTCACGTGTTCTGAATGAAAACGCGTTGGTAGGTTAGTGCTTTTTGTCCCTCTCTGCTATTATAGTTTATCAATACGGCGAAACGATATGGATGCTTCCTTGGACTTACCCGTTCAATGTAAGTAAAGAGGAGAAATTCTAAGCTTACAAAGAAAAGTCAGATCACTGGCAGAGGTCATTTGACACCAACGAGGACATATTTATGAATACAGACATTGATTTTGATTAATAAAACACTTAAAATCCTACTTACAGTCCCTTTAATAATCATCCTATTGACCAATCAGCATCCAGCCTCACCGTTGGCTGTTGCCAAGCAACTTGGCACATAGAAATAATGCATGTGCATGATCATTTATGATAGGCTGTGCTATATTGTGAATATTGACACTGTTCACAATCTGACATCCCATACTGCAGACGACTCCAAGCCGGATCTGTCCCAGAGTCGTCTTCTGTCTGGGATAGCATCAAGCATTGTATTGGTTACAAATTTGTATTTAAACAATATTCAATAAGCAGCTACTATAAACACAACCTTTCTTTTTCCATAGTGTGTATTTTAGCAGGGCTGAGATTGACCAATCATCATCCAGAACTGAAACTCTTTATTTTATGCTGCCGTTTTTATATGTATATTGAAATCTGTAAGCCAATAAAAATTGTAGACTTTGGTCTATGTGTTTATTTCTTTATTCTTTCCCTGACATCAAGTGCAATATGCCACCAGAAGGACGTCATGACCTTGATCTTGTGTACTCGTGTTTGTCAATGTGTGATCGCAGTCATCACATCATCAGCTCGCTCTAACAGGCACATTCCCCTCTGACACATCATCACATCTCCTACACACGTACGCATATCACACCTGCTAACAGTGCACTGTTTACCACAGAGACCACGGGTGCCTAAAAAGTATTCAAATGTCTTAAGCTTATACTAGAGATTTAAAAATTTGCATTATGATCCTCGCTGTCATCATTCAGGACCTTACAGTCAACTGAATGCATTTATGGGATGATTTAAAGAAAATTAATTCTTTTCATCCTTTTATTTCTGCTTTGTGTGGTCTTCCATTTTTATAATTTTATATTCTCTTTTTTAATGTCACCAGAGTTTTCGGGTGAAAGCATCTTTTGCGTCTTTTATCAAAGTATCTCAGCTAATAATAATTTCTGACAAATGTCATGTGAACGCCCAGCCAAGTCTCACAATGTATTTGCTCTAGTCATGTTTGATTTGCACCAATAAAACGTCTTCTGTTTTAAAGTGACTTGATCCTTGACTTGAAAATCTCTTTAAAAATATATGAGCAACAGTATATGATGTCATGCCCCAGGGCTACTGTTGTGAAGAAATAAATTATGCATAATAATTTATAATAAATGTGAAATGTATTTCAAATGCAACGCTGTAAATCAACTGTAAATGTATTTTTGTCATTATTAGAGTGATGTTTGTTTTGTGAGACTGTATGGACATGTACCGTATGTTGAATCTTGTTAGGATGTGTGTTTTATGTTGTGTGGTTGTGTGTTGGCGGAGAGGGATTATTTTGGTTTGTTTAGGAAGATTATACAGAAGTTACATCATTTGTGTAACTCTTTTGCTGTCTCTCTCTCTCTATCTCTCTCTCTCTCTCTATCTCTCTCTCTCTCAGTAAGAACAGACTGTCTTCCACCATGAACCCGGTGTACAGTCCAGTGCAACCGGGAACCCCGTACGGAAATCCTAAGAATATGGCATACACAGGTACGTGTTTAGCTTTCTTTATGGGTTGGTCACATTATGATTTTTTTGCAAATGTTACTTGCTTTGTGAAAAAAAAAACAATCATAATGCCTGCAGTGCGCTGAGTGAACAGAAATATCACAGTGTTAAAGGATTACTTTCTTTGTTCAGTCGAGAAGACATTTTTTGAGGAAAACATTCCAAGATTTTTTTACATATACTGGACAATTTCAATGCAGTTTATTTGGCCCTATAATCTGTCCCAAATTCCGTTTTATTTTGTGTTTTCTTTTTTTTTTTTTTTGGATTCTGGTTTTAATAATTGTTAAATTTCACTTATCAAAAAGCATATCTTATCAACTGAAACATTAAACTAATACAATTTATTGAAAGTTTAAATTAAAATTACATATAGGCGATGTACAGTATACTGGCTGTAGCAGTATCTACAATGTACTTTAAACAAGCTATTGACAAGCAACCAAATGTTAATTTTTTTCTTTTAATCATAATACTATACTCATCTTGTTTTACTTATCTGTATTAAATGTAAATATATTAGGCTACGTTCACACTGCAGGCTGAAACGACCCAATTCCGATTTGTTTTGCCCCTATGCGACCTGTATCTGATCTTTTCATGACAGTCTGAATGACACAGATCCGATCTTTTCAAATGTGACCCAGGCCACTTGGGTATGTGGTCCTGAATCCGATACGTATCTGATCCGTCTGAACGGCCAGGCCACATGTATCCGACCCGTACGTCGTTGATACACTACAAACGTCAAAATTCTGCGTTGAAGTAGACGGGAACGAGAAGATAAACAACTACCATGGCGGACGATGCTGCTGAGACCAGTCAATGGAAGAGAAGCGAGGTCACAGATTTAATTAATATTTGGGGTGACAGCTCTATTCAGGCCTAACTCAAGGGCTCTTATCGGAACCGGTCGGTTTACACTGCTCCACAAAACGCCATGGCCAAAAACCTTGCTCTCCTCCATCTTTTTAATTTTCTTCTTAAAACGAGAAGATTGTAATTGTGCTGGCTCCGTTGGGATAATAACTTTAATATTGCAAAAAGAGCTCTGCTGTTGACTACACTGTTGTTTGCATCCATGTTTAACGTACTTCCGCAAACAACGAGTGACGTTGTTGACCGTTGAGTACTCTTCTGGGGATGTGGGTCACTTCTGGGTCATTTTATGTTCACACAGGAGATCACAAAAGGTCGCATTAAATTGGAAATGTGAACGGCTTTGCTAAAAAATCTAATTTTTTCAAAAAATCTGAATTGAGCATTAAGTCCTGCAGTGTGAACGTAGCCTTAGTCTGTCAACAATCTAATTTAACATTAGCAATAAATACACATAAAACACTGCACAGTCCTAACTGTATGAATTAAATATACAGCTGCAAAAGTTGTTTAGTTAAGACTAGTGAGTGGTTTTCATTTTTGAAACATTCAGGAAGATAGTATACTGTGCTTTTAGTCTGCTGTGTCTTGGGCTTTGACGAAAACCTGCTTGCGCTCTAGGGGCCAAATGTTATTGTTTGCAATGCATAACGAGAAACGGACGTAGCTTTCTTTACGTCCAACATCACACAAAAGGAAAATGTTTCCGCATATTTCTTTCATTTGCTGATCAATGTTTTTAAAAAAACAGCATTTGAAAATGAGTTATAATGGGTTTTAATAATGACAATGCAAAATTGCCGAATTACATGACATTCTGCGTCATACAGTTAATTCCTTTTTATGCTTGCATTCCGTAAGTCCATCCGCGTTTTCCGCATCGTGGAAATCATAGGACCCTAAGATTAAAATTGGAGTTTCAATGCAGCTTCAAAGGGCTCTAAACAATCCCAACCGAGACACAAGGGTCTTATCTTGCAAAACAATCCTTAGCCGTTTCTCAATACCAAGTACGCCAAACTCGGACTTGTGTCCTTCGTAGTTCGAACTTGCAAGTTCAGACTCGGAAGAACGAAATCCTGACGCGAAATGCATTCTGGGAAACTTCACCGTCATAAGTCCACACAAGTCTCCTCTGATGCATCCTCGATAAAATGGGCGGATCAAGAACACATCCGGGGATTGTATGTGAACTTGGGCTTGATGCGAACTTTGAATTGGAACAGTACTTGGGCCGCGACTGATGACGTTTCACAAGTCCACAAGAACGCAAGTACAGACAAGAACGCATATTGAGAAACGGCTCTTATTTTCGAAAAAAAACTCGTTGTGCACTAACCGTGTGATGCGCTAGCACGACCTTGCATATCACGTAATCACATTGAAAGGTCACGCGTTACATATGTGAAAAGCACACTTGCGGACCGTTTTAAACAATAAACTGACACCAAGAAATTAATTAGTATCATGTTGAGGTCCACTAAAGTTCACTATATGGAGAAAAATCCTAGAATGTTTTCCTCAAAAAAAATTATTTCTTCTGGACTGAACAAAGAAAGACATACACATCTCTGATGACTTTTTTTAAATTATCCAAATTTTTTTATGAAAGTTGAATAATCCTATAAAACATGTGTGCGCATTTAGGTTTAGCGTGTTAATGTTAATGAATACAAGCGCCTTACCTCGAGTGCGTGCGTGTGTGTGCGTGTGTGTGTGTGTGTGTGTGTGTGTGTGTGTGTGTGTGTGTGTGTGTGTGTGTGTGTGTGTGTGTGTGTGTGTGTGTGTGGTGTGTGTGCCTGTGCATGTGCGTGTGTGTATGTGTGTGCGTGTGTGCATGCCTGTGTGTCACTCATAGCAGGTGTTTGTCTGCCGTCATAGCAACCGTAAGCTCATATTTAATGTGCTCTCATTGAAGGGATTCTCTCTGTCAATACAGCGTGTTTACACAGCAACATCTCAACGCTCTCTCTCTCCATCTTCAGTCTCTTTCATTGTTTCTTTCTCCCACTGCAATTACCCAGAGATTTTATTGCTCAGTTATCTCTTTTATAGCTCGTAAGATATAATGCATTGATTTAAAATTAATCTTGTCTGAGAAAAGTCTTAAGGGGAAATAAAAAACACGAGAGAACGTACAGTGTAGAGGAAGCATAGCTCAAATTATTTAATGTCTTTGTCATTTGCAGATTTGTGACCTTGGACAAGTATACAAAAAAATATCAAAATTATAGGTTTTTTTCTTTTATGCCAAAAAATTATTAGGATATTAAGTAAAGATCATTTTCCATAAATTTTGTACATTTCCTACTATAAACATATTAACTTTATTTGTATGAGTGGATGCAGTTGCTAATAAGGCAATTTTCTCAACATTTAGATTTTTTTGCATCCTCAGATTCCAGATTTTCAAGTAGTTGTATCTCAGCCCAATTTTGTCCTGTCCTAACAAAGCATACATTCAGCATTGATGCTTAAAAAAATTAACCCTGTGACTTGTTTTGTGTTCCATATTCACATTTAAGTGTCTTGGCAATTTAACAAATTAAGATAATTTTGAGAGCTCTGAATCTGAGAAATCTGAAGGCAATGTGAGATTAAAAATTTAGCAAAGGAACTAAAGAAGGTGTTAAGGAAGTTGAGATTTAGGTTTTAGTTTTTTTAGGTGTTTAGCTGGTGCAGGGTGATGTTTCAAAATACAGTGATCTCATTTGCTCTTAAATTAATATAATTAATTTTTTTAAAAAGGCAGCATTTTTTATGATTTTTTACAAAAGTTTAATGCCTTCAAGAAAAATTTCTTTAAATATATAAACATACAATATATCAAACGAAAGAACAGATCCTCTGCTTTCATCCTACCTTTTATTTGTTTTCTTTTATCACATCTCAAATATGGGTAGGTTTCTTCAAGAATATCACATTTTGAGCAAAAGGCTGAGATAATTGCGTTTTTGTGAAGGACTTTTGATAGAGATCAGATTCAAAAAGATCATTAAAACATACACAGAGTTTGAACTGTTTTACCTAAGGGGTTTTAGGAGTTGGGTAAGAGCACCACCTGGTGTATATTAGCAGAAGAATGGATTGCCGGAAAAACTCGTCATTAGCAGGGAAGCGTTTTCTCTTAATTCATCAATGGTGGGGAAAGAGTTAATGTTTAGAGGAAGTAATTTATATGTGAAAAAATACAGACCACGTGACTAGCATAGTTCAAAGATCTGATATTTACCCATGCCGAAAAAAATGTACCTGCAGGTACATTTGACTGCAAGTTGTATTAAATGAACTGCATGCATACTTGAAAAATAAACAATTGCATTGAAAACAACACTGTTTCTGTTCATAATGTCGGAGTCAATTTTGTTGAAAAAAGACAAATTTCTAATTTTGGCAAGTAAAAATTTGCCGACTTTTTTAACCCTTACTCTTTCTTACATATACCTGTTGACGTATTAATTTTGCACCGTGTGTAGTATTAAAACATTGCTTGAATGTAAGAATGTAGGAGTCAACTGTACTAGTCTTTGTGAGGACAGCTGAACGGATGGATGAGTTTCAGGTCATTTGATTGGAGAGATGCTGAGATGGAGACGACATAAAGAATCTCTTACTGGTGTCTTATAGGATTCAGTGACCTCTAGTGGTTCATGACAGATTTGCAGGTGGCCATTAGAAAACAAAAGCTTATTTATACAGCAGAGCTGGACCATATTGACCAAAATTCGCATTTCTGTTCTTTTGGGATGAATTGTGGTATATCTCAGTGTTTTCTAGAAAGTGAAAAAATGTTTACATGCAAATCAAAGCCTCGTGTGAGATGACCTCACGATCACAAAAACAGCGTATGATGAAAATGAAAGGGATATTTAATAAATGGACATATTTGTAAAGTGTATTTATAACTCAATTCAGTCCCGAGGTGTTGTTAAAGTGCGATTATGAGTTGTTTGGATTGAACGTTCCTCTCCCGTGAAACGGTGCACATCTGACACCTTGTGTTGTTTAGTAAGCGAGAGATGTGCTGG
Organism: Misgurnus anguillicaudatus; assembly: GCF_027580225.2. NCBI lineage: Eukaryota > Metazoa > Chordata > Actinopteri > Cypriniformes > Cobitidae > Misgurnus > Misgurnus anguillicaudatus. The sequence goes on along the minus strand of NC_073351.2, from coordinate 33,816,405 downwards.
GTTTCACATTCATCTGACTGAGTCTTATTGAGATGTGATGAAGACCATCTGTGCTCATCCTTTTTAATAAAGACATCACCTTTTTCTCTGTTTGGCAGAGGTTACAGAGAGTAATCTGTTTTAGTAGATAACATAAAATTTATCTACTAAAACTAATGTATAGTTAAATGTGTAAATTTTTTCTCTTTTCTCAGCATAATATACATAGACTACTGTAAGTAATGTATTCATAGTTAGTTTTCTTTAAATACTTGAGCATCCAGACCGGTCCGACTCCAACAATGACATCAGCATTTTTTTGAAAACTAACAGTGACACGAAACACAATGTATTTCTTTCAATATTTAGTTATAGGCGTTTTTTAAACTGTTGTCTATTTATATTTACAGGTTATCCTGGAGGTTACCCGACGACTGCCCCAGCATACACAACCAATCTCTATCAGACAGGCAGCCCAGGATATCCACCAGGTTTGTGTACACATGCACACATTGTACTTGCATGTCTAAACCTCTGTATTTTCTCTTGAAAAGCAAATTATTTAAATATATATTTAGTTTATAAATGTTTTACTGCAGGTAAGTTTGTGCTCCATTTAAAGATATAACCATACAACTGTAACACACAAACACACACACACACACAGTGTACAAAAATTTCTACACACACAGTTCAAAATGTAAATCATGGTATACCAGATAACGGGCAGCTGTCTGATCAATGAATAATATCTGTATTAAGTTTATTAAGCAAAGGTTAATGTTAAACTTGCATTACATGTGCATTATTATCCATGCAGTGCATAGATTTTGGAAAGGACATCTAAAAACATCGAGAACTCTCTGAAAAGGAAAGAGTCGACTTTAATACACGTAATGATGCTGGATGATCTTTGAGACAAGTAGACTGTTGATATAATACATTTGTTAAGCACTGTATGTACTGTAGATGTTCATTTTGACCGGTTAACTGAAGTTAAGAATTTATGACTGATTAATATTATCATTTAACTCATTCCCCGCCAGCCTTTTTAAAAAAGTTGCCCGCCAGCATTTTTTGTGATTTTCACGAAATGCCTTCCAGGAAATTTTTCTTCTAAAAACATATAAACATACAAACATATCAAATGAAAGAACAGACTCTCTGCTTTTAAACAAACAATAAACAAACAAACAAAACTGGAAACAAGTTTCATCCTAGCTATATTTTTTCTCTGTTTATAAACTCTTAAATATGGGTATTTTTCTTAAAAAATAAAAAGTTTTTAGCAAAAAGCTGAAATGCATTTTTGTGAAGAAATTTTGTTTGAGATCAGATTCAGAACAATTATCAAAAGTGTAAAATTAATAAATCATTTTTTGCTTACATTTTTTTATAAATTGGGCCATCTAGTGGATAATCGCGGTATTACAGATAACCATAAAAACTTATCAGAAACACGTTTTTTCATGCAAATGTTTTCTCTTAATTGACGAGATAACTCGTCAATGGCGTGGAATGTGTTAAAAGAAAGAAATATTTGTTAGCGTACGGTGCATGTCTTCCATAGTAGGAATAAAAAATATAATGGAATTTAAAGGGGTACCATCAACCGTGTGCTTACCATCATTTATCAAAATATTTTCTTCATCATTTATCACAGTACTTCCAAAATATTTTTTCTACTATGGAAGTCAATGGTCACTATAGGCTATGTGTTTGCCATCATTTCTCAAAATATCTTCTTTTGTGTTCATAAGAAAAAAGAAATTCATACAGGTTGAGAACAACATGAGGACGAGTAAATGAAGACAGAATTTTCATTTTAAAGTAAACTGTCCCTTTAATTAAGTAATATTGTTGCACTGACGATCTGGTGAAGTAATAATTTGCATGAGAAATCATTTGTACTGCATATGTGTCCGTGCTTGAGTTTGGCTTAAAAGCTGCACAGAGACGCGCGTGTGTGCAAGATGATGCGGTCCGTCTCGCGTGTCCGGACAGACTGATCACCTCTATCCTAGACCCTGACCATAAACATTTCTCCTTTTGCTCAAACAAAGAAAGAAGACACAAAAGCAAAACTTTTTGAAAGGGGTCCTGCATTAGAAATGGCCACTGTGGTAGATGAAAAAGAGACAATCCGCCCTCTTTGGATATTAATCCTCTGGACTAATCGCGTGCTCTTTGATAGTAATGTGGCGTGAAATTTTGATAATGTATGAATCCTGGTTCTGTTCTTGATCTGTTGCTGCTGTTTGCACTTTTAAATCAAATAAAATGTTTGTATTGTTTTTAATTGGTCGCAAACAACCGTTAGCTGTATTTTTACTCATTGAAATGATTTTGATAAATATTTCATAATGATCAGGCAAGTTATTGAGACACACAGAAGCATTTAGGCAAATAGTCCCACTGGTGATTATATTGAAGTTTCAAAGCTGTATTCAGGTGTTATATACGAAGAGAAATACATTTAAGTTATTTAAAGATGAATTTTCCTGTGTTAGGTTAGCGGACGGGTTTGACAAGACTTTTAGTGTGGAGTTTGAAGCGGTGTTTTGCAAAAACTGTGAAATGTGTCTTGTTTATGGATCAGATTTTTAATGGTTCGTATGTGAGGTCATTTATAGTACAGATGGTTGTATAATTTCACCTGTGGTGTTTGAATGCGACCCGTGTGACACCTCTTTCTGATTCATATATTTGCTGTGTAGGTTATTTAGCTTGGTTGAAGTACAGTTTGTATTTTCCTGTGGCAATCGTTTTTTCTTTTCTTTTTTTTGTGGATAGCCTGGGGCTTGATCTATACCAGTCAGCACTTTGGTCTAGCACATTATATTACTCCCCCTGCTGGCTCATATGTGACCCTGCCTGTGAAAACTCGAAGTCATTTTTTGTGATTTACTTAAAATCTTCCTACATGATGTAAAAAACATTCTGTGAAAATATAATCTTGATATCTTTAATATTGACAGAGTAAGATTATGTCAAAGAGCAAAACTTTGATGCTCCTAATCTCATGAGATATATTTTACATGAAGGGTCACGTATGGTTCCCCCCAAATATCTTTTTAAAAGCACATGGACCTCAGTTATTTTTTAATTTCTTTGGACTAATGTATTGAAAATGTGCAGAAGAATCATTCCTCATTTGAAATAGTAAAAATGCATCTTGTTGTGCAAACACACGGCTCTTTCACGTCTCTTTCTACGGGATCAGCAATTTCTGTTAAATTACCATAGTTGAAAATGTGCATATATTAAACCCGGCAGCAGCATGCATATTAAAGCATGCAAGTAAACTGAAGTGTTGTGATGCATCTGTGCAGCACTTGGGTGGCCATTGTGTCATTCCAGCACTTCTCTTTGTTTGTTGCTCATCCGCGTCTCATTGTCGCCTCCTCTCGGCAGTAAAGTGATATCGCACCATCTGCAACAAGCTTTGTATTAGTAGTTTGTCATACTGTTAATATGTTTGAGCTGGAACCTGTTTGCCTCACATTAATGTTTTTATTTTATTTATTAGTAGGTTAGAGCCAACAACTTTAAAATGACTTGTTTTCCCACAGAATTTGAAAAAATGTGTGAAAATTTTGCTGACCAGAGGGTCTTAGATTACATTTACATACGTACAAAGGTAGCACGGATATATTTGTAGCATGCACCATCAATACATTGCATGGGTCAAAATAATTGTTTTTATGCTAAAAATCATTAGGATATTAAATATGTATATTTATATTATATTATATTTATGCATTCTTTAATGCATAAATTAAGGATCTTTATGCAGAGATTCTTCTGTCAATTTCCTAACTTAAATATATAAATAAAATGATTATATATTGTTATACATATTATAAAATTATTATTATATTATATTTGTAATATGTTATGTTAAGGACTTCATTTGGACAACTTTTGATATTTTATATCAGATTCCAGATTTTCTTGTATTTTGGCCAAATATTGTCATATCCTTTCAAACCATACATCAATGGAAAGATTATTAATCCAGCTGTTTAGATAAATCAAATAAAATAGATAAATAAGACAGTATTTTGGTCCAGGGTCACATATTGTACTGAAGCATTTTATGAAATTGTTTAGTCAAAAATTTTAGGAAATCATTTGCTTCAATTATTTAGATTATCTTAAATGATTACATATATTGAAATGTATCGATGTGAAAGTTTTTTATGTTGTGATTAATCCTCACAAACAATTAAATTTAAATGTATTTCTGTGCCCCTTTTATAGTTTTGTATTATTGCAAAGCAGCGTTACGGCCTTTTATGAACAAACAGTACAAAAAAAATATAGAAATGAGTAAAGTAAATTATAAAATACATGATATAAATGCAAACTTTTCATAAGATGTTTTATAAGATTAATGATAACTGTTAAAAAAATTGCCTGTCGAATTGTAATTGGCCTGTTATATTCATAACGCTGTTTCACATTTTGTTTATAATATGTACATTATATATACTTTTACTTATTTTGTCCACTTTCTGAAGCGTATTGAAGACATCCAACACATCAGATTAAAAAGTTTATCTCTCTTGCTGTAGCTAAAAATAAAATATTATTATGAATATATCCTATTTTCTTATGAATAATCCATGGGTTGTGTCTTTGACACCCCTGAACTAAAGGCGTTTAAGGTTTGAAGTGTGCTCACTAGGAAGGCTGCTTGATCTGATTTTAGTGAAGACTATTGTGCGTGGTTATGTAGTGCGCGAGCGTGGTCGGGTCTCCGTCGGTCGGTTGTAGAGTTTCAGCTGTTGCATTGAGCTGAAGTATGTGTGTAACTCTTCTTGTGTTGTTGTGTTTGTTTGGGACAGTGCTGCTGGTGAAGCAGGCCTGGCCCCAGACCGCATCAGCTCCGGGGCCCGCAGAAAGCTCCTATGACCTGACTGTGGACGCTGGCTCAGAGAGCAGGCAGTACCAGGCATCTTCTACCGCATTCAGTAAATATGATTACTATACTCTACTGTAACTGCTGTGTGTTCCCATGTTGATCTATACAACATTCACACACGAACACAGACTGTACAGTACTGTAAGAACCACTGTAAGACATACCAGTACACACATCACGCACACATTAGTACCTATAGATGTGATCTGTACATTTGGCCTCATAAAACTTGTTGTGAAAGCATACTTTGGTGAGGCATACTATAAATCTATTAAAAACCTTGATGACCATGGCACTCTTTTATGCTCTCATAGCTATATATAGGTTTTAATGAAAGGAGTGCCAAGGTCATTCAGTGTCTTTGTAAATGGACTTTTTGAGCCCTAGACCAGAAGTCTTCAACTTTTTTCAGGCCAAGGACCCCTAATGGATAGAGAGGAGGTGTATGGACCAGTGATGCGCGGGTTGATCCAAAATGAGCGGGTGCCTGCTGTCACCCAGGGTTACGAGTCATCCAAAAATATTTTTAATGATATTCGGGTCACGGTCGGTGGGGTCGTTTGAAAGAAAGATAGCTATTTTAAACAACTACTACTTAATAAACATGCAGGCCAGGAAGCGTGTCGTGTAAATGATTTATTTATATTTTGCGGTCCAAGTTGTGGGCAGGTTAGTTGAAAACGTCGGTCGGGTTGTTTATACATTGACCCGCGCATCACTGGTAGGGATCCTCAGTACATGTATCAAACTAAATGGGAAATTTCACGAGACCTTTTTACCATGTCAAATAAATCTTTTGTGTCCCCAGTGTACGTATGTGAAGTTTTAGCTCAAAATACTGTTTAGATGATTTATTAGAACATGTTAAAATTGACGTTTTTGTGTGTGTCCTTTTAAATGCAAATTATCTTATGAAATGCAAACACTGATAACCATGATGGTGGTTCGTTAAAATTTAAACTCAATTGTGCTGTCAATATATCTCTCTCTCTCTCTCTCTCAATGATAAAATATAAAATCTCATTGCGATTGTTTGACCTAATCGGAATGATTTCAGATCACCGCAATGATTGCACATCTCTCTAAAAAACATAAGGGGGAGCTGCAGCGCCTCTATAAATGAGACGTATCAGATGGCGCTCCTTTACTGACAGTGTAACGCCATACATTGCAAAGCCATTTAATACAGTAAAAACAGCATTTAAAGAATTTTTTGCAGCCACTACAGACGTGTTTGGCTACTATTTAAGGCCTGTTTTGGTTTAGTCAGTTTATTTTTATTTTTAGTTATTTTTCACACACTTTATTGTGTTTATTCCTTATGAAGAATTTTTCAGTTTTTGAAAGATTTATTCATTAAATAATTACTTTTAAATATGTGTTATGTGTATTAATATTTACTGCCAGGTTAACCTTGTAAAAGTTTTAATTTAAATAATCACAACAATGTGTAAAAAAATTTTTATGAGAATTCAACATCAAAGCAATAAAAAATAGGAAATTAATCGTCATAATCGTCACAATTTATTATACAATTAACTGTCAGCCAAATTTCCTAATCGTGACAGCCCTACACAGTCACATGCTGTTACCATAGTAGTACATTACATTTTAAATGTACTAAATAGATTATAATGTGGGAACAGTCTCCTCTTCATTTTTAATCAATGTACTATTATTATTAGTATTATTATTATTATTAGCCTATTGCATTTTTGTTTAATGTTTAATTTCTTTGATCCCCAAAAATTCCCGTAAGTGTGTCTGTCTTCGCATGGCAGTGTTTTAGAGTTTGAAACCGAGTTAATATCTTACAGTGCATACTGGAGTGTTTGAGATCGAATCTGTTGGCTTTGAGTTATAATAGCAGCAGTAGTTCAGTAAAATAACTTTGGTGTTGTGTTGCATTCAAGCTCTAGGTTTAATCAGTATGTGTGTTCCCGGGACTCGAACCCATCATCTTTTGCACTGCTAATGTAATGCTTAAACTGGAACGTTTGACAGGAATACTCCATTAGATTAAAGACGGTTCAATCTGCTTCTTCATGGTGGTTTAAGCGTGTAGCAACTGAGATCTAGTTTGTCAGATTTATCCATGTGTTTAAACGGTATAACTAATAATAAGATAAAGTAATGCCTGATGTAAACTAGTCGTTTTTCAGCAGAATTTGCCGTTGTAAATCAAAATATGTCATTTATGTAAATCGTGTGGATCCGATGGGATTTTTGTGTTTGTGTTTGGTCTGCAAGCACAAAAAAAACATCAGAATCAGAAATGGGTAGACTGGACTGAAGTGAGACCATAGGCATCTCTCGTTTTTGGTACAGCGCCTGAAGTCTTTTGGCCAGTTAGAATCAAAATAACAGCATCCTCGTCTTTTTGGACCATCCAGTTGTTCCATTAAGTTCAAGTGAAGTATTGGTAATAAATGTGTTTTCATTTGAAGCAAATCTTGGCAGTTCACTATATTTATTTAGTCAAAATATTAGTTTTAAAGGTGCAATGTGTACATTGTAGCGGCATCTAGTGGCGAGGTTGCAAATTGCAACCAACAGCATAGTCCACTGCTCACCCCTTGCTTTTGAAACACATAGAGAAGCTACGGTAGCTGCCACCGGACAAACATGTCATAGTCGGAGACAAAATTGTCCGTTAAGGGCTTCTGTAGAAAAATGGTGGCACAAAATGGCGACTTCCATGTAAGGGGAGCCTCTTTGTATGTAGATAAAAAGGTATCGTGCTAATGTAATAAACACATAACGGTTCTTTATAAAAGGTCTTTATACACCCCTGATAATATAGTTTTGTATATTATTTTGCATTTCTGTTAAGAGATCCTTCTAAAATTTACACACTGCACCTTTAATGCTTACTTTACATGTGAAAATAGAAAATGATTCTTAAGGGCTTATTATAGTTGTGCGTAGGTCCTACGGAGGGGTTCTAGAGGACCAATCACAGCATTTGCGGTCCGCGTAGAACAGATGTGTTGTTAAAATTTTGGTAAAGTGCAAGTCAAGCTACGCAGAGCTACGCGCAACCATAGCTATGTCGTAGGAACCTATGCACCATATATATTACACTTTACAGAGAGGGAAGCCCCTAGACCCACATACAGGGATTACATTCGTAAACTTGTCACTTTTTCACCTCTTGTAATTTACTTTAGTTTTATTTTACTACCTGACAGATGGTGTGTGTAATTGTAATATTGTGAATGTGTATGTGTTTGTTTGTACTTTATATATGCCCTGAATGATGTGTTGGATACGCTTTTGTCGAATTACAAAGTACAGTTCAGTGCTTTACCACTGCTCACCAGAAGGTGGCGACTCTCCCCATATAGACCCATGTGAATAATTGCTTCTCGAAAATGATGTGAGCATCATTCGATTAGTGTACGACACCTGAGGTTTACCTAACAGCATCCCTCTCGCTTTGTCTCTCTCTCATTCTTTCAGGATATACAGCAGGAACGCCTTATAAAGTGCCCCCTACTCAGACCAATGGAGCCCCCCCTCCTTACTCCCCATCCCCTAACCCTTACCAAACGGCCATGTACCCCATTAGAAGTGCCTATCCCCAGCAGAACCTCTATGCTCAGGTAAGTCTCTTAGCGAGATGTTTTGACTAATTTGTTCTCATAAGAGTCTCTTTGATATTTTTTTAGGAATCAGGTTTTTGGTCTTACGTTCACAATGCTTTGTCTTCTCTTTAGGGTGCTTACTACACACAGCCGGTGTATGCCGCTCAGCCTCATGTCATCCACCACACCACCGTGGTTCAGCCCAACAGCATCCCCTCTGCCATCTACCCGGCTCCTGTACCCGCCCCGCGCTCAAACGGAGTGGCCATGGGTATGGTGGCAGGGACAACGATGGCAATGTCTGCTGGTAAAACGAGTTTTTCAGACTTCTTCATATTTCGATGTTACAGATTTATTTCAAAATCATTAAGTCCCAGTCTCACAGACAAGGCTTAAAGTCGCCATGAAACGGAAGTAGCGATTGTTTTATTTTTCCCGTTGTGACCTACATCCGAGTTGAAACGGCTTCTAAAATAAATAAGGGGAAGGCTGGACTTGTATTCTGTCCATTGAGAACTGATTGGATCGTTTGAAGTTGGGTCATGTTGGTGTTTGCTAATCGCTGCAATCTTTTCCTGGACCCCATCCACCAATCATACCCAAGTGTATCGCGCAAGCCCTGAAAGTGAAGCCAAAATGTCTCTATACTGGTCCCAGTATAGGTCATAAACCCCGCCTCCCCCATGTTATTCAATGGGACCAACTAAACAATTTAATTACACTTCAAATATCTTTTTTCCGAAGCAGATTTCTGTCATTTACTGTGATTTTTATCACGCTGATGTAAATTCAAATGTTTGTTTTTAAAATAAGTTTGTTTTAAGTTACTTATTTAATGTTATAAAAACAGTGGTGTCACGTCATGATTGACAGCTGTGATATGCGCATTCTGCGAGAGTGAGGGCGGGGCCTTGATTTCGCAGCTTTACTTCCTGCTCACTACTGCGCATGACTGGTCCCAAATCGCTACTGCGCAGACTCAAGATCCAAGATGTCAGCGCCGTATCGGGACACTGGCGGCTTCAATTTTCACCAATGGAAGAGAGCTAATGGGTGTCGTCCATCTTTTTATACAGTTTATGGTCATATCAAATGATCGGAGGTAAAAAGATGTCGTTTTGAGAATGGGAGGAAGTTTGCATTTTTGATTCAAGATTTAGGGTGGCCATTTGTGCCGGTTGCGCCGGACGCTTCCCGGGCATGTTTTCGGGTTCGTTCTCCGGGGGTCGCGTTGCTCGACCGCGTACGTCATCGAGGTTCTCACATTTCAGTTAAAATACATTAGAAAATTAAGATTTGTTTCTTTTAAGACATACAATCATTGTAGGTTCATTCTTACCTTGAAATGTAACGGTTGCTTTTCTGAAATTAAACCCAAAATATTAAACCTCGATGACGTATGCGGTCGACCAACGCGACTTCCGGAGAACGAACCCGAAAACATGTTCGGGACGTGTCCGGCGGAACTGGCACGAATGGCCACCCTATCAAGATTATAAGGGAACATGAATTTTAAAAAAATAATGAAGCTCACAGATGAGTAATTTGTAAAATAAATACCACAATATTACAAAACAAATTACCCATTTTTTTTCTCATTTCAATTTCATTATGACTTTAAGCCAAGTCAAAAACAAGTGTATGTTTTAGTTTTTTTTTGTCCGTAATACCATATATTTTACTATATATACTATATATTTAAAATTTTCTTCATAAAGCTTCTTTGAAACAATGCCCGTTATTGCAAATTATACAATGTGCACATTTGCAATGCAATAATTTTAATTGCTCTTGCAGTCATAATTAAGAAATATTGTTGTATAATCTTTTGATTCTTTTCGACAGGTACCTTGTTGACTACCCCTCAGCACACTCAGATCGGAGGACACCCCGTCACCGTGCCAACATATCGACCCCAAGGAACACCTGGGTACAGCTATGTGCCACCTCACTGGTAGAGCCCACCTGCCAATCATGTGAGTCCCCTCCCACGTGACACCTCTGCTTCACTCCAGTTCGATCCAGTCACTGAATTTTTCTTTTTCTGATCACAGATCTGGAGTCAAACATTGTATGCAACTACTAAAGTCTTACATTGGCGCTCTGTGATCAACAGTGAGGCGCCACCACGTCTGTTTGCAAGAACAAAAGAGAAAAAGTGCAAGGGTCACTTTATGCATTCTTATGTGTTTTTGTAAAAGCTGCTTTTTTATCTTTTAATTTAATTTTTAGTTTTCTCCTCATGTTTTTTGGGATGACGTTCTTGCATTAGTTTTTTTTTTCAGTGTTCCACATTTATATCTGTATGAGCTCCAGAACGATTTCGACCAATCACGCCTCTTCAAGCGATTCCTCTTTTGTGTTCAGTGTAAACGCTGGTGTGTAGGAATGTACCGACGCAATATCAGCACCCCTCGGGTCATTCACTCGATTATGCTGCCAAATTTTATAACCTTTAGATATCAGCACAGGATTTTTTATTTTATTTACAGCCAACTTTTATTTCGGCATTCACCGTTCTCTCGCCGAACGTTTGGGAACATTTTTTATTTGATTTTTTTTTTTTTCGTTTTCATCGATAACAAGGGTGTCTTCCAGCTTGTAGCTGTGTTCCTGTAGATTTGTAAGGAATATATCATTAGTAGGCCAGTGCAAATGTGGTTTAACCTTCATTAGGATATCGAGTACATACAGTAATCTTAGTTATTCACTAAATAGGGAACGTTCGAGTGAGCCGGTTACTTTATTAGCTTATGTGTCAGGATAGCGTAAGCTTCTATATCGTGTATATTCAATTTATATAAATGTGTGCACGGGTGCTCTCGCAGGGAAATTGGCGTCACGCTCGCGGGGAACTCGCGGTTTACGGCGTGGAAAAATGTATCAGTGGCACTTAGCTGGAGCCTCTGGGTGTGATGTCATCAAAGTGGCATTGAACCCAATCGATGTGTGCCAACGTCGAGGACGGATAGGATAGACACTACTTTGACTTGACCATTAAGATCGCATCCAGGATTCAAAGGGATTTTATCGCAACGTAGATAGCACTAAAAGCAAAAATGTAGTTCTGGGTCAAGAGTGGCTGATATCTAATCCCTGGTCCTCTGTGAAATCTTGGGTCTGTAAGCCTACAGTTGCACAGATTTGAAGCGTAAAAGGGGAGTCGATCAATGCAATAATAAGAACGGCCTGCTTGAGTGGCTTTTAATTGTAATTTACAACGTTTTCGAGAGAATTTTAAGTTCGTATACGAGGCCTCGTATCCATGAATAGTGTATTCAGAAGTGACATATCAAGTATACTACGAAATGTTATACTGAAGCATTGCACATTGACAAATAGACATAACTTAACCAATTATACGGTACACTCTCATATTTAATGATGTAATTAAGAAAAACAAGCATTTAATCTAGAAACCATTAGTCTCGGTATGTCTCTGGACGTAATATTGTTGTCAGTACAAAAACACAGTATCGCTCCATTTTAGTTCTTGTTTTGGCTAATCGACCACTATTTCCATATAGTAAAGCTCAACGTGGGGAGAACCGATTCTCTGATCTTATGTGAAAGTAATAAAGTCTAGTAATGCATGTGTCATGCGTTTGAATGCAGTATAGTGTAATCGGATGAAAACTATGCCCTCGCTAAGCATGGTTGCATCATGTTGAATCGCAGCTTACGGATTGCTTTTATTAATGCGTTACATTAAAACACATTCCCTTAGATGTTTCATTTAAATAAAGGAGAGAAAGTGAATCTCACCCAAACATGTCCAGGTCACAATTTACCCTAAAATGAAAGAAAAAAATATATATACGTTGCATTTTTCCTCTTTAAATTCTTTATTATTTTCCGTGCATTACAGTTCAAAAATCTAAAGTATGAATTTATTAACATTATTTTGCTTACATTACAGTTACATTAAAATTAGGCGAGAACTGATTTGCTTCATGCTCTTTAAGCAAAAACTTTTTTTTGTTGATTTTAGGGTGAGATTCACCTAAACATTACTGTAACTTTACTACATTAGGATCTGTAACTATAAAAGACCAAATGGTTTCTAATGTAGTAAAGTTACAGTAATATATGTTTGGCCTGAGCAAGTTTAAGTAAAGGCCATGCCCACAAATGTAAAAACTGATTATTGATTGATAATGAGATTAAAATTCTGCCCTCTGTGCCCCTTCTTCAGTATTACATCAAGCAATGAAATATATACTCTGTATCTTTGCAACAACTCAGATTGTATCGCAAAACTATAGTCGACATAATGAAACATTTACAAACCGATTGAGAACTTGGAGATATCACGGGTGATTCATTCAGTACGACCAGAATTTGCCATCCACTCTGACGTGTAACTTAGGCGCTTTTTACGTAAGTGTTATTTAAAGTTTTAATTAATGATTGATGTTCAGTTTTCTTCAATAGGAGATCTTTATAGTTGATCTGGAGTGGAGTGAATTACAGTTCATGTGGTTGAGAGGCATTTCAGAGCACAAGTCTTCAAAGGGTTTCCTCTTCATTTACTTGATGATTTTCGCTTTCTCTTCCTCATTTTGCTGATCAGAGGTCGGCAGATATTCAATATTATTTCAATATTCCTGAAATACGAAACATCCGTACTTGTTTGCACACCCTCGTATCGCTCCATACGCGTACCCTGACGTGGTGAAGAGGAACGAATGTAGTAGTAAAACGTTTAACATGCTTTATTCCAGTTCCTCTTCTTAGCCATACAATAGCTACGTAATTTGAAAAAAAAAAAGAAAGTAAAACACAGTTAGGGTGTTTAAAACGGACTGCTTTGCTATGATGTTTTCCGTCATCATTCCATCTGGAGATTTTGGTGTACGTCATTGTTAAAACACATTGATCTGTTTCTTGTGAAACCCTGAGAGTTGCTTTTGCCCAAATTCGGTTTTGGTGTGAGCATTCGATTTCCTGTCCTCCGTTTGATTGTTTTGAACTCGTGATGTTAATATTGCAAACCCATGCACTGTTCTGTTGTGTTGTTTCTGGGCATCGATCAAACGATTGCTTACTAGCGCCCGTGACGCATGCAGCGGGTTATTAGCTCCAGTGAAGTCAGTGTCACGTCAACAGTACGTCAAGTCTTTCCGCGGTAATGATGGGTTATTTCACTTTAAGGCCATTACAGAATAACACTATTGTTTAGGATAACAGCGATTTACGTTTGATTGAGAACAAGACTTTATGGTTTGCATTCGAAATGTAAAGCAAAAATGGGAAAGTCTTCCAGAAGTGATCTCCCTTCATTGAGTGTTAAAGACCTCTTGCCCCATGTGTTACGCACTACAGCGCGGTTTCTGGTGCCAGCGAGATGTCCGGGCCGTGTCCTTCGACCATTTTAATAAGGAGACCCACAGTAGACTTGTGAAATGAAGTGTAATTCTGTTTTTATCATATTGGGTTTTTTTATTGTTTTTTGTTTTGTTTTTGAAGATCAGTTAGTGATCTCTGTGACATAATTAAGCCAAGTTTGTAATTGTATAATATTTACTGTAAGATGTAGAACATTCAATAACTATTAAAATCTTTCCAAAAAAAAAATGTGTGCCATTTTTGTTTGTCTGTGATGGACATGATAAATGTATCTGCTCAGTTACTGGGATTTTCAAGCACAACCATTTCTAGGGTTTACAAAGAATGGTGGGAAAAGGAAAAAACATCCAGTATGCGGTAGTATTGTGAGTGAAAATGCCTTGTTGATGCTAGAGGTCAGAAGAGAATGAGCCGACTGATTCAAGCTGATAGAAAAGCAACTTTGACTGAAATAACCACTTGTTACAACCGAAGTATGCAGCAAAGCATTTGTGAAGCCACAACACGCACAACCTTGAGCCAGATAGGCTACAACAGCAGAAGGCCTCACTGGGTACTACTCATCTCCACTACAAATAGGAAAAAGAGACTAGAATTTGCACAAGCTGACCAAAATTGGACAGTTAAAGACCGGAAAAATGTTGCCTGGTCTGATGAGTCTCGATTTCTGTTGAGACATTCAGAAGGTAGAGTCAGAATTTGGTGTAAACAGAATGAGAACATGGATCCATCATGCCTTGTTACCACTGTGCAGGCTGGTGGTGGTGGTGGGGGATGTTTCTTGGCACACTTTAGACCCCTTAGTGCCAATTGGGCATCGTTTAAATGCCACAGCCTACCTGAGCATTGTTTCTGACCATGTCCATCCCTTTATGACCACCATGTACCCATCCTCTGATGGCTACTTCTAGCAGGATAATCCACCATGTCACAAAGCTCGAATCATTTCATAATCATACCCATTTTCGGTTATCTGCAAATGGTGTGTGGTGAAGCGATCCCAAGATGGCGACGACAGTTCTCGCCAACTGTTGGCTTCAAAAAAGCTCTTCACAAACCTAGCCGTGACATCACGCACACTACGTTCATTTTTTTTACAGTCTATGGAAGGCACAGACCGAAAAGCTTGAGAGCCACTGTCTTGTAAGTGAATATAGTCAGTTGGTCAGCCATGAACATATCAGAGAAGTCCTTTCAAAATTATGTGTGACCCTGTCTGTGTAATCCAGATCAAAGTCTTATAATCTAATAATGAGATGAGGAGCATCAAAGCTTGACTTCACTCATTGATTTCAATCTTTGGCATGACCTTAATCGATATTAAAGTTATCAAGGTATTATTTTTACAGAATATAAGGATAATTTTATGTAGAAAACAGTAAATCACAAAAAATGACTTGAGGTGGGTTTTCATAGACATTTTATTACAAAAGAGATTGTGTAATACAAAAGATGTGGAACTAGCACAGCAGTTTGATTAATTTTGTTGCATGATGTGACAAAGGTCGATTATTAATAAAAGCCATTTGACAACACAATGCAGTTTTCCAGAGAACTGCGCAATAAATTAATGTGCAAATATCCTGCTCTATTGTAAGTAGGCTATTGTATTGTGCTTGCATTTTCAAAAGCAGGCTGGCAAGCATCAGCAGGTTATATTTTATATTTCACACTTTTTATTTAAAAAGCAAGTGACCCTTAATAAATAACAGATCAAAAGCCCTACTGACTTCCATAGTAGTAATAAAGAATATATTGGAGGTATATACTATGGAAGAATAAAGCTACTAAGCAACAGCACTACATTAAATTGTTTAATATGCTTTGTTAATTTCACATTTTAAGTTTGTTTTATGTCAAAAATTTCTTTTGGCAACTTTTTGATCTCTTATATTATTATTGAAAAGCATTTTGATAGCACAATACAGTATTCCAGAGAACTGTGTAATGATGATTTATACATCATATGAAAGCTAAAAAAAAAACAGATCAAAATACCCACTGCCTTAAATTCAAATATTGAATTCATACAAAGAAATCAGAACATTTAAGTATACAAGTTGAGTCATAATAAATAAAGTTAAATGACACAGGGAATAAGTATTGAACACATGAAGAGAACAAGGTGCAAAATGGCACAGAAAGCCAGGAGATCACCTGAAATCCATCAGTTATGAGAGAGAAACCCTGCCCCCTATCAGTACTAATTTATATCAGCTGCTTTAGTCCTAATTGATGGCCTATAAAGGCTTCTCATTACCCAGGAGGCACACAGGAAAGACTTCATGACGGGTAAAAGCAAAGAACTCACTCAAGACCTTTGTAATCTTATTGTTCAAAAGCATTTTGATGGGAATGGTTATAGGCGCATTTCCAGAATGCGGAATGTTCCTGTGAGCACTGTGGGGGCCATTATCCGGAAATGGAAAGAGCATCAATTCACTATAAACTGGCCACGATCAAGTGCTCTACATAAGATGCCTGTCCGAGGAGTCCAAAGAATAATCAGGAGAGTTCTCCAAGAGCCAAGAACCATTCGGGCAGAACTTCAGGAAGACCTTGCATCAGCAGGTACTGTTGTTTCAAAAGAAAAATATAAGCAATGCACTGAACACTCACCACGCAACACTCCATTGCTGAACAAAAAGCATGTTGATGCTCAATTACAGTTTGCAAAAAAGCATTTGGAGAAGCCTGTGAATTATTGGGAGACTATAGTATGGTCAGAAGAAAGCAAAATTGAACTTTTTGGCAGTCATTCTACACATCATGTTTGGAGAAGAAATGGCACTGCCCATCACCCCAAGACAGTTAAGGGGTGGAAGCATCATGGTTTGGGGCTGCTTTTCAGCTAGGGGAGCTGGCAGATATCATATTATTGAAGGCAGGATGAATGAAGAAATGTACTGGGACATTTTGGATAAAAATCTGCTGCCATCTACCAGAAAGCTGAAAATGAAAAGTGGGTGGACGTTTCAGCAAGACAATGATCCCAAACACAAGGCAAAGGAAACAATGAAGTGGTTTCAAAGAAAGACAACCAAGTTGCTTGAATGGCCCAGTCGATCACCTGACCTAAATCCTATAGAAAATCTATGGAGAGAACTGAAGAGCAAAGTTCATAAGAGGCCCAAGGAACCTTCAAGATTTAAAGACCATTTGTGTGGAAGAATGGGCCAGAATCACTGCTGAGCAATGCAGACGACTGGTCTCTCCATACAAGAGGCGTCTAGAAGCTGTAATCACCAACAAAGGCCTTTCTACAAAGTATTAAATAAAGTGTGTTCAATACTTATTCCCTGTGTCATTTCACTTTATTTATTATGACTCAACTTGTATACTTAAATGTTCTGATTCCTTTAATGAATTCAATATTTGGCTTGATGGCTACATCTGGTGGAAATTGTGTCAATAGCCCACTTAGAAATCCCCTTACTGATAAAAAAAATTCTGATGTGTCAAATACATATTGACATACCTTTTTTCCCTGCTGTATATAGTGATAAAGTTCTAGTACTTTTGTTTTGTCCAATAAAATGTGAAAAACACATTAAAGGTCATTTCTGAGAGTATTTGGAGGGGGTGTAATGGCCATTTGAGTGCTAAATCAGTCCTGTGTCCATTTCCTGCTATAATCAGCCAGCTGCAGGACTCAAAATCCAATTGACTTCACATTCATTAGCATCCGTTCATGTATGGAGAATCTTACAGGCTCCTGCTCCTTATCATCAAACACACATAATCTCTTCAAAACTGACCCTGGTTTTCAGATAGAGAAAAACTAATGGGGAATAAAAACCAGCAGGTATGGAAGAACAGGAATGGTCTTGTCTACAATTACACCACTGTATGGTTATTTTAGTATTTTGGGAGATTTACATGAAGAATGTGTCGAGTGTGCTGTCAGTCATGGGATACATCACAAATGCTTAACATGTCATGAGGGTCATAGTGATCAGTTTGCAATAAGAAACCCTAGATCCTATTGGTCAGTTAATGGGTCGTTGGCATCTTGTGCTATATTTACCAGAAAGCCCTTGGGCTCCAGTGGTCATCTTATAACCGGAGGCTTTGATGGATCTTGACAGTCGAGGTTCGGTCCTGCCGGTTGAACCATCATGTGTTAAAGCAGGCACGTATGCCTTCTTCTGCATCTATCTCGACACAGTTGGAAAATAAGCAGTAGGTACACATGACTTGACATGTTGAGTTGTGGTGTGCATGTGGGCAATTTTTTTCAACAGTTTCCATTCAACCCCAATCCCCCCCAATCGTTTCCTGTCTTCCCCGCCTGTTGTAAGTGAAAGGCCAAAAATTAAGGCAAATGAGTACAGAATAATGCTACACTAAATGAATAAGCAAAATGATTATGGAGGAATATAATAGACTTTATAATTCTGAGTTTTTGCCATAAATCTCAACATAATGCAAAGCAATTTCATGTATTTTTGATTCCAGTATTTGTCTTTACTTGATTTCTCTTTAGGTATTTTGTTCCTTGCTGTTTACTTCAAAGACTATTTACAGTAAATTGCCACCATAAATGATTTCCTCTTTATCAGAATTTCTCTGAAACGGGCTACTGTAGGCATGTGGCCAAGTTTAACAAAAGATGTGTCAAATTTTCCATAGTGAGATATTACAAAGACTTTAAGAAACAGGTACTGGATTTCAATCAAACTGATTGTTAGTTGTGTAATAATCGCATCATGTTTTTGTTTTAGACTCTTCATAAAGGATTTCTGTTAAACGGAGCATCACCGGAATCATTTCTAAAAATAGACTTTGACCTGGGAATACTGGAAAAACATTTACGGCATTGCCAAAATTTAAGACCTTTGAGTCATCCACTTGACTTATTCAATTGAATTATGTTCGAGCTGAATTATATACAAAAGTAAAAATCAATTTGATTCACCATGTTTATTTTTACATTTAGCAAAAAATATGTCATAAACTCTTACTGTTTGTCTGAATTGCTGAAACACTAAACTAACACTGAACTTAGTTCCCAGTGGCATAAACCCAAAATCATTCACTCTTTTGGAAAACTACAACACATGTGTCAAACTCAAAACTTTTCACGCTTTTGCTGTACAGATGATACAGATGTGTTGTATGTATGTTTATACTAACAAAGAATGGAAACAATATGAGAGGAAGGGTAATAGTCAGAGGAAGACTATAAGGAAGAGCAGTTATTGGCTGTACGAATCATCTGAAAGCATTATTTGATTTTGAGAACAGATTACATGATTTTAAAGCATTTGTTTCATTTTGCCAGAGGTTCTGTATTTAAGGTTTTGGGAAAGTGAGCAATAGTTTTGTAAAGGTGGATTCATAGTTGTTTAAACTGGATGAATGCCAAGGTTGTGTAAAACTGTATTTCTCATAAATTACCATCCTTCTGCTACTTATACCAACGATGGAAATAAGTGCAGTTATGATAGCAAAATATGTGGGAGTGCTTTGCTAGAATATGAATATTGTATTGCAATGCAACAATAGCATTTAAATATTATTAATAAATCAAAACTAGTAAGCAGATTTATAAGTGAAATGTTTTCATAAAAAATACCCAGTCTCATAAAATTATACCTAAAGGCATGTCATTTTTTGATTCTTTTTCGTGATACTGTCATGAACTTTCAAATTTTTTCGTGATCGTATCACGAATTTCTGTTTATGTGTCATTGTCACATATTGTTTACTGAACTTATTTTTTCTATTTTCAAACCATTTTAGGTTTAGATTTGGTGTTTGCCTTTGGATGTCACTTTAAGTATTGTTTTTTAATATTTTCTCAATTTTAAACCATTGTCGCCTGGCCTTAGGGTTAGAGTTGGGTTTGGGAAAGGACGTCATTTTATGTAAATCTAACCCAAAACCGAAGTGACAATGGTAAGAAAAGACAAAACAGTTGATTAACCAATACGTGACAATGACACGTAAACAGAAATTCGTGATACGATCAGGAAAAAACGCGGAAATTCGTGACAGTATCATGAAAACCCTGCTGAATAAAACAATAAAACAATTACAGAAAATTCTAATGGTTTCCATTAAAATACCATTAGGAACCATTAGCTTTTACCAATAAAACCACTACACTCTAGTGTGTTTTAGGCCATATTCCATTAGAACCAAAACATAGAACCAATACATACCATTAGAGACCAATACTGTAGTGTGTTTTGGGCCATATTCCATTAGAACCAATAAAATTCCCAATCAAACCAATAGAATTTCTGTGATGGTGTTTTTTAAGCAGGGAAAGAATAAAAAAATGATGTGTCTATAGGTACGTAATATCGTGAGAGTTCACATAACTATAAAAGCAAGTTGAAATTGTTTTCCTTCATTTTAAGTTAAAGTAACATAAAAATATATGTTGATTTAACAAAAATGCTGCGAATTTTTTATTGTGTACCAACTTGACGTTCTAACTAAAATGGCTACGCTATAAATGCTTGAAAATAGTAAATAATATGTGTACAATTATAATTATTTTCCAATCTGTATGAGGTATTACCTGTGTGGATAGAGGACAGAGAATGAAAAAAGTGTAGAAGAAAGAGAAGCAGCATTGAAAACTGGAAGCTTGGCCTGAAACCCAAAGCGAAGATGAGCATAGAGAAAGAGCTCATGGAAAGAAGAAGAAAAAGAGCACATACAACATTCCCTTATTTTCCTTTCCTTGACCATGTTTATTTATTTGTTTATTTCAAACTGAGAAAAAGTAAATTACAACACATTAAAAAATCTAATTAACAAAAAGCTCACCTCATGGGTTTATCAAAAACCTATTCCCAATGATCACAGTACCTAAAGCTCACATAAAACTATTTAAATAAAACACAGCTTTTAAAATAGGTCAATTTTCCAACTCACCCCTCCCTTTATCAAAAATAAATATTTTAAACCTTTTTTTTAAATTGAGATATATGAACACTTCTTTTATCAAGTTGTTCAAACTATTCCACAATATCACTTAGCAGATTGAAATACACCTACTTTTGAGCTCTGTCCAAGCAAATTGTTGTCTCATATCTAAAGTCCTTCTTCAGTTATAACCACATTTCAAATCTATAAACAATTTTGTATGTTCCCAGGGAATTGTTTATTTTTTGCTTTATAAATAATTTGAGCAGTCTTGAAGTCTACTAAATCATTAAACCTTTGTACTTTTAAACATAATAAATTATTATCATGGTATTATTTACTATACTTATTGCTCTTTTTGTGACCACGTGACCAAACTTAAAAGCTTAAAAAATCAACCTGACCAATCAGAAGACCACATCTGACCCCCACCGTGTGGATAAACAATCACTTGGGGCACCCCTGTGGGCTCAGGAATGCAAAATAGTCTGTGAGGACCAAATGAGGTTTGTGACACAGAAACACAAAGTCCTGTTTTTCTCACTCCTGCGGTTTCAAGAATGTCATCATCATGTGTCAAAAACATCCCGCATAATTTATAAAGATCTTTAATAACCTGATTTATTGGCATCCGTGATTATTAACAGGAATTATGGGCTTTGTTCGGGTGTTCCCATGCCTGGAGCTCTGTTTGAACTCGTTCCTCTGCATTACAAAGGAGCAGAAATGCACTGGGTAAAGATGGGTCACCTAAAATCTGTTTGTACTTGTGCTGTAAAAGTGAGATCAACTGTGTGTGAAATTACCTGAAAGAACATAAAAGGCCCAAAAATGTGACGTTAATGTGGCATTTAAAAAAATAGCAATAAAAATGTGAAATAAATATATAATTATTTCATTCATGTCTGACAAACTTTTTCTGCCACATCAACTTGCAGGTTGTCATTTGACAACAAAATAAAGAGAAGCCGCTGTTAAACCTTTGCTTCCCTCACATATCCATTTAAGTTGTGCTAATGTTTAATATAGGCTAATGAAGATTTATTATATTACAAGAGAAAAACGTCTAATTCCGCATCTTCAAAGCAAAAATCACGATCACAGGATTTTAAACCCAGAATATTAGCCATTACAGAGCGTCCTCATTCACGTCTGTGCCGCAGCCAATCAGAAAAGATTACTGTGCGTAACTTTATTCATATTTATGAGCCTCGTCTAAAGGGGCGTGGCTACAGCCTGCAGTGTGTCGGGACGCGGAGCTTAAAAACTCATAAGCTGTTGTATGAATCACGAGAGCAGGATAACCATCAATTCCTCTCGTGTGGATTTACTCTTTAAACTAAAGTTTGCTGTCGACGAGAATGAATCAGGAGTTAACGCAAAGGTAAGTCTTAAAAGAAATTAAAACTTTAGTCATTAAAGAAATTTGCACCTGTTTATTGCGCAGTTACGGCATGTATGCTGATAGCTGTAGACATAAAAAATGACCTGTTTACATAGCATACTAGTTAAGTCTATACACGTTCTGTTTGTATACATATACTTTAGCCTTTACATAAAGATATGTTTTCTGTTTGCTTTAGTGTAACAAAATTAATGAAACAAATTTGCTCTACTTTTAATAAATAAATAGCAGCCTATTAGTAGGCTAATGAAACATGCAAAAAGCATTTGAATAGAAAATAGATATGCAGCATTAATATATACAAAATAATTTATTTACAATTTTATTTTATTCAAATTCACTACCCTTTCGGGTTGTTTTAAATTAAATTGCTGTAAAAATCTATCAGATATTTTTTGCATAAATCTGTTCATCAACAGATATCAATTTGATAATAATCAAACTGCTAAATAATCAAACTGCTAAATGTTAAACAAAAATTCCAGGATTTTAACACTTTAATTGCCAAGTTCATAAATCATGCCACTAATTTGGAAAAAAACACACTAATATTCTGTTACACTCCATGTTAGTCAATGTACAAGCCAGAAATTAAGCATTGTGTTTGCACAGGCCTACTAAAGGGTTAATGGTTAACAGTAAAAATGACAAATTTTATTTCTTTGCAAAGAATGTATGATTATATGGTGTCATGGCTTTGCAATAAAAAATGTAGTTATAATGAAGGTCAATGGGGCAAAAACAGCCACGAACAATGAGGGAGAACAAATAAAATCTGAACGTGCACAAAAACTTACAATGCATCAAAGCCAATGTTTTTACTAATCTTTGACATGCTTAAGACTGTGATAAAAGGTAAAAATAACAGTCGACAATCACTTTATATATTGAAAATCTGTCATTGTGTGTGTTTTTCCCAAATCATTAATTTATGAACTTGGCATTTAAAATTCCTGGAATGTTTTGTAAACATTTGGAAGTTTTAATCAGTACTGAGGTTGATTAAAAAATGTATGCAAAAAAATTTATTTAAAGGGTAGTAAATTTGCCCATGGTGTCAATATAAGATTTGTCACCAAAAATCATTTAATTTGCTGAAACAAAGAGAAAGTTGTGTCCAAATTAAGACCCATAGTGGATGAAAACATCCCCAACAATACATAAGGGTTCAAATCCAAATCCAGCAAACCAATATCAATAAAGCATTGGCCCTGTTTCAAATGCACAATATTCATTAACGTGTTGGTGCAGTTATGCAGCATTGTAAACCATAATGCTCTTTGTACAGTCATTTCTTCTGACCTGTATTCTGATTGAAATGAAGATGTGTAAACAGTTCAGAGGAATAATAAAAATGTGATATGATCTGATCTGATTCACTGGATATCAGTGTTTACAGTAGGAATTCCAGTAGATTAGTGATACTTCAGTAAATGGCTTCTGTGTTTTGGACAGGTCTTATAGATGGACAACTATTATTAGTAATGCAATTATGATGTGAGTGCAATTCCCATAAAAACAACACAAGCATTCCCGGAGGTTGCTTAGCTAGAAGAACTGCATGTTTGTTTTACAGTCTGCAGGTTTCATAAATTCATAGTCATGATGACAGTTTTGGAAGTGTTTCATGGTTTTCTGAAATGTCTTCTTGAGTATTGCCGTGCTGTGTGAATGTTCCCACTTGATGTGTTGACCGTTGGCTAAAGATATCTCTACTCTAGTGGGCTATTTTTGCACCCGAGTCATGTATGATAAACGTTTACAGGGAATGCAGATTCTCATTAAGATTAAGAAGAAACTTCATCAGATTTCTCATGGTTTCCTCCAGACAGAAGTGAGATTAAATTGGAAGCAAATGTAAACACTTTCCCATTCTCAGATGTTTATTTTGTGAAAGTACAACGATAATCTCACATTTTACTTCTCCTTTAGAGTTTCAAAAGACATCTTAAATGAATCTGAAAGTGTGCTGTGATTTGCAGAGATATTAAATTGTGCAATCAAACGGCAAGGTTTTACAGAAAGAGATCTGAATTCTTCCCAAACCAGATTAACCGGGCTATGCTATTTACATTCACTTAAGTATTAAGGTCATTTATGAAAATACTTCCGAGTCTGTTCCTGTATGTAAAGCATTGTGTTAGCAGCGTAGGAGGTTGTTGGTTCGAATCCCAGAAAAACACATTCTGACGCTTTGAATAAAGCGTCTAACAAATGTGTAGATGCAAGTTTCCAAAACTTTGAGGGTGTAGCTGCTGAGAAATGTGCGAGTTGACTGGGTGAGCACTTTGCAGGTACACAGTAAGTTCTTTCATTTTCATTTAGCTACAAGCTGTTACATCACTTGTTTGTACTGAAGAAATAGCATTCACAGTGAGAGCCTTGTTGTTGTGCTTGACCTTGCATGGAGATAAGGTTGCCCCGAGAATGTATTTTTTTCAACATGTATTAAAAATCCAATCTGTTGTACTTCTGGAATATGTTTGGAAATTTTGTAAATATCAGTACCATACCAGTAAAGTTTTTCATTCTTTCAAGAACATCTCATGAATGCCTCAGACAGATTATCGCGTGTCTGACCAGTCCACTTTCAGACTATTTGTTCAACCAATAGAAGATGAGAGGCATTTTTGGAAATTTTAATGTGTGACCCTGGACCACAAAACTAGGTCAATTTTTTTTTATATTATCAGAATGCTGAATAAATAAGATTTCCATTGATGTATGGTTTGTTAGGATAGGATAGCATTTGATAAGATATAATCTGCAAAAAAAGTCATAATATTGAAATAAAATATCCCCTTTAAAGTTGTTACAGTAGCAACACATAATACATTTTTTATATATTTACAGTAAATATCTTCTGAAACATGATCTTTACTTGATATCCTAATGATTTTTGGCATAAAAATAAAAAAAAATTTGACCCATACAATGTATTGTTGGCTATTGCTACAAATAAACCAAACCCATGCATACGTACTGATTTAAATAAATGATCTACTCATCCGCTGTTAAAACAGCAGGGGTGAGCGAATCACAAACTAAAACGGGTTCATTGTAACACGGCTACTTTACATATTTATACAAGGCCGAGCAATCTTTGCTTTTGGTATTTTCTCTTTCTATCAGAAGATCTTGAATTTGTGAAAAGTTTTGATGTGTTTTGGTTAAGATATTGAACAAATAGTGTTTTGGGGGCATAAAAGTACATTTCTTGGTCTTTTTTTCTGAGTTGGGTGTGTAAGTCACCAAATCCAACCTTATATTATTTTAATCACTGTCTCGTAAACTAAAACATAACATTATTTTGAAACATATCAGCAACTCTTCGCAACTGATAGCTGGGATTAAAAACATTTTTACACAGCGGGGTTAGTTGTCACACTGAAAAAAATGATTCATTGAATTTAATCTATTTTTTTAAGGTAAGTGGTTGCAATCAATTTATTTAAGCTACATTTAAACAAAAAAGATTAGTAACGTACAATAAAATATAAAACTTTTGTTTAAATGTAGCTTAAATAAATTGATTGCAACCACTTACCTTAAAAAATTGATTAAATTCAATGAATCTTTTTTTCAGTGACAGTGTTAAAATTAAACCTATACAATGATAATGAAATAAAAACAATTGAAATACTATTCATCAAAATTATAACTTTAAATACAATATCAGGTGAAATAACCCACAATTTTTTGTCTTAGTTGTGCAGCCCTTTTAAAAAAAATCTATGTATATGCATTGATGCTTAATAAAAGCATGGTTAGATGAAGGATCATGGATAGATGAATGTGTGGATATCTATCTATTATAGGCAGATATATAAACAATATCCACCTTTAATATACAGACAGAATTTGATTGATTTGAATTTGATTTGGACAATGAAGCCCACCTATGGGGTAACGTTTGCACTCCTGTCACTTTCAATGTAATTGTACGATAACTGTAGGTCCCAAACTTAACAAACTTAAAGTGTTCATTTGTAGCAGAGATGTTTGTGTTGATTGTGTAACAAAATAATAAATCTAACTTAATTTTTTTTGAATGATAGAGCCAAAGTCAAAAGCGTTAGGTTGTGCTGAACATGGGTAGTGTGAATGCAATTCAGACGTACTACATCCACCATGTTGATACATCATATGACATATATCATTATAACTAATGAGCCATTGACTTGGATGATGTTAAACAAGTGCAATTTAACCATAAGGAACAGCTGTTCTCCTTATATGTTTGCATTTAACTAGAGCAAACATATCAGGAGGGCTCCCGGAAGAGTAAAGGGTCCAGCAAATGCACACTTCAAAATCTTGCCGGAAGTAATAGCTCATCCGGGTACTTTTGGCCTACTGTTTTTTGCCTGGTATGAATTCAGACATGCGTCATAAGTTTAGTTGAGAAATGTGTGTCAGGAATTTGCATTCATGCACATGCATGCACCTTCTCTTGCATCACTGTCAGTCATGAATCTGAGATCTGTCCAATAGTTTGTGATGTCAGGTACGACCTAATTTAAGACTCTTCGGCTCCGATTGCTCTCGAATGTCTATTTTTGCCCATGTTAAGATCTGGAGACATGGACGCAAGTGTAATGAGAGATAGATGTAAACACACACTTACTAAACATCCATCAACCACGCAGACAGGATAGTTCACCCAAAAATGAAAATTCTGTCATCATTTACTCACTCATGATCTTACAATCATGTAACAATTCTGATGAACACGAAGGAAGATATTTTGAGGAATGTTTTAAACCAAACAGATCATGAGCCCCATTCACGTCCATAATAGGAAAAAAATAATACAATGAAAGTGAATGGGGCTCATGAATGCTTACAAACATCTTCCTTTGTGTTCATCAGAACAGAGAGTGAGTAAATGATGACTAAATTTTTTTTTTTTTTGTAAACTAAGACTCTCATCTTGTCTGAAAGAAGCTCTATAGAGGCTGTTATGGTATCTTGTACATCTGATTACAAACACAACACAGAGCAAATATTTGATCCAGACCATGCAACAAACCTTCAGACAGCATATGGTGTTGATCCATGTTTGTTTAAATCAACAGGCATGACCACCACTCCCTCCCATCCAGCTCCATCTCAGTCAACAGCGTGTTATTGCATGAATCCGGTTATAATGTCTGCTGTACATATAAAGAGCTACAGGCATGTTTTGGGTTTGTACTGTCTAGTTGTGACAGGGTAGAAATTGTACTTTTACAGAGAGTTCACTTGTGCAAGAACTTTTTCCATATAAAGCTGCTAATGAAAACCAGTTAAACTTCGACATGCATGTCCTGAATTGTTTGTGCTACAAATAAAGGTTTCTTCTATTGTATTAAAATTGTTAACGTATACAGGGGTGAAAGTCTTTTATTACTGTTTTTGACTTAAATATTTGAATAGTTAAATTGTGTTGAATATATAGGCACCCTACTCAAACATGTTCAAGATATTTCTCTTTCTCAGAACTCATCCCGAGGCCGTTTTTCAGCAAAGTGTCACGTTTCCAAAACCTGTCTAGACAAATCTAGCATGCTCCCTTCATTCCAGTTGTCTCTGTGATGGAGAGAGCCAAGATACATGAAGGTCTGATCTGTCATTCATTGAGATGAGACCCGGGGTGCGGTGGATTGATGATTAAGAATCGAGGGAAATTGCTCAAGGTGCTTTAAATCCAATCAGACATCTGCAAAGTTCATGTAGTATTGGGCAAAGGCAAGCTTGGAGCTCTTGTGAAACGGATTGTCTCATTTCTGTTGTGCAAGATGTTTGATGACGACTAGCCGTGATGAAAGAGAAGAACTGAAAATCAAGTGAACGTCTTAAGGCGTGCTTTCCGTAATCATTGTTTGGATAAGATCTTAAAGACGAGATGCAACCTGCAGCATCTTGTGAAGCTTTCTAGTGTTTCACTTGAAATGAAAGCCTGTGAATGAAAATTCATTTAATCACAGCCTCTCTTTAAGATTATTGACTGTGTGCAGAGTATTTGATGGTCTTTTTTATCTTAATGAATGATGTCTTCTGTGCACTTCATTTTTATAAAGATTGAGGCCTTTACATTGAGAAGTGAAAGCAGAAAGAGGAATGTGAATTCAGACTTTTCCTCTGTTGTAACGCAAGCTTGTGTCATATGATGAGTAAATGTGCAAAACCGTTATGCAACGCACTGTAAACTTCATTTGCCTCTAGACACAAAAACGGCCACATGAATATTTCAACAGTGCTAATTTAGCTGGATAACGTTCAACACGCAATGCCTTTTAAAAGGTAATTATTTATTAATTGAATGTTTGTGGAGGGTGAACCTATTTAATGATTTATGTGTTATGTTTGTTCTAGAGATGCACAGATCGACCGGTCAGAGACCGGAATTGGCAGATTTTATGCATGATCAGCCGGACGGCAGTCAGTCTTACAACATTCCGATTCTGAGCCGGAAGTCTGATTCCTGTATGTAGTGTTTTTATAGCGTTTTCATCACGTTACATTTATTATTTAGATGTATCAAAAGTTTTAATGGCTTGGCTACTGAGATATATATATGTGTGCATGCATGTAATGTATCTTTAATGTTCTGTAATGGTAAGTCAGTTATTTTTACATGAATCACTAAAGTACATATAAAAAAGCATTACTTTCATGCATTATATCTTTTTACTAGAGCTGGGCATAGATTAATCTAGATACAAAATGGAAGCATTTTTTTGCATAACATATAGGTTTGTGCTGTGTGTAATTATTGTTTATATATAAATACACACACATTCATGTATGTATTTAAGAAACATTTACATGTGTATATATATTTATTTATTTATATTTGAATATATTCTAAATTATATATAAATAAATAAAACAATATTTTTTAAAAAACATTTCTTAAATGTGTATATATATGTATGTGTGTGTGTTTAAATGTACATAATATTTACGCAAATCACAAACTCATATATTATGCAAAAAATTCCTTTTATTTTGTATGAGATTAATCTAGACTGTACTTTTTACCTTATATTTATAGCATACCTGTTAGCTTTAAAATTATTGTGTTATCCAACCCGTTATCCAACATACCCGGAAACGTGAACCATTTTACATTAAGATCACGACCTGAACTGCCCGTGCAGTCCGCCTGTGCTTATTGATTTCTGCCCCGCTTTTGCAAATGACACCTTGAAATTAGGCCCTATTTACACGAAAATGCTCGAGGGTGAAAACGTAAAAATATTTTATCGGATGTGCCTTTCGTTTACATGGCGACAGGGGCTTAAAAACGCAAAAAAGTGAAACCACCCTTAAAAATGCTCTACCGTTGTGTTCCCGTCTAAAGGGTTAAAACGCAAAAGTCTGCTCACGGTGGCTCTCGTCGCATATGCGTTTACGTCACAGGCATGCGCCAGTTCAGAAAAATAACAACAAACATGTCAGATTATTTCTATATTTCAGACCTTCAAGTTGCCAAAGCAGCTCTGATAAATATACAAGAGTCTTTCCAGCAGTTGTACGAAATATTCACAGCTAGTATTACTGATCAGTGAAAGGCGCATTAATTACCTCTATCAAATTGTTAATGCGCCAATTCGTCAGAGGCAAACCAGACAGCTTTGGATGAGACCTGGGAGAACAAGGAAGAAGGTTGTACGCAGGCATGCAGACTTGGTGTTGTTGTGTGTCAGTGCTTCACATTGCCACCTAGCCGCCTGGAGTGCATACTACATTGAATATCACACACTTTTGCGTCACCATATGCATGTAGATTTCCCCCCAAAACGCTCATATAATCGCGGAATAAAAAGTGATAATGCAACACCACTTTTGCGTTTTCATTTCAGATCGTTTCTGTGTAAACGTAGCCTTAGTTCACCAGTTCCCTCGCCCGCATGCAGGACTCTGCTCGGAGGTGCGTTTCTCGAACAACGACTACATAACAACTACATAACCGGTAGTTGGAGAAACTAACTAATAAATCTGTTCAGATTGATTAATGTCAGATTATTGCTGTAAATAACGTACATTGCATCTAAAGACTGCTTTTGTTGTCGTGTTGTAGTTCTCTGTTGTTTAATTTCAAGATATTTCATTAATTTGCAAAAAAATCTGAATCGGCCAAGAAAATTGCAATTGGTGCATTGCTGGTTTGTTCCACTTTCATTTATAATGATCTGCGGTGCGTTTCCCAAAAGCATCGTTAACTACTCTCTTAAGTTTCATCGTTACTGACAAAGTTCAACGATTTGGTGTTTCCCGAAACCATAGTTCAAACTAACATTCGCAAACTGCATCACAAACTTGTGTGGTTTGAACGACAGCTCTTCACCTGTGATTAGAAGCATAGTTCCTTGTTATTTTTAATATGTAGGCTTACAAAGAATTTTTGTTTGTAGCTCTTTGAAAGAAAATCGGTTTCGGCAGATCACACATACAGAAAAATCTGAATCAGCCAAGAAAATTGCAATCGGTGCATCTCTTTGTTTCACTTTCATTTATACTCATCAGGGGTGCGTTCACTTTCACAAAAAAGGTACAAAATTGTACCTTTTTCTGTCACTGGGGTGGTACCCTATTGTTATACCCTATTGTTTATCTTATGGAACAATTTTGTACCAGTTAAATTTTAGGGGTACAAAACAGTTAACTTTACCTTTAAAAGTACACAACATTGTATTGTGTTTAGTATGTAACTGTAAAGGTACAAAACAGTACCTTAGGGTACCACCCCAGTGACAGAAAAGGTACAGTTTTAAACCTTTTTTTGGTCGCAATTCTGTCGTTACCAATAGGGTTCAATGGTAGTTAGCTAACGATGCTTTAGGGAAACGCACCCCTGTTTGATAATGAAGGATGGGGAGTGTTTTGTAAACCTGACAAAATCTTTATTTTTGCAATTCCATTTGTTGCCACTAGAGGCGACACTAAAATTAGACACTGCAGCTTTAAGGTGGCTCATCTGATAAGTGGTGTAAATAAATTTAAGGTCACTACATTTTATTATTACAGTACATTTTAGCCACAAGAACATAGCCAAATATAGCAGTTATAAACAAGGAAATTCTTCCTGAAGATTGTTTGTGCAATCAGATTGTTTATATTCATATAAAAACACAGTAAATTCTAGATGATCTTACATCGGTTCTCATATCAGTGTCCCTCTTCCTGTTCGCTTGGTTATTTACCCAAGACCCCTGACATTAAAATTCAAAAACAACACGCAGACACATTCCACTGCTAAAGAATGCCAAAAATTTCCATTACATTTTG